>NC_138725.1:41049950-41149950 GCF_965113295.1 Leuciscus leuciscus | reverse complement strand
CAAATACTTGCTTTGATATTTCATTATTAAATGATAATTTGACGTTTATAATTGTGGCAAACTGTCCAAACTCGTTTTGAGGCCTGTGCGTGTAAGACCGACGAGCCACATCCTCTGATCAGCATCTAAATGACTGTCTGTCACACTCAACTGCAAAGTCTCGTCTTGCAAAGGGAAAAACCTGAAGAAAAAAAACTGCAGCACAAGCAGTCAGTGCTTTATACGCACTGGAGGTCTTTGTTTAGAGCCGGTGGGTTTACTCGCAGCATTATCTGGGATATTTTATGCAAAGACATAAACATAATGCTCCAGGTTTACGTAAGCTAGGAGTTCCCCTCCGTCTGGACACATTTAAGTTCTTGTTTTTCTCCAAGACTGACATTTGCATTGACAACTGCGAGACGCTGTAAGGAACTGGAACGATTCTGTTGACTGGTTACGATGCTGTAAATGTTCCTTCATAAATGTTTAGAGGGCAAAGAGTTTGAAGAGAATGCAAAGTGACATGTTACAACTGGAAAATATGTTTCTGCTTTTAATAACTCCAGACTGATGAAGAGCTGTAGGAAAGATCGCCGCAATCGACTGCCATGAGGTGAAATTAAGAGCAAGAAATGATTTTTTTTGTAGAGAAACTTAATGTATTCTCAGATGCGTCTCCACTAGAACGGATCTCAATAATGTCTCAAACGGAGCTCACATTTGCCAAGAATCTGGATTAAAAAGATCTCAAACATTTAAATTCTTCCAAGGCCAAATTATCCAAACTAAATGCAGTCTTACAACTCTTGCTCCATGTCAATAAGCATCTCACTTGTGTGTGTTTTAGGAAAAACATCTGAGATGAAGCTTATATTGAAATAAAACTAAGTTTTTAAACAGTTTTTCCTCAAAAAAATGAAGCAAACCCTTAAAACAGTACAAAATTCCAACTTTGAAACAAGTTTCTGGTCAATCTGAGCGAACGAGTGGTCTTGCGAGATATACTAGATCTCCACAGGTTCTGCCTGATTTTTGTCACTCCTAAAATGTTACTCTAGATGAGACACAAGATTTTGAACAGAGCAACATACTTAGCTTTTTTAATGGGCACTCGGCGGGGACTGCACGTCTTTCTGACCTCATTTCAAGCTGTCATTGAAAAGCTATTTTTATAAGTCCACAGGAAGCCCAGTCACCCAGACGCTTGCAGAAGGAGGGGCCCGTCGCAATGACCACGGACTTCATGACTAAATATTAGGTGCCCTTGGAAGAGATACACACACACACACACAAGCACTTAACATATTAAGTTAAGTCAAAACTTTAAATGTCATCATTTACTCACTCTCAAACCTGCTTGACTTACTTTCTTCGTTGGAAAACCAAAGAATAACTTTATAAGATTTTCAGGCTGTCTGTTAAGTTTCGAAAAGAACAAAAAAGTCACTGTAGTTTCCAGCTGAAATTACCACTAGTAGCAATAAAACACCAGCAACTTCTATTCCTTGTCGCACAAATTATGAATACACAAGCAGATTATTGATTAATAAAGACTTATTTTCATGCAGTTCTTTGCACAATAGCTACTGTTATGACCTCAGAACACGTTTACCATAGTGAATGATTTGTAAACTAATACATTTTAATGTTTGAATCACATAACTAGACCCATATGACTTTTCTGATGTAGTAGGCTACAGTTGCTCGGTAGCTTACCTGATACAGCATTTCACTTCTAAACAGCTCAAAGACTTGTAGCAGCGAGCTAAAATGGCACTGTTGCTTCAGAAAATGTGTTTTTTGATCCGGTGTTTGCTTTTGATGATACTTAGGATAGTTAGTCCAGATGGTAGGTTATTTTCAAACTCAATAGAGCATTAACCGTTAAGCGCCACTTCGTTGCACGGCTCACGTTCATCTGTTTTGGATCATTCTTAACTTGCTTGTAGCGCCACTCACTGGAAATTTCAACAAATGACGTGGTAAAGCATTGCAAGATTCAGCAACATCGGTTTCGGATCAATTTAACGCGTTTTTAGCGACACTCACTGGCCATTTCACTTTTAAAGCCGCGAAACGTGCAAGAAGCAATGTAATATCATTTTGAAGAAGTGTAGATCTGCACATGCTTGTTTTTGGCTACAGAACGCTTGCACAAGTAGGCTACTTCTCTTGTGCTTTTCTGTTCTTTTGAGAGTTTAGCATCATGTAGCCTACAGTGCAGCGAGTTCACTGTATGGAAAAGAACAGCGCCGTCATTCTCCTTAACGTTCACCAGAAGAAGAAAAATAAAGTCCTAAGGGTTTGGATTGAAAAACATGAGGGTGAGTAGCTAAAATGATGAGAAAACTTTAATTTTTGGCCGAACTCTCCCCCTTTTTTTGCCCTGGATGTTTGCAATCTGTCTGCTGTGTTGTTTGCCGTTCTCACAGAGCCCGGCTCGTGCATGATGTATTAGGACAGATATAGAAGTGTAGGACCCAACCTCAGACAGAATGACATAAGCCCGGACCCTCCTCTTCTGCTGGCCAGGGGAATTCCTGGCAGGGTGATTTTTAAACTTAATGACTGAATCACATTGCCAGGGATTTCCAATGGCTCGTGTGAGGGACTCGACTATGGGAGACTGCAGGCACGCCAGATATATATGCAACACACACACACACACACACACACACACCTACACACCTGAACACATGAGACGCTAATCCTGGAGGAATGTGGACCGTCTCGCACAGACACACACACACACATGCTCACGGGTTAGATGTGACAAAGTGTCATTTGTATGCAGGTTGTGTGGTGTCAGGACTTAACTCACTTGTGAACACTGCATTTAACTTCTATGTTCACAGTGGTTAAGTTCTGCCATCCTGGAACCGACATCAAGCAAAGAAGGACGAGACATTGAGTGCTGGCAATGCCTCGGTTTATAGCCACTAGTGTCATCAAACTAAATGTATTCACCCTGAGTATAATTGTGACATCTCATTCATTGCATGTAACTGCATTAAATGTGCACTTAGACTTGATCTTATGTTCATCCCAGACATGTAACCGGAGCGCCGGTGAATGATATCAATCCCACACTGTTGTGGTTGGTATGTTAAGCACAATATACAGCAAACGAGCCATAGCATGAAAATAAAAATACTTGGATAAACATCTTTGTTGGTCTTGGAACAAAATCCCATCAAACTGTTTTTTTTTTCTTTTTTTTTTTTTCTTCTTCTTTTCATGTGTCGGACCATCTAGCAACGCAACCTATCAAAGCATACAAATTTTCACATTATATCCCATATATTGGCCCATATATAGGCTATTATATATTTTTACCAATCCATATTTTTCCATAGTGCTTTTTTGTTCATATTTCGTTCAAATTAACTAGAATTTTATTTGATTTACATTTATATATATATATATATATATATATATATATATATATATATATATATATATATATTCTAGCAGGCCTGTGAAGCTTTTTGACCTTTATTTATTTAATTATTATTTCATAAAGACACAAATAATTTATTATTTAATAAAGACATAAATTATAAAATAAATAAATTTATTTATTACATAAAAATATGTTAAAATAAATTCAAATAATTTTGATAAATATAATGTTGGTGCTTTTTGACAGTTATAATTATGTTATTTATTTAGCTCCTTTTTTAAATCAGCCAATCAACTTGTGGACCACCAGTGGTGAACCACTGTTATATCTCTCTTAGCCTTAACCATTAACTACCCCTCAGAAAGAAAGGTACAAAGCTATCACTGGGGCAGTACCTTATAAGGTACAAAAGCGTCATCTTATACCTAATTTAGCCCATAATAGTGCCTTAAAGGTACATATTAGTACTTTAAAAGTACATATTAGTACTTTGTGCATACCTTTTAGTTTTTGTACCTTAGGAGACTGCAGTGTCAGCTTTGTACCTTTTTACCTGAGGGGTAGTTAATGGTTAAGGCTAAGTGGGTTAGAGATAGGACAATGGGCCCTTTTTTTTCCTTGGAGTGAAAGAGTGAAAAGATTAGCTGAAATGAACATTGTTCCAGGACCAATAAAAGATATTGACCCATGACACATATTAATAAAATGGCTTTTTTAACATTTAAGGTGTTTTTTTTTTTTGTTTTTTTTTATATAAGATAAGATATATGTGTTTTGTAAGTTTGCAGCTGTTAATCCTGTTAGCGGAGCTGAACAAATGTGTACATTAAATAAAGGAACTCTGAAAATCATCTCTTCAGTATGTGAATTTTCAAAGCGAAATGGGGCAACTTGTTGCAAGAGGGCATATTATTGGTACAGAATTCGAACTGTCTCATAAATTACAAAAGGAATAAACAGCAAATACGCTTAATGTCAAAGTTTACCAACAGGGATGTTTAGGACAGTTGCTAAGTGACCACACATGTCCGAACTGAATCTGAACTTCGGAGGCTCAGTTTCAACAAAAACTCTTCAAATGTGGCAGAGCAGCCATTTGGAAACTGTTTGTATCCAAGGCCTGAGCGATGCATTAAATGCAAAACAATGGGAAAGAATGGTACAGTGAGTCAACTTTTACCGTATTTCCCGCATCCAGGCTGGTTTATCTTACGAGAAAAGCCAAAGGATGCCTGCAGCTCGCAACCACAGCTGTGAAACATGGTGGGGGATCTGTAATCGGCTCACAGAAATCCTTGAGGAATATTCCTATAGCGACCAATGTTCAGATGCCACCCTCTCATAGTGTTCCCACATACAGCTAGAATTCAAGAGTGATTTGAAGAGCTAGTATGAAAGCAAAGTGTGCATGGCCTCTATCCTTATGAAGGCTTTGATATCATTATGTGTTTTAGATATTTCCATAATTGTATCCACCTCATGTTGAAGCAGATCAGTGAGACTCGTTTCATACAATTTCTGTCTGTCTGCTTGTTTTTCTCCACGGTAAACTGATATTGTTGGCACCTTTATGCTAAAATGTTTTTGCTTTTTATATAGTTTTCCCTCATTTGTAAGCCGCTTTGGATAAATGCATCTAAATGATCTCATTGCCAATTAAAATACCATAATTACCATAATATGAAAAAAATCTTAGTGTGTGTGTATATATACATATATAAATGTATAATCATAAATATTTATATTTACATGTAGTTATTGTTTATTGTAGTATATGTATAATTTGTGTGTATATGTATATTTCTATGTATGTATTTATATATATATATATATATATATATATATATATATATATATATTATAGAAACAAGAACTACACATAAATATATATTTATGATTATACATTTATTTATATATATGAAGAGTTCAGATGCAAAAGCCTCTAAATGCCATCTGAAATTTTCTTATAGAATTATAATTTTTATCAAGCTCATATATTTAAATTCAATAATTTCACTCAAATGGCAATGAAGATGACCTATTAATTTTCCTTTAAGTGAAATTACTTAACTTAAATATACAAGCTTGATAAAAATGATCATTCTATAAGAAAATTTCAGATTTAGAGGCTTTTGCATCTGAACTCTTCATATATATATATATATATATATATATATATATATATATATATATAAAATGAACTTATATTAACTTAACTTGAACTTAATATATTAATATATATTAATATTTACATGTAGTTCTTGTGTTTCTCTCTCCTTCAGTGATTCTGCTTGTTATCATCAGGTGTCTTCAAAAATGCTCAATCATCACTCATATAAATATTATGTTTAATTTATTTTGTTTAACTATATTTGTTATTATTTTATGTATACAATTGTTCTAACAACCATAAATGTACATCATGGAAATAATTTTTGTTCAGCATTTAACTTGCGTCTAATTACATAAACAATTGTATAACATTACTGAATTACAGTACTGAGAATCTAATGGGACTCAAAAGTAAATTGTTTGGAAACATTATTGTAATGATAATTTGGGGGTAAAATGTGCTTTATTGTCAGTTTATGGAATATCATTTATGTCTTATTTGAGTAATGTGATGTGTTATCGCGACCTTCATCCTACATGAGTCGTAAATACTATTAATAATGTTGTTGTGAAGGTTTCATTCTCTGTCTTTATCTCAGTTTCGTATGATTTTGGTGCACGCTTCTTGTGTGCTGCTGTGCGTGCGCTGGTCTCTCTCTCTCTCTCTCTCCCCCCTCTCTCTCCCTCTCTCTCTCTCCCCCTCTCTCTCTCTCTCCCTCTCTGTCCCTGTGTCTGTCCATCAGTGGTCTGGTCTCCTGTGCCTGCTGTGCTGATAATCAGTGTATGGCTGCAGCTGGCTCAGTTCAGCAGGAACAGGAGCCTGGTCTTCTCTCTGTGGCCTTCTGCTCCAAACACACACACACACACACAGAGAGAGAGAGAGAGAGAGAGAGAGAGAGAGAGAGAGAGAGAGAGAGAGAGAGAGAGAGAGAGAGAGAGAGAGAGAGAGAGAGAGGACTGTTCTCCACAGCACAAGCTACAGGTATGACCATGCAAAATACATATACACAAATTCACTGTTCATAATGATAAAAACATGTAATATCCAACATTTTTGACCAGGCGGGTATAATGTTTAAATAATGTTAAACAATATGAATTAACACATTGGTTTGATATGTATTGTCTATTTCAACACTATAAATAAAATACTTTTCAAAAATCTGTCTGTGTGTCTTTTTTGCTGAAACAAGAAATTGTAATATATATTTTATATCATTAAAATAATTATTTAAAAAGTTAGATTTATTAGAAATAATACATAAATATTATTTATATGTAGTAATTTACGTAAAATATAAAATGTTTGAGAAAAAGTGGTGTCTTCTATAGTTCGACTATAGATATATATAGATATATTTGAAAATAATTTAAATGTAGCCTATTATATTAGCTAGCCTACATACATCATAAAAATATATATGCTGTATATTGTTCAATATTATTTTTGTAAAACCAATTATGAGATGTTGGAATAATAAACTGTAATACAGGTAATATTTGATTAAATGATTTAATTGAAAATACTTTTGTATTTAATCTGATGTAGTTAAATACATAACGCAAATAGGCTATATATTTAAAAATATATATTCATATTAATATAATTAATATTATTTTGATAAAAGAACACCTTTGTTGCTCCAGGTGGACAGTCCCGGCATGTAGTTAAGGGTATTGGAAGTGATCTTGGACACAAATATCAGCAAAAAGACTTAGCATTAGCAAGCAGAATATAAATACTGCTCTGACACGCAGAGCCAATGAGCTCCGTCTCGGGGACACACACCTGATCACGTGATCATCCAGAATATCCCAACACGGCTCTATGGATGTACAATATACGAAGGCGGTATTTTAAGGCATCATAGGTGCACTCCCGACATGACCATTGTTCCAAAAATTAAATCGACATATGTCTTGTAAAGGCAAACGGCAGCATCACATAGGCATATTTCCTTCATGTAAAAGCTAAATCCATTTTTTTCCCCCAGAGGACTGAAGTAAAACCCAGACAACTGTTTGTGAAACTAGTTTTGGTAGGTTGTTTGCACTGCAGGGTATGTCATGTTTCTTTTCAGTCTATACTTAGAAGAGAATGTCGTAAGTGTTATTTTTCAGATGGTTAGTTCTCACCAGCTGCTGTCCCTTTCGTTTGTTCATCGTTTATCTTCTGCTTCATGTCACGACCGATTCTCTGTGAAAATCCCTAAACGGTAAACAGTGAAATAATGTGTCAACGACTTTCTTTCTATTCTTTTTTTTCCAGCTCCGACCGAAAGGCCAAACAATTGGAAAACTACAGCAAGTGACCATGGAAACCAAAATACATACACATACAATACATACAAATACAGACATTTCAATGTTTGATCGCCAAACCACAAGAGGAACTTGGTCTGAGTTGGTGTAGAATTCAATTCTAAGAATAATCAGCACAGATACAGCGATGACGTCGAGCTGAACACGTTAACAGACAGTAACGGATGTGTCAAGTTCCTCTAAAATTGTATCAAAATTGATAAAAATAAAAATAAAAAAACCCATTAATATTATATGAATAACTTATATAACTTAATAATTCTTTTGCATTTTTTTGCTTTATTATTTAATACAAATAAATAAAATAAATTGTAATTACATAGATACATTACAAAATATATTTTTACATATATAGGCTATATATATATATATATGCATACTATATGTAATATATTGAATTTATTCATTACAATATATATATATATATATATGTATGTATATATATATATATATATATATATATATATATATATATATATATATATATAATCTTTTTAATGAATACATGAAGTTTTATAAATTGTAACACATTATATATTGTTTATAGGCCCTATACATACAATATATATAATCCATTATGCATTCTGTTATACATTCAAATGGGTCTTATGGGGTCATATGGTGTGTTTTCATGTTTTCCTTTTTCTTTAGTGTAGCTGTTTGTGCATGTATGAGATATGCAAAGTTACAAAGCTCAAAGTGACCCACAAAAGGATGTATTCTATCTAAAAGAGAAGATCCAGATCTGGCTAAAACCTCGACTGAAGTCACTCGGGGGAAATATTAGCGTAACGCCGCCCAAATGCAAAGAAAGAAGGCGTGGCTTCAGCTGTAGTGTTGTTGAGTTTATATACTGTCTATGTTGTTGAGCTGTGTTTATTTGCGGAAGCAAAAGTACTTTATTTGGCCTTCCAAAAGTGGACGCAATTAGGAATCTGTTGTTAAAGGGTTAGTTCACCCAAAAATGAAAATTCTGTCAGTAATTACTCACCCTCGTGTTGTTCCAACCCCCGTAAGACGCAAAAAACAAACAAAAATAACGACTTTATTCCACTATTCATTTCCTTCTCTCTGAGCCTCGAGTTTTTTCATGAGTGTAACTGCGCAGCGCGTCTGTGTCGCACGCATCACACACATGACCAGCGTCGGCCAATAGTGAGCCTACGTGTGACGTACAACACAAGACGCGCTGCGCTGAAACACTACGTGAAATAACTCGAGGCCCAGAGAGAAGGAAATGAATAGTGGAATAAAGTCGTTATTTTTGTTTGTTTTTGCGCACAAAAAGTATTCTCGTCGCTTTATAAACTTGAGATTGAGCCACTGTAGTCACTTGGACTATATTAACGATGTCTTTAATGCATTTTCTGGGCCAGCAAGTTATAGTGTCTTAGAAGCCTATGGAGGAGTGAGACAGCTCTCAGATTTAATAAAAAATATCTTAATTTATGTTCCGAAGATTAACGAAGGTCTTACGGGGTTGGAACAACATGAGGGTGACAGAATTTTCATTTTTGGGTGAACTAACCCTTTAAGATTTATTTTGAACAAAAATAGGTACAAGTACAACCCAAATGTTCAAATGTTTTACAGAAGGACAGTTCCCTGAACCTGGGAGAGTCATATCTGAAAGGTAAGAGTTTCAAATTAAAAACTTGCCACTGTGAAACGCTCTGCTGAAGTCACGCTTGAAAAGTTGCTTTCGATCATCAGCATTTCCAGAATCCGACTCGGGTTTGAACTGATATGGTGAAACTGATGACATTATTAGTTGTATTTATAATTGCTTTGGAAGCTGAAGCTCGCGATTACGGTAAAGAACGTTACATTTCTGACACACGTTTGAGGTGTTTGTCCAATCACAACGCACCGGGTCAGCTGGCCAATCAGAGCACACTGCGCTTTTCGGAAGGAAGAGCTGGAGCTGCAATAATGTACAGTAAGTGACAAATAATGCATTTTTGAACATTAACGCATGTTAATTCTATTACACCCAATACACAAAATAATGATCTTTGAAAATAGCATAATATGACCCCTTTAAATATTCCATTAGGCGTTGTTTAGTGATCAAATATAGCTGAATAAGCGAGGCCACACAGAGAGCCTGTAGTCCAGGTGTGGACACAGTTCTGATGTAAATCATGTAGATCTGCTGCTGCTCATGTGGAGAACAAGAGCGCCGGATGTTTGCTCACACTAAAGCTGTCGCCATGGCTACGAAGAAACCCGTCAGTCGTCAGCGCGAGCAGATGCACGTCAGTGTTCGCACTGACATCATCGCACTTCCTGTTTCTAACAGGACAACCAGGGGAACTTCTCTCGTTATTTGTAAGTTAACTAAAGTCACCTCGCTGACTCTGAGCCACGCTTTCCCCTCGAACGCATTTCAGCAGCGTCTTTTTGCTCTCGTAGACGAAATGACACCTTTGCAGGTTTGTGATGATGATAGACGTGAAGTAATGGGGGGCGGATCACCATGGGAACACAACAGGTAAACAGAGCGTCAGATAAGAGAATGATCTTTGAGCAAACCAGCATATTCTCACACTTCATAAACCCACCTACTCATTGATAATAACCCTGCACTTTACACCTTCAGAGTTCAGATAGAATTAGCTGGAAGTGCAGAAAAACGGGTGTTGATTGGTTGGAAGAAATCAATCAATTTTTCTCTGAATGACATTCAATTTGGCTTAAATCATTAATTAACTTTTACATATATTAATTTATTAACGTTAGTAATAATAATATACAAGTATTCATTCAATCAAAAAAATAAAAATCAGGCCTTTCTTCTAAGAAAAACTTCAAAAAGGCAAAAGGACTACTAAGGTGGACTTCATAAAAGACAGCTGGTTCACATACTTTTCCATTCACAGCGTTTGTGTAAATTTCCTCCAGATAAATCCTTCCGCACACATAATAAATTGTATAGGGTTAGGAAAAAGCCATGTCTCTAGTGCAACACACAACTCATCTTCTGCAGGACTTTAATAAACATTCATCCAAGTAAAGCAAACAATTAGAGCAGGAGAGCATTTCCAAATGGGTCAATAATGGAGAAACAAAAATGAAAATCCATAACGTGAAGGAACGTGTTACTGGAACTTATAGCTTAATGTGCTGCTGGATAAGATCAGATCAAATTCAGTGTCCTGGCTAGCATACTGAAACAAACAGGAACAAATGAAATATAGGCTGAATATATTGGATGAGGGTCGCATTCAGCATGAGACTCACGCAGTTGACACTGTTCTCAGGCTCTCACGACACTATTGCAATAAAACTTTTAAACAATATGTCACGTAACGTTATATTTACCTTAGAAAAGCCATTCTGTGTCCATAAACTCTATATGTGACAGACGTAGGCCAGTAAGAGCTGTGTGTGTGTGTGTGTGTAAACCTCACTCCCCTGGCCTCAAGAAGTGCGCTAGCGACTGATGCTAGAGTTTGTGGTTTTTAGCGTCCTTGTTAGTGCGCTCGCCTCCCACACCAGAGACACCGGTTCGAATCCTGCTCGGATTGGATCGAGTAGGACCAGTGACACATACAGGGTTTGTACAAGGTGCTTGAAGTACTTGAATTTGACTTTTTAAAATGTAAGTCTTGGAAAACCCTTGAAAACAGCCATATATTTGAAAAGTGCTTGAATTATTGAAAGACAATATATGTGAAATTAGTGCTTAATTTTATTGATAAAACAATCTTTTCACACAAAATTGCTCATATAAATATCCAAATATATGTTACAGCTTTCGTTCTTCAGGAGAAAAATCATATATTGAGAAAAAAAAATCAGTTTGAATAAGAATATCTTTGTCATAGTATTCTTTCAATGATTAAAATTACCAGTCACTACATTTGCTGCACTTTATTTATTTTTTTTGTAAAATTTTTCATTAATTTATTTCGATCTATTTACCTTATTTAGACTTGAAGGATAATAAAGATATTGTTTGTTAAGTGAGATCTCTGATTGTAGTCCTTGAAAAGTCCTTGAATTTAATTTTACAGTATCTGTACAGACCCTGCATATAGATAGCAAGAAATATGCTGTCTAGAGAGCATTTTGTAAAACAAAAAACACTATATATATATATTTTTTTTTTTTTTTTACTCTTAATATATATAAAAAAATGGTCTAATATGCAGTTGTATACAAATCAGTTTTTATTTTTAACCTTTATTGACAGGGTTCCCTGTATAGTTTTTACAGCATTAGTAGAGAAAGATTTTTCACCTTCAGAAAAATGTAGCCTACTATGTTCATGCATATATCCAAATGAATCATATTGAATTTCAAGCTTATGAATCATTATTCCCCTCAGCAATAATTGTCACTCCAAGCTGAACTGAAGTTGGCAGACCTGTATTGAATTCTGTCTTGACATTTTTTTGCTCCAGAATAAAGCGTTTGCTAAATGCATAACTGTGAAAATGAAATGAAAACCATTCTGTCAAACAATATAGATATTAAAACAAGTTTCAGTTTCATGCCGCATCTACATAGGTACACCTTTCCTAAATAGAAGAAAACAAGAAACGAAAACATGAAACAATGACAGGCTTTGCATGCAGGATTCAGATAGGCACTATTTAGGTCAAGACACCGATTGCTTATCGCTGAAAGTTCAAATGTGCAAAAAGGAATTTGAAACTATGCTAACAAAACCAAGACATTCATTAGGTCATTGACATTTAGGTCAAAACACTTGATTTGCACACTTAAAATAGCCGAGCAAATACATGCCGTTAACAATCTCGACTTTCCACAGAACAGTTAAAAACAGTATAAATCTCTACAGTTTCTCACTGTAATTACATAAACTGTTTATACACTCCCGGCCAAGTGAAGTAAATCAAAAGAGACTCGTGTGAATAAAAATGTACAGTAGTGGATTGAGACAGTTGGATTACAGGTAGAGAATCACAACTGCCCTCTGGTGGCAGAACAAGAACGATGCAAATCCATGCACAGAATTTTTCTTAAATTATTTAATGTCTTTCAAACTTCTCTTCATTCATGTCCATGCATTCTAGCAGCTACATTATAATAACGTAATGTAGATTATGGAATAAATGTACTCTCCAAATCTGAAAATGGAGAGAGAGCATAAACTTCCAGATAAAATGCAGTACTCAAACAGCACACACAATGTTGCAAACAACAACGAGGGATGAAATGCAATAAAACGAGCATTGCATCTCGCTACAGAATTAAATATAAAAACTAGTGAACTAAAAAAAGAAACAACACTTGAACATATTTTACCCTATGATTTAACAAGACACAAAACTTGACAGAAAAGGAGAGAAAACCGTGACATATACAAAAGAAACAATGATGTTGTGCTTGTTTAAATGGACAATTAGCCAAGATTTTATGAATTTAAATTGAGCGTTCAAACTATCTGTACAGAAACACAAGCAAACAGGAAGACAGTGATGAGGGGTATCGCGTTTAAATAGGTTTTTCAAGAGAACAGCACCATCAATCACTCTTCTTTTCCTTGATCAGCCTGTTGGCGTTGTGTGCAAAAGTTTCAGCCACTAAAAGTGGAAAGACTATAGAAGCATCAGCGTAAACCTGCACAGAAACACAACAGCACGGTTAACCAGATCAGCATATGTGACATGTGTGTGATATTTATAACATGATTGAAGAGCACGCCAACAAATGAATCTTACCTTTACAGGAGTGGCATCCATGCGGATCTTTCCCCAAGAGACGGCTTCATCTGGCCTGGCGCCGGAATCAGAGCCGTCAAACTCCTGCCCGGTGTTGACAAACACAGCAAAATCTGCTCCATTCCTCTGAGAGACACGAAAAACAGATGAGATATTTTTATTTTGAATGAGTCGAGATCATTGTGATTTTTGGGGTTCGTATGATTACCATGAGATTAGCGTTGGAGACGTGATGTTTGACGAGACCTCCTCCGAGGATGATCATCCCTGTGGTCTTGGCAAACACGGCCTTGCTGTTCAACCTCCGAATATCTGACGTACACAAAATGAAATGACATTTGTAAAATAATCTCCAGATTGCGTTCATATCACATCTTGGGCGACTCACCCTCCACAATGTCAAGCACTAGTCCAGGGTTCTTATAGGAGTGGAAGTAGATCATATCACCCAATGAGCCGTCAGTGAGGGCGGGGCTAAACACTGGGATGTCATTCTGAAAAACAATCATCCAATCAGTAAGATTTCCATTTGAGGAAGGACTGATATGTCTGTGATTCAAACATTACCTTATAGGCCCAGTAATACACCGATTCTGGGTTGTTGATTTCTTTGCCAAGTCTGTGGATCATTTTGGAGGGTGTCCAGTGTGTGCCCTGATGTAAAAACATTTAACAATATCGCATAATCTCACTTACAAATAAAACTTTAATATGCAAGCCAAATGCAACTAAAATAAATGTATCACCTCTGTTATCAGATCTGTTCCAGTATTATTTGTTCAAAAATAGGCATTTTTACAAATATTTAACCACTCAATTAAATAAAATTAAATAAAGGAACGTAAGGTAAGGTAAAATAAAATTATATTAAATTAAGTTCACCTTTTGTTCCAGCACCCTTTGGTCCAAAATAGGCATCTTTACAAATATTTAACCTCCCAATTTAATAAAAATAAAGTTGAGTAAAAAAAAAAAAAAAGAATAAACTTCTCACCTCTGTTTTTTGTTCCAGCACCATTTGGTCCAGAATAGGCATCAGCCAGTCTTCAAACTTACAGTAATTATCATTTGGTACCAGGAGATTACCAATTCTGTGACAGTATAATTAAATGTATTAATAATTACATATAAACGCCACAATGATCTAATCAGGAACCGTTTACTTACCTATTAATGCCTTGCTGTCGTAGCGCTTTGCCTTTTAGACTGAATTCTCCAAGGTAAGTGGATGCTAAACATTTTATAATGTCTTCTTCAATCCCTCCTGCTGTGCTCACGATCACATCAACCTACAAAAACATCAAATAATTCAACATAAAATAGATTCTTTTCATTTCATAACAACAGAATAGATAGTGAATACTGAACAAAAAGCGTAATAGTGCTTATTCACTGGGGTGGTCGTACCATCCTGTGCTCCGCGAGGTAGCGGATGCTCTCTCGTACACCGGAGCTAATCAGGTTTGACGTGTAGCCCAAGAAAATAGTGCATCCTGAACGAGTCTGATCCTCGTAGCCCTCGATCTCGTCCTCCACCGGCTCCAGTCTCTTCTCTATCTGCTCCAACCACAGACATGAGAAAGAAAAAACCCTTGCAGTCATGTTTGATTTTAAAGGGGTGATTGATTATGATTTCACTTTTTTAACTTTAGTTAGTGTGTAATGTTGCTGTTTGAGCATAAACAACATCTGCAAAGTTACAATGCTCAAAGTTCAAAGCAAAGGGAGATATTTGCTTTTAAAGAAATCCCTTTTTAAGGACTACAACAAACGGCTGGTAGGGACCACACGACATTCCTCCCTTATACACATAAGCTACATAAATTCATCAACTAAACATACAGAAATGTCCTGTTGCATTCTACATGTTGTCACTTCTTCTTGAGTCTCTCCATCTTTGTCTGACTCCGGTTTGAACATAAAAGGCTAAACGTTTTTGACATTTTCAATACATGTCTGTGTGAATGCAAGCTGTTGAAGCTCCGCCCTCTGTGCCGGGAGCAGCAGCTAATTTGCATTTAAAGGGACAAACACAAAAACGGTGTGTTTTTGCTCACCCTCAAAAAGTGACAACTTTAACATGCTATATAAAAATATCTGTGGAGTATTTTGAGCTAAAACTTCACATACACAATCTGGGGACATCAAAGACTTATTTTACATCTTGTGAAAAGGGCATTATACCACCCCTTTAAGAGCTACAATATGAGATAACTGAGACTGGTAGTATACGACATCACACAATGCTCCTTTCAATTACAAAAGCAATTTGTAATTGATAAAACAAATTGCATGTTTCTGTAATACTTTTATTATTAAGTCTTTAATAACTTTTTATGTTATTAAATTGATAAGCTATCAGTATTTGATGTACCTTCAAATATGAATATACAGTGGCCCCCAAAAAGTATTTGGACACTCAGTCGACAGTTTATAATTATTCTGAATGTCTTTGTGTAAGATAAACCATTTCACATAGGTTTGAAAAGTTTTAATAAACATTATTAAAATTAAAACAGTATATTCAACTGCTCAATGCAGAAGTCTCTCATGGTCACCAATGCTGCATTTATTTGATCAAAAATGCAGTGAAAACAGTAATATTATGAAAAATGATTGCCATTTAAAATAGATGTTTTCTATGTGAATATATTGTAAAATTTAATTAATTCCTGTGATCAAAGCTGAATTTTCAGCATCATTACTCCAGTCTTCAGTGTCACATGATCCTTCAGAAATCATTCTAATATGATGATTGGATGCTCAAGAAACATTTTAATATGTGCTTGATATTTTTGTTAAAACCATGATGCATTTTTTCAGTATTCTTTGATGAAGATAAAGTTCAAAAGAACAGCATTTATTTGATATTAAAATATTTTGTAACATTATAATGTACTGTCAGGTTTGATCAATTTAATGCATTCTTTCTGAATACAATTATTAATTTCTTTCTTTCTTTAGTTTGAAAACAAACACCAAACTTCTGAGTGGTATCCCAGTTTCCACAAAAAATATTAAGCAGCAATAACGGTTTCAAAATGTATAATAAGTAAAAACGTCAAATCAGCATATTAGATCTCATTGTTGTTGTTGTTGTTGTTGTTGTTGTTGGATAAAGTGTTTGAGAGGGGTAGCACTCTCTCACTCACTCACCATCCTGTTGATCTCCTGCACGGCCTGGCCGAAGCTGCTGGCCTGGAAGCCCGTGGTGAGGAAGGACTGCAGCAGGGCATGATGGTCCACCCCCTGGTTGAAGTCATAGCCTTTAATCTGGAGCATGTCCTGCGGGAGAGGAGTGCTCTCCATCAACACTGCGTCCCTCGCCACGGAGGGAGCCGGGTGAGCCATGACGAGCAGCCTGATGATGATGATACACAACAACACAAACAGCTTATATTACTCTATATATACACTATTACATAACTGAACAGTTTCACCAGGGTACAGATAATAGCATCATGCGCTGATACATACCATGGTACTAAATGACTACAATAATCATTTACTATGGTATTTATATGGCACTTCAAAGAAAACCATGGTACAATTTATATTCTACCACAGCACTTTTCAACATCTCATGCACATGTTGCTAGATCATTGAATTTAACGGGTCAATAATTGATTATGTTATATAACGCAAATATAAATACATTTTCTATTTGTTTCTGTTAATTTATTTGTCTAAAATAATGTTACACTCACCCCAGCGGTTAAGTATGTAACACCCGGTATGTTAATGTAGTTTATCGCTGATCGCAGATCATCGCACTCACAGCACCGCACATTTGATCAGCCACATGTTCCAAACTACGGCGAGCGCAGCGGTACAAAAGAAATGCAAAACGCGAAGTGACTGACTCCATCGAAATCACATACTTCCCCACGGTAGTAGGCGAAACACAGTATGTGACAAACGAAGCGTTGCTGAATTCGGAAGCGCATTCTACTCTTACTATTTTCCTCATATATTTCTATTGCAAAAAATAATAGTAGTAGCCTATGTTAGTATGTGGTTCCGAATTCACTTCTTCTTAATAAAATCTGTCAAATATTTTATTTGTTATGTATCAAGGTATTTTGTAATTTAATTAAACTGTAAAATAATTAACCGTTCAATTGAGACATTTGAAAAATGCACTATTTTTAACTGATTGGGTAAATGGCAAATTACAGAACTGATTAAATGAACTGATTGCGCACTATTATACAAACACTGTTCACATTTAATATTCTCATACATATCAGGAGGATAGAACTATGTGCACACAGTTACACACAGGTTTCATGACCACCCAAGTGAAATCAAATACTACTGAACTTTCGTGACATTTCTGGCACTGTTGATGTGACCTCAGAACTCAAACACATCACAGGACCTTTGAAGCTTCCAGCAAAGTGTGTGTGTGTGTGTGTGTGTGTGTGTGTGTGTGTGTGTGTGTGTTGGAGGATGGAAGGGGTTCATCATCCCACTGAGATATAAATGCCTCCAAAAACGGGACACCGGTTCTTCCTCACTGAAACAAGAACATTTGAGCTCTACACAACAAACCAAATGGACTCTTGAGGTAAAATTACAGCTTCGGCTATGATCTATCAGACAGAATTATACATTCATAGATCATTCAGTCAGATAATATATGTTATGCTCAGAGTAAGATAAACATGCTTTCCAGCTGGCGCAAGTCTAAGGTTGAGCAGCAGTGATGGACGTCTACTGCAGTAATAATGTTCTTCAGGCCAGGAGAACCGTGGAGCAGCTGAGACTGGAGACAGAGCTACAGAGGATCAAGGTGAGATGTGAGGACCTCATGAGGGTATAAACTACTACACTTCTTACATTCTGAGTGTACCTTTTATGGTATATGGCTGAAATGACAATAGACTGAACTTCCAAGCACAATAATATAATAATGTAATATAATAATACACACTTAATGTTCTTTATGAGCATCTATGGTTTCGTGAAGTTTTCTAAAAGTTCTTTACAGTGGAAAGAGGTTCTTTAAATTCTAAAATGTTATTTACATTAAGAAAAAAAAAAGGCATCTAAGGATTAAGGATTCTAAGGCATCACTGCAAAACACACCCTTTGGAACTTTTGAGAGTGTATAATATAATATAATAGTAACGTCTGTACTGGATATGAGTTGCGATCTTGTTAGATTTGCACTGTTTTCTGTGTTAGTTCATGTTTCCTTTGTCTTAGTTCATTAGTTGCTGTGGTTTTTGATTGTTTCTAGTTAATTTTCTCGTTTGGTACTTAGTGTTTCTGTGTGTATATATATTTATCATTAATTTTCATTTGTTCTCATCACATTTAGAGTGGTTGTTCTTTTAGTGTATAATATAATCACTGTTGAGTTACTCTAAAAAAGTAATTCATTACATTTCATCTTCAACAGTGTAATTAGATTACTGTACTTATTACTCTCTCTAAAAACCATTGCATTACTTATTAAAAAAAATACAACTTTTCTAAATCCCACATCAACCTCGACCAGTTAAACAATACGATAGACATGAAACCGCTCTTTTCATTCTTTCAAATTCATAATATATAAATTATTGCATAAATTATTCTTCTCCCAATTTAAAAGGTTACATTAAAAACATACATTTTGACGTTAAATCCACTAGTTTTAAATAGAATTGTTTAATACTATCCAGTATTCAATGCAAAACTGTAATTCAATTACAGAACATAATTTACAATCCCTTACTTTACTTTTTCAAGGGAAAGTAATTAAATTACAGTAATTAATTACTTCATAATGCTTTAAAGCCAACACTGAATCTCACATGATGTAATATTATGATAACTGTCTGTGATACGTGACATATGTTGGCATGTGTGTGTCAGATTTCGGCCGCGGCAGAGCAGATCGTCCAGTACTGTCAGGAACACAGGAGAGCCGATCCACTGCTCACCGGGATCGCGGCGTCCTCCAACCCGTTCAAAGACAAGAAGACATGCGTGCTGCTGTAATCAACAATCTTACTTTTTATTTGCAGTCTTGAAACGACACCTTGACAAATCAAACTCAATTATCGAATTATACATTTATAAAGCTTTTTTTTAAAACAAGCAATCAAACAAAAAAAGAGATTTTGATCACAGGACATTCAGTCAGTCACAGAGCAATAATATCACAGCACTGTCTTATAACTCTGCAGTTATAAATAATTCATAAATAAGGACTTTTTAAAATCAAGTCTATTTATTAGTTTGTTATGGTCGTAAAAGTGTTCGCTGACAGTGCATTCATTTTAAAGTACAGAGCCTCATTTTGAAGCTGTGCACTGTATACTTGTTTAAGTGCAATGACAAGTATACAAAAACAAATGGAATCCCACCAGGTTTTAATAAATGATTTCCTTGTTTGTGTATTACACATCTAGGGAGCTAAACACTGAAAACTGATTTATAATGATTCTTGTTTGAACTAATTTAACTTCACTGCATTATACTATGTTGTTAACATCAATTTTGTTGAAATTTCAAGTAATGATCACACAAGCAAACTGGAAACAACTATAGTTGTAAGGAAAACAGGTGGTGTTCCTGAAATGTTTAGTGTGCTATCGTAGTCAGACCTCGACACGGAGAACCATGGACAGCTGGGAATGTCAAGTTTTTGTTTCTATAGACATGTATCAGACACCTAGAACATTGGTTTTCATCTTTTCCCCAATAAAAGCAGCACATGAATGTTGTTCCCTGCATTGAAATGCTTTTTAAACTCAGTTTCTGAGCCTCCAAACCTCCACGTTCATGTCACCAGAAGCGATGGCCAGCGTTCCTCCTTCAACACTTAACTGGGAAGAGAAAAATAATGAGCCGTTATTTATGCATGGCAGTGTAGACTTCTGCTAGATAAGAGTAATCGTGGTGTAATCCAACAGAAATATTTATGAGACATAAAGGTTTAGATTCACATCACTTCCATTCTAACATTAGAAATGAGTCAACCATATTCCACGGTATATCTGTTATAAAGGCTTTGAAAGTGGCTCATCCTATTAGCTTTATAATGCATTTGTGTTTTAAGTCTTTTTTTAAATTCAAGTGTTACATAATGTGAAGCGTATTTTGCAATGATTCATTCGTTTGTTTTGAATAATCAAATTTTTATGGTTTGCATCCATCAAATTCCGAAATAAAAACAATCCAATATAATGAGAAAAATACTTATCCAAAAATAGGCACGATCATATCTATCGTGATGTAATAAATAATGACATCACAAAATCTGAATATTGTGAAAAATAATAACAAAATCTGAATATCGATGTGCAAATTACTACCAAATTACATCAATGCAGAATAACTGCACAACTCAGGATAATACACACGACAACGATGTACTACTGAAAAAGTTTTTTCTTTGCGAGGACGATTATAAACGCTGTATTATTCATGCCAGGCCAGAAGTTGGCGATGTCACTTTGTAAAGAAACGCTAGACCGAACATGTGATACACATGTGAACCCGTTTTCAAAAGTTTGCGTTTTGAGGCCCCCAAAACATCATTGTCGTGTAAACGAACGGCCAAAACGCATAAAAAGTTTTACGATTTTAGTTGAAAACGGTATCGTTTAAACAGCCCCTTATTTATTCTCTCTTTTAGGAGATAAAAAAAAAAGTGTATGTACAATAATCTAGAGGTAAATAGCATTACCATGTTTTTTTGTCTGTTTTTTTTTTTTGATACATTTTTTTGACAGCATTTATTTCCTTTTTTTTTTACATAAAAGTCTTCACTGTCACTTTTGATCAATTTAATGCATCCTTGCTGAATAAAAGTATTACTGTGCACAAACGTTTAAGATATATGATTTTGGTCAAACTGCCCACCTATATGACCGCTTGAAAGGAATGTACATAAAAAAAATTATAAAATGAATCAACACAGAGAAAAATCCTAGTCAAATTAGTCATCGTACCCCATTAACTCCTGCCTGGTGGTGAAGTGTGCACAGCGTCTGTGGTGGAGCACACGGGAGGTGGATCTGCACAGAATAAGACATGAGCTGCCGATAACCTTAGAGAAATGCCAACAAAACACATTTTGAACTGTGGGATGCCTTACCTTGATAGTGCGGTCAGAGGAGCATGTGTAGAGAGTGCCATGAGAAGAGTGAACACCTGTGACCAGTGACCGGTGGATGTTAAAGTGTGATATGGGCGTCAGGCAGCTGTTGTGCAGGGAGAAGGTGTGCACGAGTCCTCGGTTATCCCCGGCCCACACCTCACGGCCGCTGTGGCACAGCGACAACAGGTACGTGCTCAGCTGCACACATGCAGAGGAACAACACTGAAACAGCTGCTTGTAGGAGCGCGTCATCGTTTATTCTTTTATGTTTAGCTTGTGTGTGAATATCTATGGAAGCTTGTTTCCGCCACAGAATAAAACATAAAAAAAGTTAACTTTTTTTTCTCAGAATCGCATCTCGCATTTCTGACTTTTTTTCGAACAATTGCGACTTTATATCACACAATTCTGACTTTAAATCTCGCAGTTCAGAGAAATAAAGTTATTTATAAAAAGTCGCAATTATCTTTTAAAATGTTTTATTCTGTGGTGGAAATCAAGCTTTCATACAATTGCGAGTTTATATCTCACAATTCTGAGACAATATGTCAGAATTGCGTGATATAAACAGGCAATTTGCGAGAAGAAAAGTCAGAATTGTGAGTTTATTTCTCACAATTCTGACTTCATAACACGTAATTGCGACTTTATATCACGCAATTCTGACTTTATTCAGAATTGTAAAATGTAAACTCGCAATTGTGAGATAAAATGTCACAATTATCTTTTAAAATGTTTTCTTCTGTGGCGGGAACAAGTTTCCATAAATACCTGAACCTTCTGCAGGAGCTTCCCCGCCCTGCGGTCGAACAGAGCGACGGTTTTGTCTTTACTGCCCGATAAGATGTACTGGTCATCCGACACCAGGCACAACACAGCATCACTGTGGAGATGAAGACTCTGGACCAATGGATCTGCAGCTGTTACACATAAATGACAGTTGCCAACTAATACAAAATAATCTAATATTACAGCTCCAACGGGCACGAGCCAATCACATCATAGTGACTTCACTGGCTTCACAGAAGTCTACGTTTTTGAATGAAGTTTCGTCTGAAACATTTATTATTATTATCAATGTTGAAACTGGTTGTACTGCTTAAAATATTTGTTGTAACAGAATTCTTTAATGAACAGAAAGTTGTAAAAAATTTTTTTTTAACATTTATACATTTATTAACTGTCACTTTCACACAGTGACTAAAAGTGATAGAATATTTACTGAATAAAAGTATTACCTAAAAGATGAAGAGGAAAATCTTACTGACGCCAAACTTTTGAATGGTAGTTTTATTTTACAGGAAGTGGTTCTTGGAAACGTTACCAGTTCATTAACGTTTGGCCTATTTGGTGAACTGGAGTTCATTTGAGAGTATAAAGCGCACAAGCTTTGATTTATTTTACTTTATAATGCAAATACATTTATACATTTCTAATTGTGGCTTAGTTGTCCAAATACATTTTAGGTCACTCTATATATTATAATAAATTAATTTATTTTCATATTAAACATTGCAACAGTCATTTATCACTAAATTCAGGGTTTTAAGCATGAATAATAATTGAAATAAATATTACAAATGTATTTACATCATGCAATGTTGTTATTGTTAACTAAAACTATTCAAAATCATTGTTGGTTACTGAAATAAAGCTAAAATAAAATAAAATCGAAATATTAAATAAAAAACTTAAAATATAGAAATATTCCCATGGCAATTAATGAAGCTGAAAGAAGTACTACAATTACAAAGAGTATAATAAAGATAAGTTACTTAATGTTCTATAATATTATTATAATATAATAATATAATATAATATATCAATATAATAATATCATATAATAAACGCTGAACTGACTTCAGCTGAACAACAGCCGAAATGCATCATTTTCATGTTATCACTGTAAAGCTGCTTTGAAACAATCTGTATTGTATAAAGCGCTATATAAATAAAGGTGACTTCACTTAATAAAAATATTGAAAATAAAAGCTAATTCTAAATATATATAAATACAAATAATATATAAATAATACTAAAATAACACTGTTCAAACTATTTAAAAAAAGTTACAAAAAAAGAATGTATCATATGTATATGAATCATATGTGATTCATTCCTTACCAATAAATCATTAACAATAAGACCATGAATGTGCATTAAGAAAACAAACGGGCTGAACTTTGACTCACCTCGGGTGTCAAAGATGTTTAATCTCTGATCATGTGACCCGGCCAGCACCGTGTCCCTCTCACAGGACAGACACAACACAGCAGCTTTACACTGGATGAGTCCCCGTTCTGCTCCTCCGGCTTCAAGATCCCAGAGCCTCACGGTGCTGTCGAACGAGCCCGACGCCAGCAGAGGTCCGCTGGATGCCAGGCACCACACCCAACCCCGGTGGGTGCTAATGGTACCCCGTCCCGCTAGAGTGTGCATTAAGGTGCCTCTGGAGCCGTCTCGAAGGTCCCAGAGGTTCACGTTTCGGTCCCGGGAGCCGGAGGCGCACAACGCCCCTGTTCCACCCAGCAGGAGGACGCAATTCACATCCGCAATGTGGCCCGATGGAAGAATGATGTGCTCCAGTGGTGAAGAAGTGCTGGACGACTCAATCAGATTGAGACTATCAGGTGCATTCTGGGATTGAACTTGCATATTTTCATCTCCTGCTTCCGCTGCACCGTTTAAATCAACATCAAGCTGCATCTCTTCCAAGTTCCTCTCAGCTGACGGGACTTCGCCGTTCGCCCCGACAACCGCCTCTTCCTGTCTCTCTCCCTCTCCCCGATTCTCCAGCCCTGTCCAGCAGCCAATCAGCTGCTCCATTTCCAAGCAGGCCTGGGACCAATCAAAATCCTCCTTTGGCCCGACTGGGAAAAGTGCTTTGGGACCTGAGAGTTTTTGAGCCCTCAGCTGCCACATCAAGCGATCCTCGCCAATCTTTCCCAGCGTCTGACATACCTGAACGTAGAAAAAGAGGCATATGTGAAAATGAGATGTACACTATCATTCAAAAGCTTAAAAAAAATATATTAAAAAATTATACTTTTATTCAGCAAGGATGCATTAATTTAATCAAAAGTGGCAGTAAAGACAATAATAATGTAAAAAAATATGTATACTTTTGAACTTTCTATTCCTTAAAGAATCCTGGGGATTTTTTTTTTTATCAGTTTCAACAAAAATATTAAGCAGCACAACTGTTCTCAACATTGATATTAATAATAATTGTTTATTGAGCATCAAATCATCATATCAGAATGATTTCTGAAGGATCATGTGACACTGAAGACTGGAGTAATGATGCTGAAAATTCTGCTTTGATCACAGGAATAAATTAACATTTTAAAATATATATAAAATAGTATCATTAAATTAGTTAAATTATTCAATTGTAATAATATTGCTTAATATTACTGTATTTTTTATCAAATAAATGCAGCCTTGGTGAGAATAAGGGACTAGTAAACATTACAAATCTTACTAATCCCAAACTTTTAAACCCAAAAGCTTATGGGATGTCCGAACACAAAAACAGTTGTTTATCACACAAAAGTAAACAAAAAATGTCACATGTTGAAATGTACTAATATTATTACAACATGCACGTGTACAGAGAGAAGCTTGAATAGGGAAAAAGTGTCAATTTTGGTTTATAAATGTGTCTTGAATGTGGAAAGGATTACCTGTGGCAGCACATCAATGACACACTGCGCTGGGAGATGTGAGGCGATCTGGGTAACTATCTCCCATGGCAACGACAGGAGGTTTGCCCCGTTGCTAGACGGGGAGGGGCTCGTCTCCAAAGCCATGACGGACGGTCCCAAATTCAGTCTGTGGGGCAAAATGTCACAATGCAAGAGTTTACAGCAAAAGGCTGGAATACACGACACGATTTACAGTCTGGATGAGCCGAAAGTCATAGCCAGTCTGCAGATTTGAGCTGTCATATTTCACAGATAATCATGTAGACTATCACAGACTATCATACACTACATCATGCAGTCGGAGGATATCGAACATGTTTGATATTTTGAGCCGATTTTAGAACACAAAATGAGTTTGTTTCAGCGTGAGTCTGCTGTGTTTGTGATGACTCGCAACTCTGCTAGTGTGTGATCATCAGTTGTTGAGTGTATGATGCCCAGTTTTTCATCTGTAACTATTTACAAAGTCAGGCAAGTGTATGATGCCTAGTGATTTAAAATCTGTTCAGGTTTTAAAAGTCATGAAGTGTATTCCCGCCTTATAACTGGTACAGCACTTTAGAACAAATGTTTTTGTTTTTTTAAATAGTGCTTTGAAAATAAATGCATTGAAAGTGCAAACATGCAAAAGGCATGACGAGTATTCTTCCACAATTACACATGCAAACCACAGTAAATGAAAAGGTATTTTTTATTTGTAGTTGAAATATCATTTCATACAGACCTCTGAGATAAGGAGTGTGGGGTGTCATTGGCGGTGGCGGCAGCAGGGCATCTCTCTTTCTTTTTCTCCTTCTCCATCTCTTTCTCCTCATCCTTATCCTTATCCTTCGCCTTCTCCTCCAGGGTGACGTTTAGCCTCGACATCACCTGAAACACAAGAGCATAAAGGGAAGCTGACGTCATTTTGTGTTATTCACATTATAATAAACAACTTGATCAGAAAAGATACGTTCTTTACGCCCATTAATGCTAAATTATTTACTCTGGTTACCTCTTAAGTGAAAAAAATAAATGGAATGGCAAACATGACAACATTACGTTTTTAATCAATTAACATATAATAAAAAATAAAATAAAAACAGGCTGCTGAAGATACACTCCTTTAGTGGTATATAAGTTTAAATCTATATCGGAAGCAGATTTTTTTCAAGCATAAATCAATTAGATTTAGACATTTGTGTAATTCGTAAATACTTGCATGTCTAATAAAATAAAAATAGAAAACCGATCGTAATAAATAAATATATAACCTACGGTTTTTAATAATAACCCGTATGATTTACTTAAACGTGAGATATAACGGGCACATACCTTATTTTTTAATCAAAAATCCGATTGAAAGGGCAAACGATCCACATTTCTCATCCATCAGGTTTTTGTCACGAAGTATTGATCATTTTGATATGACTCTGCACAATCATCCGAGTTCAGTATGTTTTATATCTATGTCCCTTAACGACGTTGTAAGATTTGTGTTAATGGAGAGCATTTATGTTAGAAAAAAAAAATATATATAGGAGATTGAAACGGCCTTTCGATTATCATCAAATAATATATGACTGACCATAACTATAAACTGTATGTGACTGGCACCAGCAGACTACGCATGTAAACAACACGACCCTCCTCTGGCGCACATCATTTACGTCATCGGTGTTTCTGCATCGTGCTTCAAAATAAATTAAATTATTTAGTTTTTAATAGTAGGCTCTTTCATTTGTATTTGTTTTATTTATTTAAATTTTTTATGTTTTATCAGTTGGCTATTTATTTTTCATTCTATTTAATTTTGTTGTAATATTCGACAAAACAAATCCATTAGGCTATTGATTTAAACATTTAATCATATTCAAATTATCCTTAAAAATGTTTTCTGATAAAAACGGACGAACATTTGTTTAGGGGAGACCGGGGTCAGTTGTAACACGGGGTCAGTTTAACAAGTCAGAAAAGAGCTGTGTTCGATGTCCTAAATATCAATCATTGTATTATAGATACAATTATTTGACTTACATAAGCAAACGTAGCCGTTTCTCTTGTTTAATTTTATGCTTTGCATTCATGCTAACTTCAAACCCACATGCTAAAACCGTTAGCAATGCTATGGCTGTTTTCGGGGTGGGGATATTTGTAACAGTTCACTATTACAATCAACCCTAATGATGAGTCTAGTTATCAATCACATCCTCTGTTAAGGCAAAGTCACGTGAGTTTTTTTATTTTTATTGCGCATCAAGGGATTTGTGTGGTAGATGGGTTTTCATTGTAGTTTATGCACGTCTTCTTATCAGGTAAAACCATCCGCCTCAATTGTGTGCATTTCTAAAATGTAGCGCATCTTGGCGTTTCCATCCAGTGTTTTTTAATCTGACATCGCAAAATTCACATTAAAATAGGTGGATGGTAGTGAATGTGACAGGAATAGAGTACACACACACACACACACTTGCACAAACACATTCACATTAAAATAGGTGGATGGTAGTGAATGTGACAGGAATAGAGTAGGCTACACACACACACACTTGCACAAACATACGCTGCAGTTAATGTTTTTGTCACTAAATGAAGTTTTATGTAACAGAGTTCGGGAGGAGCACGTTCAGGTAATCAGCAATCAGCACAAGAGGAAGCCGGTATAAATAAAGCCTTTCCTCACCTCTGTCTCATGTCAAGTTTCACAGCATCCCGCCACCACCCCATCACCTCACTCTCGGCTGGTTTCTATCCCAGTAAAAAGGGGGAGTACTCTGGGTTCGGGCCAAATTCCGAGCTCGGAGCCCTCCTCCAGTCCAGACAGCATGCCAAATAGCCTACGCTTAAAATACTACATCTGATTTCATGTACGTGTGAACTCGAGAAATTGATCACTTTATTCATACGTGATTATTCTTTGTTCTTCAATAAAGTTCGTGCATTAGATAGTGTGAATCTTATTTCCGTAAATTACCTCTCATTGTTACATCTATGATACCTGAGCCTGTGTTAGCCTACAACTCATTCCAGTAGTGAGGTAGGTTGTAACAAAATAGCTCTTTGTGTTTGACATTAACTCAAATGTGAGTTTTATTTATTTTTGTTGACAAATGTGGCTACAAAGTTTGAAACAACCACTGAGTTACAGATTCTCAAACAATAAGTGTTACTACCATCCCGACCCCGGGATTCAAATGTGAACTTGCATGGAACATCCAGAATTCACATTGTTGGAAAAAAGAAGAAGAAGAAGAAAGTTAAATATATAAATATATGAGATAATGCAATATGTATAGGGTGAAATGATGGGCCTTTTTTATTGATATCAATAAAAATTGTAGCAAAATGTACTCAAATTATTCAACAAACTCTTACACTTATAATATTGAAGATGAAATATACTGCTTAACAACAATTAAAATGAGACAAGCCCATTTCTGACCATATATGTGTGTGTAAACAGGCGTGAGCTGACTCTGTACACAGTGACTGTAAGGTCAAAGTCCAGCAGATTCTAACACACACACACACACACACACACACACACACACACACACACACACACACACACACACACACACACACACACACACACACACACACACACACACACACACACACACACACACACACACCTGTAGAGACACATTCTTCTCATTTCAGAGCCTCTTTTGTTTGCTTTTCTTCTGCAATATTCAAATTCACTTCTCCATATTGAATTGGTAAATAACTAAGGCATAGTGGTGAAAACATACTTGAAAATGAAACATGTATGTTACATTCACAAACTATGATGTCACGACCCAAACAAACTACTGAGATAAAGATATTACAGAAATGTTGTCCCCAATATACATTTTTACAAACTTTTTGCAGCTGATAATGAATAATTAGTTGGATGTTTGGACCACAAAGATGACTTTGTGTAATGTAAAGTAAGAGATAATAATATACTAGCAAACAATGATATTTCTAAAATAAAGAAAAGAGAAAAAAAGCAATAATAAGCAACATGAATGACATAAAATAAGCATACAATATTATTTCTATAGTATCTTTTATACATAAGATGCATCTCAAAGGTCAAAATATAAACAATATTTAGTTAAAAAAGGCATACAAAATAAATTTACAGTGTTATATAGCACCTTTACATATAAAATGCAACTCAAGGGGAAAAGTATAAACAATATTAGAGGAAAAAACATAAAACAATAACAAGCAACAAGAATGACAAAAAATTGTGCTGTCAACTCGATTAATCGCAATTAATCACATCTAACATAAAAGTTTGTAAATATATAATGTGTGTGTATGTGTATGTGTGTGTATATATATATATATATATATATATATACACACACACACACACACATTTATTTACAAACTTTTATGTTAGATGTGATTAATCGCAATGAAGCGATGTGGCAGCACTAATAAAAATTCTAACTAATCAAAACTGATTTCTTACATAACAGCATCAGAAGACCTTAATTTCTCATCTTCAGTGTTTTCTCCATCTTTTATAGCCCTGTTTCACAGATGAGAACTGTAGCAATTTACAGAACGTAACTCAAACCCATAATCTCTCTCCACCTTTAGTATTCAGATGCTTATCATCGTATTGACTGATGGGTCTGCCCAGTTTCTTATCTTCACATCCTACTCATTTGTACTTCACTGGACACTTCCAAACCAGGGCCAATCTGCTGAGGTGCTACTGATAAGGCAATGAGTAATCAGAGGATGTGGCTGAAAACATGTGGCCCCTCCCTGGACCGCTTCCCTTCTGGGTGAGGTTAGTGTGTGAAGACTAACCTGGAGTTGACACGGACGACGCTCCGGCAGAGAAAAGAGTGGAAAAGCCAAGAATTAAGCAGGATAAATTATAGTCCTGTTTGAAAATGCGAGCGTGAGAGAGCTGTCGACAACATTTTAAAGGCTGACTCTTCGAAAATCAAGGTGTAACTATATAATTGACATTTAAGGATCATCATGGTAACCCTGAACACTCAATCCCTGACCGTACCGGTGGGAATAATCCGACTGCTTGAATTTGTGCTGACGCTCATCACCTTCAGCCTGGTGGCTTCTGTGGGCCACATCAACTTTTCGTTCTGGGCCTGGTGCATGTTCACCTGGTGCTTCTGCTGTTTCGTGACCCTCCTCATCATCATCCTGGAGCTCACCAGCCTGAACACCAAGGTGCCCATTTCTTGGGACGACTTCACCACGGCTTTTGCGATGCTGTCCACGCTTATGCTGTTGGCCGCGTCGGTCATCTACCCCAAGTTCTTCGTAGACTCCACAAGTGCGACCCAGATCGCAGCCACAGTGATATCCTGCGTGTGCTTCATCCTGTACGCGACGGAGGTGGGCCTGACCCGAGCCAAACCCGGGGAGATCAGCGGGTTCCTGTCCACCGTGCCGGGCTTACTGAAGGTTCTGGAGGTGTTCGTGGCCTGTATCATCTTCATCTCTCTGGACTCGAGATTATACAGCCAAAAGGCTGGGATGCAGTGGTGCGTGGCCGTATACTCAATCTGCTTCATCGTCTCTCTCCTCATCATCCTCCTGACAATCGGACGCTTGCTGGCTCGATGCCCCTTCCCATTCGACAAATGTCTGACGGGGTTCAACGTACTGGCGGTTCTAATGTACATCACGGCTGTGGTGATATGGCCAGTCTACAGTTTTGAGGGCCATCCAAGACCACAGTTCTGTTCTCAAAACCGAATATACTGTTATTGGGACAGCCTGGTTGTTGTGTCCTGCATGACTTGCATCAATCTGATCGTCTACATTGTGGATACGGTTTACTCAGTGCGTCTGGTGTTCTTCGTTTCACCTGCCTAGGGAAACCACGACGGTTGTATGTTATTGTAAAATCTATTAATGTAAACGTAACCAGACTGTGGCATCAGATTGGATGAGTTGTTATACAGGACGTTTTTAGCATGCATAAATTGGTTTTTGTTATCATAGTATTAGGTATATAGTATTTGTTAAAATAGTAGGATTATATAGCGAACTGACTGACAGTTTATTGATATTAATGTATTTTGAAACAATGTCGAAATATTTGAGAATATTTAGAAATGTCTGATTTGTAACAGTGCCTTTTATCAGTAATCTTATTAATTATATAATCAAATTGATTGATCATGAATTGTGCTTAATTGTTTACCATAAAAGTTTCTAAATGAATAATAGTACATATACACATACACAAACACGCATGCACACACACACACACACACACACACACACACACACACACACACACACACACACACACACACACGTTTATACCGGTATATATATTTACAAACTTTTATGTAAGATGGGATTAATTGCGATTAATCAATTTGACATTTTTTTATAATAAAAAGGTAACTGAATTTCTTTTAATTTTGAGTAAATTGGTAGTGTATAAAGAGTTTTCATGATACAAAATGTTATTAATATTATAACATTTGAAATAAATCCCATTTGCCCCGAATGCATACGTTTTTTTGTGTGGCATCTGGTCATTGTGGAGATTCACAGCAATTCTCCTTTGCGGTCAGTGTTTGCAAATAAACTGACCAGTAAAACCAAAGAAAGTGAAAGAAAGAGAGAAAACATAGGCTATCATTGGGTCTTCATCATTATATGTTTATGGCATCATTATTGTCATCATAAAAACGGCTCGGGTGCTCTCTACGTGCTCTCAATCCAGGTAAAACTTCACGGTTTTATGGACACCGCCATGTTTGACACTGTCGCTATGCTTACCGCTATGGTTGGTTAGCTAGTTTAAAAGTGAATTTTGCATAATAGGGCCCCTTTAAATTACCTATTGCTTATTATCTATTGGATTTTTTTTCAACCACACTTCTTATAGCTACTATTGTTCAAGTCAACAATACCAGTCAGTCCATACACATTAACCTTTCTGCTCTATTTCAAATGCCATTAGTTTATCAGCTAGTGCTTCAAACGTCAATAAAACACTCATATTTCAGCAGATTAATGCCATAAGTATGCTAAAGGGGAAATTGTCATTATGACCAGCTGACTGCTTTAAAAGGTTAGTTCAAATTCAGTTTTAAAGTTTTTAAAAATGTATTTATTTAGGTTTTTAGTTGTTTTATCTATCAATTATTATATGTGAACCTGGATTTCAGCATGAAAATAGCAATAAAAACTGGCAGTTAAAACACAACACACATACATAGCTACTATTCACAATGAAATCAAGAAGTAATGTGACACCTTCTGGTTGTCAAATGGGAGTGGAACATATTGTTATAATCTAGGCAACAACTGTGAACGCTATCTCACGACCAATTCGTACGAATTCGTACGAATGATAAAAAGTTGGCTAATTCGTACTAATTCGTACGACCTCACTCGTACGAATTTGTACGATTTGTCTAAACCCACGTGATGGGTAGGTTTAGGGGCGGGGTCAGGGGTAGGTCATTCGTATGAATTCATACGAATTGGCCAATTCGTCAAATATGTACGATTTTGCAAAAATCGTACTAATTCGTACGAGTCAGGTCGTATGAATTCGTACGAATAAGCCACTTTGTAGAATTTGTACGTTTTCCCGTGAGAAAACTTATGATTCGGAGAATCTCAAGCCCATTTCTGCCAATAATATAAAAATTCGGTTACACTTTATTTTAAGGTGTCATTGTTACAGTGTAATTATATATTTAAGTAATATATTAAGCAACTACATGTACTTACTATAGGGTTAGGGTAGGATTAGGATTTGGTTGAGGGTTAGTTGCACGTAAATAAAGTGTTACCTTTGTTAAATCATAAGAGATGAGATGAAAAGTCGAATTTATGAGTTAAAGTCACAGTCATAGTTATGACATAAAAAGAGAGGGATGAGAAATGAGAAAATGTTTGTCATAAATAATAACTTTTCATCTCATAATTTTGATTAATTATATTATTATAATTTGATTAATTATAATTTGTATCTCATAAGTTTACATTTTTGTCTCAACTATGACGGTTTATAACTTTTTATATAATCATTTCGAATTTTTACCAAAGCATGATTTATTTTTCTTACGTTGTGGAGATTCAGTATCAAATAAAACTGAAGATCTGAGGCAATGAAGAGAAAAGCTCATTAAAATATTTTACTAGGCGTAGACAAAGGAAGAGTTATGCCGCATTGTTAGCTTTATCTGTAAAACATTCTTGGTCTAAATATAACCCTATACTCTACATCATACTGTTATCAGGACAAGTAAAAGAATAACCCAAATGAAACCTTCATGTACACTTTCATTCTGATTAAACCAGTAGATATGTTGAGGAGGGACGGAAGCTCATAGGAGAAGATTAGAAAGAGCCTGGCTCTAGACCAGAGTTCAGGGTTTGGACTCAGCTCATAGGACAACAGCAGACCAGCGACCAATGAGAACCTGCAGAAGGGTCATAAAAGAGATAAGCTCAAAATGGCTCGATTGATGGTTTCTGGTCTAGTGTCAACATGAAACTTGTTTGCTGCCACATCAGAATAAACTGAAGGTTTACCACGAGGAGAACTTGTCTACTAGTGTTTCAAGAATCCTTTAATGCTTGTGAAATACAAAAACCAGAGGATGAATATTGGATTTGTTGACATCCGTGGCACAATGAAACTGCACCAAGAAGCTCAGAAGATTGTAACGAGCGTCGGGAAAAGGGCGACCTAAAAAGCGAAACATCAAGACTTTGGGATTTGTGAAACAGTTTCGCCATGTTGCACGTGGATTTCAGGATGCTGATTCAGCCTGTTGGCATTGTGCGGATGCTGGAGGTGGTTCTGACTTGCATCTGCTTTGCATTGGCGGCGTCAGCAGGAGTCCCAGACCACAGTGTGTCCCATTGGGCCTGGTGCATGTTCTGCTGGTGCTTCTGCTGTTTCACAACCCTCCTCATCCTCGTCCTGGAGTTCACCAGCCTGAACACCAAAGTGCCCATATCCTGGGAGGACTTCACCATGGCCTTTGCTATGCTGGCCACACTTATGATGGTCACCATTTCAATCATCTTTCCCACGTTCTTCGCATGCTCCTCCTGCTCCAGGCAGATCGGGGCATCCGCGTTGTCCTGGTTGTGTTTCGGACTGTACGCCGGCGAGGTCTGGTTGATCCACAAAAAACCTGGTGAAATCAGCGGCTTTCTCTCCACTGTCCCTGGTCTCCTAAAAATCCTGGAGACCTTTGTTTCCTGCATCATATTCACGTCTTTGAGCCCTGGCGAATATAGGAGGTTTCCGGGAACGGAGTGGTGCGTGGCCGTCTACTCCATATGCTTCATTTTTTCATTGCTGATTATTCTCCTCACCATTGCCAGGCTGTTGCACGTCTTCCCGTTTTCTTTCGACAAGGCGGTCATCACCTTCAACATCCTGGCCGTGGCTATGTACGCAACCGCTGTTGTTCTCTGGCCGCTGTATGCATTTAAACAACGCCCACGTCCAGAAAACTGTAACCACTGTCCATGGGATGATCTGGTGGTGGTGACCTTCATGACCGTCATCAACTTCTTGGTATACATTGGAGACATGGCCTACTCGGTTAAAATAGTATTCTTTACCCATCATGAAGAGGGTGGTTAACCCTCCTTTGTTTTCACGTGGGAAAAAACACCCATGTGCCATGCAATCATTGGATATATCAACTGTAAATTCGGACACTTTTTGCCATTGAGAGGACCCACCGTGGGAAAAATGTCCCAATTATCCTGAATTAAGGAGTGGACACATATTAGCGAAATTTAATTTTGCGGGCAAAGAATGCCTGCTGTCCATTTTAAACAGCCTCGTTTTAAGGACAGATTATTCATACGTCACTTCCAACCTGAGCATTGTTATATTGGCCAAGGCGTCAATTCGTGTGTTCAAAGTTCAAAGTGTCGCTTCACGCGACATATCAGATCGAGCACTGAATTTCACCATACAAGAGTAATGTGGCCGCACCTTAATTAGTCAGTCCCAACATCAAAAGTTTAGTGCAGATGAGTTATTAATTCGCAGACAGTCGAACATGGTTAATATTTATTCATGGTTACAATGTTTCATGGGTTAATCATTACATAGCCTTGTCTCCAGTTTATATCACTCCAGGGCAGGCTATATAACTTTGTACAGTGGTTTTTATTTTTGTTACCAGGTTTTTAAATCTATTGTTGTAGATCCGAAAGGTTGTAATGTATGATGTGAGAAATATTCAGAGAAAGAATTCAGAGATGCTTAGAAGTGTATGAGATTTAGCTGTGTTTTCAATTCGGATCAAGTCACAGCAGTGTCATAAAAAATGAAGAAATGGTTATGGTTTACCCTGCTGATATAAAATAATAATAATAATAATAATAAAAAAAAGGTATAGTTTTACTGTGAGTATGTGTGTTTTACTTGTTAATGTAATAATGACATTTTAAGTAAATATAGTGCTTTTTATACACCTCAATTAAAGGTATAGCGGAGGATGTTTTACTTCCTGGTGGGTAGTCTAAACTATTGGTCCTCCTAATTGTCAATCATTCTGGTGAATCAATCAAACTTTTCAAAAAGTGGAGAGGTCTTATCTAAAATTTGGAAAGATCCTCCGCTATACCTTTAACATTGACAAGGCATGTTTTTTTTTTGCCATATTACCCATTACCAAAAATCTGAATATAACTAAATATTATCTAATAATTAGGAAACATAATTTTTTTCCTAAAATAATTCAATAAAAGCAGGACAGGATGCAAAGAGAATCAGAATAAAATACTTTTTTATTACAAAAAATAGTTGCTTCACCCCTTTGTTTTCCCTAAATAAATGTGAATTTATACACGAGTACACAGATATAAAGTATAACCACTATGAACCTCAGATTAGTTTCTTTTTCTTATTGTCAGAAAGGAAGTAGGCCTACAATAAAAATATATATATAAATATGGGGATAAATAAAGCCAGAGGAAACATGTAGGTTCAAACTGCTCTTCATCCATCTGTTAATATCTAAATGGATAAAAAAAAATGTATTCATCCAAAAAATATTTGGACCATTCACCATTTGAAAACCCTAACAATGACATAAAACACACAAAATGAAACTTTTTGTAGAAACCAGATGATTGAATATTCTATGCACTATACTTGCTATATGGTTTAAATGTTTTGAAATGCAAAGCAGAAAAAAAAACTATAAAGTTCAAACATTCTAATTTCCAGTGTTATGTATAAAAAAAAAATAGACCCTCATGCAGTGCAAACAAAATACACAGACATTATGACAAAACTTAATATCTGTAACAATGGTTTTCAAGTCTCTAGTCGAGAGTGACAGTTCAGTTTGGGCTGAGGCAAGTCAGAGGTAAAAAATATATTTCCGGTCCTAATACATCTACTCACCGTAAAGCGCACGTTAAGTTCCATCGGATCTGATTATCTAAAATGTCTCTCAAGGAGGTCTGTACGTTTGCTCACTAACTGCTCTTGAGGCTCACAATAGCATTGATGAAGAACTCGTACCAGAAGAAGGTGAAGCCTGTGGATACAGCGGCCTTCAGGAGACTAGGGGAGAGTCCCTTAAAATAACCCCGGGGCCCCTCCTCTCTGCCGATCCTCACCACACAGTCGACAAACCCATGATATGAGCGCACCTTCACAGAAAACACAAGAAAAAATTATTCATTTTGCGGTTTCAAAATCAAAGGTTTTGGGTCAGTAACATTTTTAATGTTTATGAAAGAAGTTTCTTCTGCTCACCAAGGCTGCATTTATTTAATAATAAAATATATAGTAATAACCATGTTATTGTGAAATATTATTACAATTTAAAATAACAGTTTTCTATTTGAATATGTTAAAATGTAATTTATTTCTGTGATCAAAGCTGAATTTTTCAAGAAACATTTCTGATTATTATAAATGTTGAAAACAGTTGCACTGCTTCAGATTTTTGTGGAAACCATGAAACATTTCTTTCAGGATTCTTTGATGAACAAAGTTCAAAAGAACAGCATTTATTTGCATTGGCATTATAAATGTCTTTACTGTGACGTTTGATCAGTTTGATGCATCCAAAAGTATTCATTTCATTAAAGAAAAATGTCCATCTTAAGGACCCCAAACTTTTGAATGATATTATTCAATATCATTGAACAGTATTTAGCTCAGAAAGGTCTAAGATAAAGCAACAGAAGTTTAATACTTCAGGTTTAAATAGGATGATGCTAGCGAGCAGAACTAGTTATGATAGGGACAGTGATGAACCCCTGTTGGGTTTGAACATACAGTCTGTTGGTTAGCAGCTCAGATCTTTAACTACTAGTCCATTCCACCAACCTGTCCAAACTTCATCCTGGCCTCTTCAAATCCACCCACTTGAAGTCTCTTTTTAATCAGGTCGAAAGGATACGTGAGAGTTTTACTGACGACTCCAGCGCAACTGCCACTGACCAGACTGTGTAAACCTCCTTAAAACAGACAAAACACCACAGCAACATTTACAACAGGGACAGAGAAGCATAAGGTTTAAATCTGCTTTTATAGATATGTACTTTAAGATCATTGTTGTTATTGCTAACTTAATCTGTTAGAAATGGCTTCTGGTGCTTGAAACATATGGAAGGCATTTTCTGCCAATTTTAAATAAATCAATTAAATAATAAAAATTAAAACTTCACTTTCAGACGCTCTCCCTTACTTGAACAAGCCCCGCCCACTCATTAACATAGAATTTGCATACACATTGACTGCATTTTATTCTTCAATTTGACAGGGATGACGCATTGTCATTGTGAAAATGAAATCCTTTAATTTAATTTTCGCACACATTTTGCGTACAGTTTTTTTTATTAAATGGTTAATCTGGTTTTAGTTTTCAATTTAATTTATCTATTTAAAATTGGCAGAAAAGGCTTTCCATAGAAACACAGGTGAAATAAAATAAAACAAATATTAGAAAAAAAACGTAATAAATTATTTAAAGCTAATTAAAAAAATTAATTAATAAATAACAACTGAAAATATAAAAATAAAAGCTCATTTTAAATATGAATAAATACCATAATAGTATATAAATAATGCTAAAATGTTAAAGAAGCATGATCTGACCTTTAGATTTGGAGTCCTGGTTCGCCAGAAATTTCTTCAGGATATTATAAAAGAAAAACTGCAGGCCTGCGTATGGAAACACGGCCACAAGCGTGGGTGTGAGGCCCCTGTAGAAGGTGAAGGGCCCCTCTGAGCGGAACATTGTGCCGACGGCATGCCTGAGGTTACGATACATCTGTACATATGAGAAAACATTTGAATCATGGGAAGTGTCTCATTAAAGCCCATCATAAAGTGAAATGTAGACATTTCGCACTGATAACTGACTTGTAATTTATTATTATTATTATACATTTTATTTATAGGCGCATTACATAATACTCAAGTGCACTTTACAAGCACAATAAAACAAGCAGCATTAAACAACAAATAATCATTATTACAGCCTAGACAGACTGGATAAAACTGCCTAAGAAGATGGGTCTTAAAGCAAGATTTAAAAACATGAAGATAGTAGATATGTAGATAAGATGTCAGATAAGTAAGAAGGGACAAGATTATTGAGTGCCTTGTGAGTAAGAAGGATTTTAAAATCAAAACATACAGGATGTGACTAAAGCATAAACAAGAATCGCAGTTATCGAGAGAGCTGGATGAAATTGATTAATATTATGCATGTGGAAATATCCGTAGAATTACACTGTTTATATGTGCTTCGAATGATAAAGTACTGTCAAAGATGACACCCAAACTTTTAAACAGTTTAGAAACAGACACTGAAAAATTATTAATATTCACAGAGGAACATTTAGATTTGGCCAGATTGGTTTTTGAACCATCAAGAAGAATTTCAGCTTTACTGCTGATAAGTTTAAGAAGATTTTATGTAAACCTGGCTGAACAGCTGAACAATCTGAGAAGAAAGATGGAGGAAAAGTAGAGGTATGTTTGGAGGACAGGTAAAGTTGGGTCTCATCGGCGTAGCAGTGGAACTGAACACTACATTTCCATAAAAATATTACCAACGGGTAAAGGATAAATAAATAAAAGAGGACCCAAAACGGAGCCCTGCAGAACACCTGTACTGACGTATGAAGGCTTTGATCTAAACTGCTTTAGCTGTACAGAGTACGACCCGTAAAATAAGATCAAAACCCTCCCATCCTTTCAGATGCATTGTGACATGATTTAGCAGCATTTAGTAACACGTAACATCCCGCTCCTGAGGTTTGACCCCTGACCTTGGGTTCGCCCTGGGCAGCGAAGCGTGTGCGCAGGGTATCCAGCGGCTGGCAGGTGAAGGTGGCGGAGCAGGCGGCCAAACCGCCACAGAGGAAATGGACTCCTGGGGTCTGGCTGTTATAGGGGGTTTTCCTATGGACCAGCTCTGTCAAGGCCTCGAAACTCGCAAACTAGGACAAAACAGACAAACAGAAACAGTGAGTTTCAAGATGTCTACAATATTGTGAAGGGTTACCGCAAATTATTGATCTATCAATCTAAAATAGCAAATAGGATAATAATTACTGCTGCAATTTAAAGGGACAGTTCACCCAAAAATGAAAATGTGTCATAATTTACTCACCCTCATGAAGATTGTCGGTAAACAAACCATTGATTTCCATTATATATATTTTTTTCCATACTATGGAAGTCAATGGTGCCCCACAACTGTTTAGTTACCAACAATCTTCAAATTCAAAATATCATCTTTTGTGTTCAACAGAAGAAAGAAACTCATACAGATTTTTAATAACTTGAGAGTGAGTAAATTATGACAGAATTGTAATTTTTGGTTGAACTATCCCTTTAAATTGTAGAAGAAAAAACATTTATTAATTTATTGCTACAACATCAGAATCAGCATTGGCATTGGCATTGTCAAAAAAACACACTCACACACATATATTCTACACGTATGAAGAGTTCAGATGCAAAAGCCTCTAAGTGCCATCTGAAATTTTCTTCTAGAATGATCATTTTTATCAAGCTCGTATATTTAAGTTCAGTAATTTCACTTACATGACAATTAATAGGTAATTTTCTTTGCCATTTAAGTGAAATTACTGAATTTAAATGTACGAGCTTGATAAAAATGATCATTCTAGAAGAAAATTTCAGATGGCACTTAGAGGCTTTTGCATCTGAACTCTTCATATATATATATATATATATTAGATGAAAAACTTGAATTTGAACTTCAGAATGACATTTTTATTATAAGGGTAGAAGATCCTGTTTTGCTCTATTCTGTCAGGATTTGGAAGCAAAAAAAAAAATCTGTTCTATTCTATTTTTTCCAATATGGTTTTGTTGGCATAAATAAAAATCAATTTGGTCCTTATCAGTGTTAGTTTAGTATAATTTATTTACTATTTAAATTTGTATTAATATTTTGCACATTTGTTTTTAGTTTTCATTTTACTACATTTTAATTTGAGTAAATTTGTTATCTAGGCAACCTTTCAAATTTTTTGTAAAAAAACCCTTTTTATTCCGCTTAACTATTAAACAGGAAGATGATTCAGGCCACATCAGAAGTGTAAATATCCGATTGTATTTTATGCATCTCCAAGTACCTGAACTGCCCCGTAACACACAGACAGCAGCTGGGCAGGAACGTGTCCTTTCCAGAAAGCAGGAAGACCTTCTTCGGTCAGAATGCAGCGTGTGGCCTGCCATAAACCCCAGTACTTCCCCTGACGATTCCTCCAGGAAACCTGCTCGATCTGCAACTGCGGGAGCAATGCACAAAAGCTCAAAATCATCCTTTTATATCAGAATCAAAAGCAGTTTGAGGACACATATCAGAATTGTTTGAGTGTGAAGATTTGAAATGCCTAAAAAAGTGAGACACCGCCACCTTGAGGCCCGTCCATCAGTTGCGAACTACAAAACAAATGAGTTCAAGCTTGTTTATCTGCTTTGAACTGTTTCTAAATGCACACCAGAAGATGCAGTCAATGTGCTGTTTTGAACTTCTTTCAACTGAGCTCAGTGCCGCTGTGGATTTGGGAGTGGTAATAAAATTCCACAGGAAAACGTGACTCATGTTGTAGGCACGATGCTGCTGCTTATACAAATCAGATGTACTAGGGAGTTGAATGTGTTCATATTTATGCTTTCAATACATTACTGTGTACAAAATAACAATTGTGAAACTCAACAGCCCTTTGGCTCAGTGAGATGAAGGAAGGCCTCACCTGAAACCTGATTTTTATCACATCCAGAGGGCTGATGAGGGCACGGGTGACCATGCCGGCCGCTGACCCGGCCAGGGCAGCTTCCTCCGGGGTAAGAGCCGAACCGGGGGCGGTTGGATCATATCCCACCATTCCTGCTCAGATCATGTGTTAAAAGCACAGCTGGTGCACAGGAGAGAAAAGCACGTGACATTGATGTGCATGGATGACAACATCAAAGGAATACAATTTGATAAAACAAGTAATAAAACATATCATCAATATGACTGGTGGTGTGGATGAATGACAACTACTGAAGAAAACAATTAAATACTACAAACAAAGAAAGACTGCAACAAAAAGAATATATACTTAAAAAATAGAGATTTTACCCACCCAATTTACAGACACAATGGCTGCGTTTCTAAACCTACTGAGCTGCCTTTCTAGACAGTGTTTAGATGGGCAACGTAAGAAGATGCTGTCGTCTGGGATCTGCCTAGAAATGTTGTCTTGGTAAACAGCTCGTTATGGTTTGAGACACAGCCAGTGTTGCCCTACCACTAAATATTCTGAGCGCATGCTTAAAAATATAAACTGGTGAAAATGTAAACCGACCTTTCTTGTGTGCACTTTGTGTGCATCGAGTTCCTCGGTACAATCTGCTTTTTCTGATGTTCTGTTGTTAGAGGACACCTCATGTTCCCTTCATAGTTACTGCTGAACAGCACACAGACCAATGACAGAGCCGCGCACCACTGTATTTACTGACCGTGTTCGGTTTCACACCGAGCACATTGGTTCCTACCTTCATACATTTCAGACTTTTTTATTTCAATTTTAATTTATTCAAACTGAATTTGACAAACTTTTTATTGATATTAAAATTCAATGTACTTAACACATCCAACCTCCAATAAATAAAATAAAATGTAATTTAATATAAAATAAAATATTGTTTGTCCTTTAAGACAAGAAACAATATAAAAACAAATGTTTCATATGAATTAGTGGGGGGAAGTAATCATAGTAATCATTGAAAAATATTTTTTCAAAGATTTCCTTTATTTCATGTTCAGTAGTTCATCAAAACTAGTAAGTTAAAGATGAGATGAAAATATTATTTCCCCCAAAATTAAACTTTATTCACATTATTGAGTACATAATTAAAAAACACATTCATAGAATAGTTAACAATTGTTGAATATCAAAAACATAAAAATAAAATAAATAAAGTCTGTCCTGAGGTCAGTATTGTGAGACTCCGCCCACATCCTAGTGTGGCCTGCACTGATTGGCCACTGACGCGATTAAAGCACCGCCCGCCGGAACTGAGCTATGGAACTGAGAGACTAGTGTGATTTTGAAAGTGGTGAATGGCGGTGTTTAAACCAACAGGTGGTATGTTCTCATGACAGGGGATGAAAAAACATGGATCATATTGTCAGGGCTCTGTTACTGCTCCTGTTAGTGCAGTTACCGGCGTCATTTCATTGCACAGATACCTTCAGTAGAGATGATGGAGGATGGTGAGTAATTTATTGATAAACATTTCCTATCAGTCTCGGGCCATAGTCTCAAAACTTTAGTATGTTTTGTCTTTCAGGACAATGGATTCCAGTATGGAGGATGAAGGCGAATGCAACATTGAGATCAGAGATGCTAAGTCAATAACACACAGAGAGTTTATTAAAGAGTAAGAATAACACGCATACACATTTACAGTTAGTTATTAGCATTTAGACATTTGTCACGTGTAAGAACATGATTTCCATTGCTTTTTCTTTGTATTGTATCCTGGAAAACCTCTCTTATAATGATCATTTTAAGATATAATAATAGTAATAGTAATAACTAATTAAAGAAGAACAAGAATAATATCATTATAAGATATAAAATGTATAAATATTAATATAACTTTAGATTACAAATTATAATGTTGGCTTGAGAAAACCTATAGATAGATAGATCATTAAAATATATAATAAACATTTATAATATATCTTTTTTTGACAGGTATGCTTATGCAAAACCAGTTATACTCCGAGGACTAACAGATAACACCGTAAGAATTGCACATGCTGTATATATGGTGTTTATTGCTCCTATTGATTAATTCCTAACAGTGTTGTGATTGGTTGTTTCAGAAGTTCCGCTTCCTGTGTTCCAAATCCAATCTGGTGAGACAGTACGGAGAGAAAACGGTCCGTCTCAGCACAGCCAATACACACTCATACAGGAAAGGTAAACATACACACTTTCACATACTTTTGTCTTTTCATGTGCTAACGGTAAGGTTTCGGACGGTGACTTTTGATAACTACTGAGATTTTACAAACATTTGTCAGTCTCATGACCCACATTTAGCATAAGAATTTCCAGAATAATGGAAACATCCATCCATCCAGTGCATATAGTGTTCATACTATAAGGTGCATACAGCACTAACATCAAAAGTTTGGAGATTTTTTAAACATTTTATAAATCTGTTATGATGACCAAGGCTGCATTTTTTTTATCAAAATCACTGGAAAACCATAGTATTGGAAATATTATTACTTTTTAAAATTTGAATGCATGTTAAAATGTAATTTATTTCTGTGTTCAAAGCTGAATTTTCAGCATCATTACTCCAGTCTTCAGTGTCACATGATCCTTCAGAAATCGATGATGATTTGATGCTCAAGAAACATTTCTTATAATTATCATTGTTGGAAACATTGTTGTGCTGTGTTGTGTTTTTGTGCATTGTGTTGCATTCAATGCTTTTGAACATTAATTTGAAATTAAATATTTTGTTAACGTCTTTACTGTTGCTTTCGATCACTTTCATGTATCCGTGTAGAATAAAAGTATTATTTTCTTAAAAAAAAAAAAATGTGTTGTGTAACTTGTGTTTTCAGACATATTTCTTTGTCTCTTTACAGTGGACGTGCGGTTTGAAGAGTTTGTAAAGTCCCTTTTGACCCCTCAGTCTGAAGACACCCTGGGCAGTGGTCGGTTCTCTCTCATTCTCTACGTGCACACTCTCAACGTTTTTCACACTGTACATGATCACTTCATACTGTGTGCGCATGTTTGTTTCAGATACGCTGTACTTCTTTGGGGACAATAACTTCACGGAGTGGCATTCTCTGTTTGAGGAGTATAAAGCTCCACCCTTTTCTCTTCCACTCATGCATCCTGCATATAGCTTCGGGATCGCTGGTACAGACGCATACAACTTCAATCCATCCAAATTTGGGTTTTGGAGTGCACAAACGCTAATTTTCACACAAAAAAACCCCACTTCTCTCTCCTGCAGGACCAGGTACTGGTGTCCCGTTTCACTGGCACGGCCCCGGCTACTCTGAAGTTATCTACGGCAGGAAGGTCTGTGGAGCTCTACACTATTTACAGCTAAAGTGCAGATATCATTTTCACTAGCCATATATTGATGTGCTTCTGTATACAAACAATAGTCTATCCCTGTGTTCTCCAGCGTTGGTTCCTGTACCCCCCTGACGAGGCACCTGAGTTCCACCCCAACCACACCCATCTGTCCTGGGTCTCTCGGTCCTACCCAAACCTGGAGCTCCACCAGAGGCCCCTGGAGTGCACCATACGACCCGGAGAGGTGAGGTTAACAAACTTTGTGCATTTTGAACCCATTTAAAGGTGCTGTATGTAATTTAAGTTTTTTTTTTTTTACTGTACAAATTAAAGCATAAAAATACCATAATATGTTTGCAGAGATTTAGGAAACATGTAGCGTTCACATACTCAATCTGGAAACCCGTGTGTTCGTGGAGTCTGAGGATGAGGAGTGGGGGAAACGACATTCTCCAATATTTTGAATTTGGACTGCAGTACCCATTTCAACCACTAGCTGTCAATATTACTTACTGCACCTTTAACTGTGCGTTCACACTGCCGCCGGCGAGATACAGTAAGGCCCTTATACTTCAAGCGTAAACAAACAAGTAAATGGTGCTACGTAATTTTGAACGAAATCAGCCCAAAACGGGAGTCCGAAACCGCTTGCCAAAGCTTTTCTGGAAAAGTTATCTCTGGCTGGTTAATGCATTCGAGCTACCATTGGTCCATGGTGATTATGTAATAGGTGGGTGTAGCTCTGAGGCTCCGCCTTCTTTGACATGGACCTTTTTTCTGCTCTTTCAGACGCCTGTGAGTAAAAACCTGAACACACTAGAGAGCCGCTTTATAGTAGAAATTGAAGTTGTAAGTCTAAATGAAAGAGACAGTGACACTGTTTTTTTTTTTATGTTTAAAGCTGGTTGATTTAAACAATTTATTATTGTATAAAGCGCTATATAAATGTGACTGACTTTACTGGAGTGACGATGCAAAAATCAACAGTGCTGTGATCAGATGCTTTCTTAACTGCTGTTTTTTCATTGGCGCTGTCACTTTTTTTTTTTTTTTTTTTTTGAAAGGAAAGAGTGCAGCACATATTTACATAATGAAGTTTTATGAAACAAAGTTCGGGAGGAGCATGTTCAGGTAATCATCCAATCAGCACAAGAAGAAGCCAGTATAAATAAAGCCTTCCCTTACCTCCTGTCTCATGACTAATTTCTCAGCATCCCGCCACCACCCCATCACCTCACATTCGGCTGGGTCTGCTCATAGATACCTATGATCTATACATTTATAGGGGGGAGTACTCTGGGGTCGGGATGAATTCCGAGCTCGGAGCCCTCCCCCCGGACAGCAAGCCAAATACGCATTATAATATTACATCAGATTTCATTAACATGTGAACTCGTGAATTCATCTAAACGCCACTCTCAGCAGTGCGGATGGCGTCGGGATGTTTTTTAATGGTATATTACTCCTCGGGTATTCTGGTATCTAACTTTTTATCCTCAAGTGAAGAATGAAAAAGAAGTTTGCTATGTGTTATCGGGCCTTTACACACTTCACTACTAGTAGGCACTAAGCAAGAGTTGAAGTAAAGTCAAAATCACCTATTCTAGAGGTTAAACTGAGTGTGTTTGTGCAGGTGCTGTATTTTCCAGATCGCTGGTGGCATGCAACTCTAAATCTGGACACCAGTGTCTTCATTTCAACTTTTCTGGGTTAAAGACTGATGTGGTGGACACGCGCGCACACACACACACGCACCATGTCTGTTTGACTTGAAGGCCCGATCAAGGATTGTTGCTCAGAGGACCAGCAGTTTGACTTTCAATTCATCCGTCTGTTGAGTTTATGAAAAATTATTTATAAAAGCTCCATTTAATGTGATATTATTGGAGTCATTTTTGTAAGTGCTTTTTAAATAAAGTTGTTTTAGAGACCTGTGATTTGGGGAGGTTGTATTGAAATAAACAGAAAATTGATTGTGGTAGTAAGTTGGATATCTTTAATACATCTATCACAGATGCATCTTCCACTTTCAGACTCACAAAAAAATACAAATCAGTAAAGAAACAATACACTTAAAAAAAAAAGATGATGAAATGATAGAAAAGATGATGAAAAAAGAAAATGTTGACAAATGAGAAGCACAGAACATTGGAATCAGTTGATTAAATTAGATTGGAAGCATTGAAATATGTAGGTTATTGCTGAAATAGTTGAACCCTTGAGATTATTTTTATTTTTCATATTTGAACAAGTTAAATAAAGATACAATTATTCTGGTTCTTTTTTAATGCCCCCCAAGATGCATTCAGCTACAGTACATGAAGACGGCCATAATATAATAGTGCTTATTTAAATGTAGTAGTTTTTATTCATGGATTAATCAATGAAATTAAATGAAAGAATAAAGATGTTTTTGCATTCATGAGTCTTTTTGGTGATCCAAGACTAAAGTGAGAGAAAATAAACTCCCGGCAGAAGACAGTCCTCCGGATGATGTCACTTCCTCCAGACTTGCTGTCCAGCAATGTAGGTTTCTCTGACTGTCAGTGTGTCATCAAGTACTACAAAATCTACAAAAAAAAAAACAACATAATTACAGGCATTCTTACAAAATACTGAAAATTCTTGTTGTTTTAGGGAATATTGCAGGGTTTATTATAAATGATTTATCCACGCACAACTTTTTTAAATTCATGTGTCTCATAATCTTTAATCAAAATAACTTCCTCTCCCTTTTCCAGGGGTGCTTCTCAATTCTTATTTGAGCATCCTCGTTTCCTTTCCTCGTGTCTCAGCTCCTCCCCCTGTAGGATGCGAGGGAAGGACGCAAGGAAAGAAAAGGAGGACGGAGGAATCGAATGAAAGCTTTTTTTATACATTGGAATACTTGATCACTCGAGCGTCACTTCACCACGTCATCAGCTGCGCTCAAAGGATCTGCCCCTTATATTGTTGAAGTTTGGTTATTTAAGAAATTAATAATAAATAATAATAAAGCAAGATACCGTGTTGAAATATGTGAGATGTGTGGTTTATATAAACTGCAAAGGTAAAGTATAAATTAAAATGATTGTGACCGATGTGAAGGGGGAGGATAATTTATCCGTGCGTCACGTTTAGTGGATAAAACACTTCCGCCACGTGTGTATACACCTGTGTATCCTCGCTCATGACTCCTCAGGAAGCCTCCTCACTCCTCGATCCTCGACTTCTCGCGGTGCAATTAAAGAATTGAGATGTCCTTAAAGATGGCTGAGCTCGATCGGTTTCCGGGTCATAGGATGGAGGACGGAGGAGCGAGGAGACGAGGAGGGATGTTGAGAAGCACCCCAGCTCTTCTCTTCTCTGATGATGTGTTTACTGGTGTGAGGGCGGGATCAACCTGTCACTCATGAGATCCACCAATAGCAAACCACAACCATCCAATCAATTCCACATGGACAAAATCAAGTCCCGCCCTACATGTTTCCTGTGCGAGAAGCGGTTTCACTCTGATATACGTCACAATAGGGAAGAAAAGACAATCACAACTTCTGTTTCATACCGACTTTGTTGTGAACACATTTATCCAGTGGCCACTATAATGCATTTACCTGTAATAACCACTAAAGTGTGCAACTAGATCTTTATATATTCTAGAATATGTTTCTCTATCAAAGGTGATCGCATTCGATGACATGAAACACTGACGCTTTTGCTGTGATTGCCCTGAGATGCACTAAACAACAAACTGAATGTCAAAAAAAGCTTTCTTTCTTAATGCCTACACAAGCTTAATGAATGACTGAAAACCAATCCTGAAAGACGCGCTCATACCTGCATCTGTGCCGTACTCCAACGTTCCCTTCCTGTGACTGATGCCCAGCAGCTGAGCAGGATGAAGAGATGCCGCCTCTAATGCAGCTTCAACAGTACAACCTACACACACACACACACACACACACACACACACACACACACACACACACACACACACACACACACACACACACACACACACACACACATCAGAAAAACAAAACCTCTACGACATTACGACATCATTCATGAACACGCCACACTCCATACACACAAACACTGACCTGACGCCTCTCTGAAGTGTCTCACACACATGTCCATGGTCGCAATACTGCCACTTAAAGTTGTAGTGCCTGAAATCATGATGAAAGAATGAATAAAACACACTTTACTATCCCCAAAGGGACATTTGTCTTGAACTTGGTGCTGTGCAAGTCAGCAAAACACTACAATTACAAGTTAATAATAATACCTTGTAAAACATTTCACAATAAAAATAATATTCAATAAAAAATAAATGATAAAACATCAGTAAATAATACCTTAAAAAGCATTATACAGTCTATAACAGACACATCAAATACTTAAAATAAAAACTCTACAACAAATGTATATCTTCCGAAGTACTAAAGCAAGGATGCATTAAACTGATCAAAAGTGATAGTGAAGACATTAATAATGTTACAAATGTTTTCTATTATAAATAAAGGCTGTTCTTTTGGATTTTCTACTCATCAAAAAAAATGTAATAAAATACGTGACATAGTTTACACCAAAATACAGCAAATCATCATATTAGAATGATTTCTGAAGGATCATGTGACACTGAAGACTGGAGTAATGATGCTGAAAATTCAGCTTTGATCACAGGAATAAATTACTTTAAAAAATATATTCAAAATAGAAAACAGCTATTTTAAATTGTAATCATATTTCACAATATTACTGTTTTTTAAATTCAATAAATGGTGCCTTGATGAGCATAAGAGACTTATCGAACAGACACTATACTTTAGAACTGTACTGTATATCAATATATCGAGTAAATGTATATAAATAATTCCAGCAAATAGTTACACCCTTATCAAAAATACCCAGATCAACAGCTGTATTTTACAAAGAATTTTACACAAACTTTTCTGTTTGGAATGCCTTCACCTGCTGAATTGAATTTATCTCAAAGAATTGGTGAACAGAAAATCCATTGAACAGAAAATCCATTTTAACAGTCGACCTACAATGCCCAAACGAAATACAAACAATGTATCGCTTAACAGAAATAGAGGCATTTGGGATCATTTGCTGCATAGAACGAAAGCAGGGAGAATATGATACAGACCTGCGACGTATGCGTGAAGCCCCTGGATGTCGATCTGCTGCTGTCCGAGTGTGTGTCGGCCAGGAGGGAGACCCATCGCTGTCACAGCGTCAGTGACCAACACCAACCCTAACACACACAAAACACAAACTTCATTCATAAAAGCCAAGCTGAGAGGGACACATCTCATTAATATGTACGGGAGCAATGTATCATAGGTTCAGTATTCTGCACACAGATTTGTGGTTGTGTGTTGTGTGTGTATGAATACCTGCGGGATGAGCTCTGTGGGCGATGCGCAGCGCTGCAGGGTGTGTGTGTATCCCGTCTGCGATCATACCGTAGTAAACCGTCTGACCTGGTGGAATACGATCACTTGTAAGCAATCCCACAATGCCTGGGTCCCGGTGATGAAACTATAACAAAACAAAATGTTAAATACCTGGTGTGTTGGTATGCATAATCGTTCATGGTATGCATGTATGTGTTTAAAATATATTTATGGATTATTAAATCGATTATGTATTAGGAATATGGTGTTATTTTAAACGTGTATGTGTGCACCAACATTCAGTATGCATTCTTATTCGAATAACTCTTTATTAATGCATGTGTGTGTGTGATACTAACAGGCAACATGGCATTGAATAAGTGCGTGATGAACGTGGCTCCATTCTGCACAGCCTCTTCAGCCTGAGAGAGATCAGCCATAGAGTGACCTGGACAGAGAAGCAGTTTGGATATGCTCAACCTGCAGGAAATCTAATAGCAAAAATAAAGCCTGTGTAAACACATACGTACGCACCTACTGACACGGCTATGCCCCTTCCTGCCAGTTCACGGATTGCAGCCGCGCTATTGGCCAGTTCTGGTGCGAGTGTTACCATTGCGACATTGTCCAGGGGGCCGTAGGTCTCCATCAGGTCGGCCACGCCGCCGGCTTTAAACGTGCGGAGGAACTTCGGAGGATGAGCGCCTCTCTTCTCTTCACTGATGAACGGCCCCTCCAGGTGAATACCTGTCACAAACAGGAGGAAAAACATTAAACAAAAAATTATTTGGCAGTACATTTTTTTAGTTAAAGGTGCAGTATGTAATAGTGACAGCTAGTGGTTGATATGGGTACTGCAGTCCAAATTCAAAATATTGGAGAATGCAACAGGAGCAAGCGCAATTGACAATCCTTAAACCTTGTTTATACTTTCGCCTGGCTTCGCAGCGCGAGCCTCCGTGCGCACCTCCACAAACAGACATTTATACTTGACGAGCTCGTCGTTGTACTATTCTTTGAAACGACGGGGGGGGACTTCTAAACCATCAGTCCATCAGGACAAACCATAATTGTCCTAAACCATCAGGAATCCGCAGTGAGAAGAAGTAAGGTACATACGTGACAATGTTTATTTTAGTACACTTCACCAAAACCACACTACAAAAGAATCGTGTAAAGCAGTAAACCATGACATTATTACTTGTGGCATTAGAACAAAATAAATGGATATGAGAACGTAACCTAAACTAAATTAACGACATCTCACATATTTTCTAATTTCATTTTTATAAAACATGGACCTTTATTTTTATTTAAAGGGCTTATGTCTGCTATTGTAGGCTCATTCTGTAAATGTAAGTAATTAATTTAGACGCACAAACTGGGTGCCGGTGCGGTGAGACGTACATGCTCGGCCAGATTCGGCTCGAAGTCGTGCATCTATGGATGCGGAGCCACGCGGAAAGTTACAAAAAATGCCGTGCACACCGCCACGCGAAATGGGGTCTCACGTACTCAGGGCGCACGACCACGATGATGTCATTTTTCCGTGCGTACGCTCATGTGGACGCGACGAGTATAAACCAAGCACTGCAAGCTGATCAGCTAATATATACGTCTACAATGTTTTTAATGGTCAGGTAGAATCTGCGATCTCTGACCCAGTTCGTATGCTGGCTTCTGTGGCTACAATAAGCTGTGCTTTCCACCAACTAACAACCCGGGTGTTAAAATACTTGGCAGTGGGCGGAGTCACTCAGACCAAAACAAAAACAGACATTCTGACATGAAACACATATTTCAAAGTGACATAACTGGCTGTTATATTGTTTTTCTGAGAAACAAGTATTTGAATTTAGCGTGTTTCCTAAATCTCTGCAAACATACTGTATTTTTATGCTTTAGTACATTCAAAAGAATTACATACAGCAGCTTTAAAGTTTTAGAAATGTTACTAGGTCTGTGTGCATCTTACCTAAAACTCCTGCCCCTTCAGGGCCTCCATCTTGTTCTCTGAGCTCAGGAATGACCTGTGGAGAGAAAGACAGTGACATTACTAATGCTACATATATGCAAACCATGTCACTGTTCCTTTTTAAGTGTGATGCAAAACAAGCTGATGTGTGATGAGCATTGAACTGAAATTGAACAAGATGCACGGAAGATGCTTCATGGAAACTACAAACACTACCGCTCAAAAGTTTGGGTTTGGGGTCAGCAAGATTTTTCTTTTAAAAGAAGTTAAAAGTTTTATTCAGAAAGGACGCATTCAATTGATCAAAAGGGACAGTAAAGACATTTATTATGTTACAAAAAGATTTCTATTTCAAATAAATGCTGTTCGTTAACTTTATATTCATCAAAGAATCCTGAAAAAAATAGGGTTTCTACAAAAATAATAAGCAGCACAACCGTTTTCAACATTGATAATAATCATCAAATCATCATATTAGAATGATTTCTGAAGGATCATGTGACACTGAAGACTGGAGTAATGATGCTGAAAATTCTGCTTTGATCACAGGAAGAAATTACATTTTACAATCTATTCAAATAGAAATAGAAAACAAATCTTATTTTTAATTGTAATATTTCATAATATTACAGCTTTTACTGTATATTTGATCAAATAAATGCAGTCTTGTTGAGCATAAGTGACTTCTTTCAAAAACATAAAAAAATACCATTATTACAAAAATTACCAACCCCAAACTTTAAACGATAGTGTATGCGACGTTGTTTAATTATTCCAGGAGGTACCTGATGATGCAAGAGATGAAAACATTAAAGTGCCAATAAAAACACAGTACCAACACATGTCAATCCTAGATACAGTCTCAGGCTAAACCTGAAGGAAAATCAACAGTGGGTGCGATTGAGCATCTGAGAGACAAATGAAGGGCAGTGATTGGTGCATAGGTTGAACCTTATGGTATATGTCTGGTGGAGACGTGACGAGAGTGGGGCAAAAGGAAGTGACGCCCTGTTCAATAATCTTTTTGGCCACCACAGCCACGCCCCCTCTGATGTCACTGCTGGCCTGGGAGAAGTCAATGCCATATCCACCTATGAGTGAGAAGAGGGGAGGAGCTTGGCATAATAACATATCAGTTACAACAAGAACAACCGTGATTTTTACACTAACTGGTGAATGTAACAATGACAATGTGTACTGTATGTGTAGTTTACCATTTATCTGTACATCTATGAATCCAGGTGCAACGATCTTATTCTCGCAGTCGACTTTGTGATCGGCAAAGCCCTCCTCGTCGAAGAACAGCTTCTCTGGGTTCAAAATCTTTCCCTCACGAACCCACAGGTCTTCCCTACAAAATCAGATTTCCCCTCAAAATCACTGTCGAAAATGTGCAAAAAGTCCACAGATTCCCTCTGGGCTCAACTAGAAGTCTATGCTCGAGATGGTATATTCAGCTTTAGAAACAAATGATTACATCAAGTATAATATAATAATACATTATCCAAAATCTTTCAGTATTTATGGAGAATGTAAAAGCCCCGTTAGGTTCTAATATGTGAGAATGCATGTGAATCACACATTTTTATATAATTGTATACAATTGTCAGGAAATTATGGGTTTGTACACAATAATTTGAATCTGTCTGATATGTTACCATTGCAGCCTGTGGTCCTTCAGTATCCTACAGTTCACAAACTGTGTGATCGGGGCATCTGAGACACTCTTATTGGACGGCATCTCTCCCGAAATCCCACCCCTACACTTAAAAACACCCTATGAAAAGAATCAGAATATGTGTCAGGTCTTTAAAGTGGATCATATTGGTTATTAAATGTCAGGTGAATCATACAAACATACATTTACATATATAATTCATTAAGAACCTATTCAATTATGTATGTTTATGACAACTGTGTTTGTCATAAATATGTTTATGACAAATGTTTGTGACTTTCTTAAGGTACTTTTTTTCATATGTATTAAAAGTGCAATAGAAATATGGAGTTGACCTCCATAAAACACAATGAACTAACGATCGTTGCCCTTTTGAACGCATTGTATCTGTTTTTATGACACAATATTTAACTTTGAACGGTCAAACAATGTTTCCTGTTAAAGAAACCTACCATGTTTATATGGACAACCAGATCTGTCAAAAAATGCATTGTGATTATTATTTCTGCTAATTTAATAACGTTACATAATGGCACCGATTTTAAAACATCAGACAAGCAGTGCTTTTGCTCACTATGTTACAATGATGCAGCAGACAGTAAACAAACACACCGGAAGAAATTATCGAGCTCTTCATTTATTCATCTTAAGGATACCGGAACATGACACGCTGTCATCGTGATCATGATCATCGGTTGTAGTTTCATAAACACTTACCGTTAATTCACATACTTTTACTATGATTCGGTCCGCGCGCTAGTTTTCTGTAGGAAGTCAGTGAGCCCAGTGTGTCACGCGCGCTGTGTCAGCTGATGAGGAGGCGTGGCCAAAATACACGCGCTTAGAACGTGTTCAAAACCGCAAATATGATAAAGTTGACATATCTGTTTCATATATGTAACATAACAGTTCATAATTGACTTATTGTTTACATTTAAATTTAGCGCAAATCAATTCAATTTAAAAAAAAAGAAAAAAAAAAGAAAAAGGTAGTCTATTCTTTTCAAAACAGTGTCAATAAACAGCAGGTTTTCTTTCTGTCAACTTCCCCATATAGGTCAATGTGTGTCCAATGAACAGTAGCATTGTGGACAATAAAGGTGAAAATGTTAAATAGATTTTGTAAGCAAGATAGATTTTGTGGATGTGTCCAACAGAAATGTAAACAATAGCTCAATTTAACATAATAAGCCAAATCAAATAAAGGCCAAATGCAGTATGAGACAAACTTATCCAAAATGACAACAGAGAGCCTTTCATTCACCTGTGTTGGTTTGTAAGCCACTGACACTAATAATGTCAAGCACAGGTTACTGCATCTCACCCACTCTGTGTGCAGTGAGGCTATGTTTATTTTTTCTGCTTATTAATATCAAAGGACAGATTTGAGTTGCCGGCATAACCCTCGGACAGAAACCACTCACACCTGCGTCATTACTGTTGGGAACAGCACTGTAGGGCGAAACACACGCTTTCATTTCCCTTGAACCTCTAACCTAAGTCAGACAGTGTGGTTCTCACATTCACAACATCACACATTAAGAAAAACAGAGCAAACAAACTCTCTTCATTACTAAAACAACCTTCCATACATGTCAGAGTATGGAAGGTTATGTTGTTGTTGTCCTGAAGTTTGTTAAAAGTGCTTTGAACAGTTGATTATTAAATGAATTCCATTTTCCATTTTAGAGTGATATAGCCTATGTTAATGTACATGGGAGTCCTAGACAGATGCTTGAAACACCTAAACAAACAAATTTATAAGCAGTATTCGTGAACGCAACAACATATTGAGCGCTGTTTGTGAATGTAATTATAACCAAAGGGTTAAAATTAATCAAGGGTTAAAATTAAGCATGGGTTAAAATGAAAAGGAAAAATAAGGGAAAAAGAGTGGAAAAATTAACCAAAGGTATAAGAGGAAAAAAAGAGGAGGGAAATCAACCAAGGGTTAAAATTAAGAGGAAAAAAGAAGGGAAAAATTAACCAAGGGTTAAAATTAACAGGAAAAAGGAAAAAGAGGGGGAAATTAACCAAGGGATAAAATTAAGAGGAAAAGAGAAAAAAGAAGGGGAAAATTAACCAAGGGTTAAAATTAACAGGAAAAAGGAAAAAGAGGGGAAATTAACCAAGGGTTAAAATTAAGAGGAAAAGAGACAAAAGAGGGATAAAATTAACCAAGGGTTAAAATTGAGAGGAAAAAAGAAAGAAGAGGGGAAAATAACCAAGGGTTAAAATTAAGAGGGGGAAAAGGAGAACACAAATGTTAAATATTAAAATGTAACAAAATTATAAAACATAAACATTTGTTAAAAAATATGATCAATTCATTAATTAAACATAGCCTAATTGTATTAATTAATTAATTAAATTATTTAATCTTACTATTAAATGACACATTTTTCAGATACTATTAATAATTATTATATTTAATAAATAGTTTGTTTGTTCAGTAAAGTCAGACCTGTCCAATACTGTATTTTAATAAAACAAATAAACAGGAAAATATAGTGATATTAAAAAGACAATACTGTATGTTTTAGAAGACATGTATTTAAAGACAACGCTGATTTAGAATTTTATTTATTGTAAACACGCACATATCCTTATAGCATGTCCTAAATAATTTCCTAAATTACTATTATCTGTTAAAATCTAATTAATTTTGAGAGTCAAGGGATGATCATATGTTAAAATCCTTAGAAGTCAGTACGTTAATGATTAGATTAGATTAGATTAGATTCAACTTTATTGTCATTACACAAGTACAGGTACAGGGCAACGATCACTCTCTCAGCATTGGTTATGGGCTTTTCCATATATATTTGTATTCATATACTGTATTATGCATGTGTGTGTCGTCTTCGTCTGTCTAGGAGATCAAGCGTCACCTCACTGAAGGCTGGCCTGGCATGCTTGACCTGATGATTAGATTTATTAAAAAGCGTGGGTGAGGTGTGTGTTTGTGCACGTGTTTATTGTGTGTATGTGGATGTTTTAAGGGGGTGTCACTGACGTAGATCCTTCAGGCATAAACTCAGTGCTCGTTATAGGTCAGAGGTTGAGCAGTGAGCTAATTGATTAATTTAAAGTGATAAAATGCGTCATTCATTCAATGTGTGACAAAGTGTCAACTTGAAGGCCACGCATCACAATCGCTGTCACATAGACGGTCTACATTCAAACCTTTTTGTATCTCATGGTCAAGATAATAGGGAATCTAAGGTATGTGTGTGTCAGGCCTGTTTAACATCAATAGCAAGCTATAAATGTGCTTCGATGAGCCTGGAAATCTGTGTAATTAATTAACCCGAATTTACGTCATTCTCTGCTCATTGTTAAGCATCAACAGCTTTTGAAGGTTTGCAGGTTTTTTATCTTTAACTAAAATAAAACTAAATAATAATAAATAAATAAAAGCAATGTGCAACATATTCTTACAGCATTTATTAACCTAGTAACAAAAATGTTAATGGGATAATTCACCCAAAAATGAGAATTATCCCATAATTTACTCACACTCAAGCCATAGGTGTTTATGACTTTCTTCTTTCAGACGAACACAAATGGAGTGATATAAAAATATCCTGGCTCTTTCAAGCTTTATAATGGGAGTGAATGTACCTTATTTTTTTAAGAAAAAAGCAAAGAAAAAAAAAAGCACCATTATAAAAGTTATCCATACGACACCAGGGGGTTAATCAAGGCCTTCCAGGCAAAGCGTTTTTGGAAATAAATAAAAACTAAAACGACACCACAACTGAAATAAAAATTCAACTGGAATAAAAATAAATAAATAAATAAATAAATAACATAAAAACTAGCCTAATAAAAATGTCAAAATCACATAAAAAATATTAAAATTAAACAAAAATGAAAACACAAATATAAAAACTCATTTAAAAAAAAAAAAAAACCAACAACATAACAGTAGACTATAAAACATTAATAATATAAGGGCCTATATTGCCTATAATAAAAATAACAGTAAATAATGACACGTATTCAGTTTACTTTCAGTTAGTTAATTTTGGCGTTCCAGGGTCTCAGCTCACCCGTGAGAGGGGGGTGTTGTAGTTGTTGTAACGGGTGACACATTGATCTAAACCCGCGGGGCGACACAAGCGCGGCAGCGCGCCACTCATGACGCGTCTGGCGTCTCCAAAGAAAAGCTCCATTCAGCAGGAGACAGGCTTCAGTTATAAAGACGAGTAGCCTTCATAGTCTCCCTTTACAAGTCTCTAAACAGTTCATTAGGTAATTACCTGCCAGTGAAGAGTTATTTAGAGGCATAGGGTTTTGAATGAGTTGTTCTTCACAAGCTATTTGTAAACAAAAACCGCGATCCAAAACTAATAATCATACGTTTTTTTTTTGTTAAACTTCATTTCAGTAAATCGGACAAAACTTTTTCTTGACTGGAATGAAAATGAAGGCGTCTCCTGCGCTCGTGCTCTGCGTGTCCGTCACCGTTTACTTCGCGCAATCTCAGCTTCAGTTGCGCGTGCGCCCGTCCCCTAGCGAACACCTGCCGGTACCGGACCTGCACGAGAACCCTGACCCGGCGCTGGAACCGGGAGAGAGGGATTTAAGCCCTCGGCTGCTGCGACGGAAACTCGGCAGCAGTTTTGACCCAGTCTTCTCTTCGACCGGTCCACCAACGCGAGGAAACGGGTCCGAAATCACGCGAGATGACGAGATCAGTCTCGCCGGACCGATTCCCAGTGAATTTCAGCAGCTGGATTTCACCGGTCTTAAAGCAGCACCGAAAACGGAGCGCAGGGTTCGCCGGTGGTTGTGGTCGTACACGCAGTGCCCGGTGCTGTCGATGTGGAAAGATCTGGGCGTGCGCTTCTGGCCGAGATACGTCAAAGAAGGACAGTGCTCGACCGAGCGCTCGTGCTCTTTACCGGAGGGGATGTTTTGCAAACCGGTGCAGTCCGTGAGCGTCACGCTCCTCCGGTGGCACTGCCAGCAGGGCTCTCGCGCGCTCAAGCGATGCGCGTGGATCCGCGCGCACTACCCGGTCATTTCACAGTGCGGCTGCGCGTGCTGAAGCCCACAGCTTGACCATTTTAATAATGATCCTAAAATAGTTGAGCACAACATGAATTCGTGTTCCTTTCTTTTGATTTTAGGGTGAATATGAATCGGACTCGTTCTTGTCACCCACCACCCATATAACTTTGACAAGGTGGACTTTAATAGAAAGACACGTTTGTGATTGTGCATTCTTTGGCTATGCTGTTTTAAATTATATTTATCTGTGAGCATGTGAAGAAAATGTTTAATGATGAAAGAAAAAAAAGACAATAAAAGTGCCAACATTGTGTATTTGTATTGTTATTGCTACATTTGATAATAATACAATTTCCTTAAGAAATGATTTTAATATACTGATTTTATACTCTGTGCTGCTAAATATCTATATATATTTTGCCACCTGTGATTTTTTTTTTTTCAGGATTCGCTGATGAATAAAAAGAACAGCATTTATTCAAAATTTCAAATCACTTTTTATTAATTTAACACATATTTGTTTTGAAAGTTCTAATTTCTTTAAAAAAGAAAGAAAGAAAAACTGACCTCAAACATTTTACTATATACTCACATAGAAAAAAGTTATTTTAAATTGTAATAATATTTCACAATTTTACTGTTTTTTTCTATATTTTTGATCAAATAAATGCAGGCATAAGAGACTTCTTAAATATATATATATATATATATATATATATATATATATATATATTTAAATGCTAATATAAAATAAGTGAAAGTTTATTTGTGAAAACACATGTGTCATGAGTGATAGCTTTGTATTTAACACGTTTGACATGTTTATTCTCTCACTTCTCCTTTTTTTTACATTTTATGTTATTCTGTTTCTTTCTCCCTCCTTCTCTTCCGCCACATCTGTTTTCACCTCCTCTCTTTTACTGTCAGTTTTCACTCGCCCATCTTTGTGTTCGCACTCATATTTGCTCTCTGATGTTTCAGGATGACTGCAACAAACAAGACCATAACTGAAGGTTAGTAAAAGTAAAGTTAATAAAGTTCTGATATTTTTCTGGCAAACCTTATACTGTTTGATAAGAGAAAAAGTGGTATATTTTACAGTAGTTCATATAAGTGCATTTAAATATGCAGCATATGTGAATCAAATCAATGTAATTGTGTTAAAAAGGCTCATTTAAAAGAAAAATGTCAGAAAAATATCAGACGGACTTGCTGTTTTCGGTCTCTGATAATTACAATGCAGTTTTTCACCCAAACAACACTGTTAATGAAACATCATCTTCGGCGCTTGATGTGATTGGGTGCATGTTTGATAGTTTAGCAGAGTAAGTATCACTTTGGTGAAAATAACGCTTCAAATGGTTAAAGAAAGTAAATGTGTGAAGGCAGCTGGTGAGAAAACAAGCAGTCCCTCCCTTGGGATTTGTCTATGAGTGTGTTTGAAGAGAAAAAGAGTAAGACTGAAAGTCTGATGGTATCACGTAAATGAAGTTAATCTAAAGATGCTGCTGCTTCACTTTGTTTTTCAAAAGATCTGTCAAACCAAGCAAAATAAATCTTCCACCCTGATCATTTCAGTTATGATACAAACAGAACAATTTTTAGACTGTAAACACATCTAAAGAAGAGTTTGATTCTTGTTTTTGGATTAAATTATTTTGATCAAAATGTTAAAACCACAGAAAGAACACAGTTTGGTTTAATAGTGACAGCGGCCTGATGTTTGCTGTGTTCCTGACACTCAACATTTCACACTGCAAAATTGTTTCTGATATCACTCAAATATTATGAACACTCTTGAAAATAAAGGTTCTTTATTGGCGTCGATGGTTCCATGAAGAACCTTCAACATCCATGGAATCTTTCCATTCTACAAAAGGCTCTTTAAAGTGGAAAAAGGTTCTTCACATTCTTAAAAAATAAAGGTTTCCAAAAAGGGGTTTTGGCAGAGATGCCATAGAAGAACCATTTTGGTTTCCACAAAGAATCTCTGTGAACAGTTCTTAAAAGAACCACTTGTTTTTCTTAGTGCGAAGAACATTTTAATAATATAATTTAAATAACCATTTTCCACTATATAGAACCTATTGTGTGATGAAAAGATTCCATGGATGTTAAAAGGGACCTGTTTAAATTTTTTTTTAATATTGTTATTGAACATTTTATGTGTCTGCAGTGCGTGTACACAGCCGTCCTACTGTGGTAAAATCTACACTTTGTTATTTTCCCCATAAATCTGAAACAGTGTCTCAAAATGAGCTGTTCAGTAATGTGCATGTTCAGGCCACGCCCACTATTGCTGATGTAATCCATCCTATTAGCTTAGCTGATGAGGTGTACACAGTCTGCCATGTTTATCTCCTCGCCATGCAGAGCATTTAACAGCAGTAGAAATGCATTCTTATTAAAGCTACTAAAGTTGTTCATTCAAGAGCAGTGAGTGATTTTCTGTTTTTCTTTTGTTGTTTGATATTAAAGGGTTAGTTCACCCAAAAATGAAAATTATGTCAGTAATGACTCTCCCTCATGTTGATCCAACCCCTTAAGACTTTCGTTCATCTTCGGAACACAAATTAAGATATTTTTTATTAAATCTGAGAGCTGGATCACTCCTCCATAGGCTTCTAAGACATTATAACTTGCTGGCCCAGAAAATGTATTAAAGAGATCGTTAATATAGTCCAAGTGACTCCAGTGGCTCAATATTAAGTTTATAAAGCGACGAGAATACTTTTTGTGCGCAAAAACAAACAAAAATAACGACTTTATTCCACTTTTCATTTCCTTCTTTCTGGGCCTCGAGTCTTTTCACGTAGTGTTTAAGCGTAGCGCGTCTGTGTTGCACGTAAACTTTATAAACTTAAGATTGAGCCACTGGAGTCACTTGGACTATATTAACAATGTCTTTAATACATTTTCTGGGCCAGCAAGTTATAGTGTCCATAAGCCTGTGGAGGAGTGATCCAGCTCTCAGATTTAATAAAAAATATCTTAATTTGTGTTCCGAAGATGAACGAAAGTCTTACGGGGTTGGAACAACATGAGGGTGAGTAATTACTGACATAATTTTCATTTTTGGGTGAACTAACCCTTTAACAGAATTTACAGCAGTAGGCACTGTATATTACGCTGCTTTCACTTTAATACACAGGTCCAATATACACATGCAGTTTCTTTCCCAGATGTTTACGTTCACAGACATAACCGACTGTTTATGTGAACTTTGTGTGTTTTTGACATAACCTCTGTCACACAAGGTTGAAAGAAGAACAAGAAGAAGATGATGATGATGATGATGATGATGATCAAGTTTCAAAAGTCTTTATCCACTTAAAAGGCAATCCAAACAGGCAGACAAACAAAACATAACCTCTAATGTAGACGTGACCGGACCACAGGAAACTGACAAGACTGCAACTGAAATACAAAGCAAATGAGGGCAATGACGATTAACACCTGTGCAGATTAAATTAATATCCATGACAACTAAAGAGTGGCGGGAAACTGAACAAAGGAACACGTGACTTAAAATAACCAACTAAAAGTCCATGAAAACAGAAACTAACTGAACATAACGGTGACAACCTTGTGTGTATTTTGACAGTTTAAGTGCAATAAGACGTGAAAGAGAACTTTGTTTAATACTCACGTGAAGCTCCGTCCGACATGCAGCTTTCTGTGCTCGTGCTCTGAAAACCATATATCAGAAGTTTAGACTGATATGGCTTTAAAAAGCATGCAAATAATAAGGGTACGTTTACACGACAACGATATGCTTTAACCGGAGAAGTTTTTCCTTTGAGTTTTCCACGTACAGACGATACCATTGTCAAAACGATCCCCATTCACACGGATCCGCGAAAACGACTAAAAAAGCTGTATTCTTTCAAGCCGTTAGATGGCGATGAAACACTATGCACTGAACCCGTAATAGGGTAATACGCATATGATGTCATCGTTTTCAGAGATTTGCGTTTTTGTTGTTTACGAGACTGTTTAAAAAAACTTGCACTTTGAAACTCATTTTCAAAAGTTTGCGTTTTCAGGCACCCAAAATGCTGTTGTCGCGTAAATGAACGGTCAAAATGCAATAAATGTTTTACGTTTTTAGTTGAAAACGGTGTCGTGTAAACAGTCCCTATAACTTTCATGAAGAACTGCAATGTCACGTGAGTGTGGCCACGATAGACATTATAATAATTTAGTTTTTGGCAGAGTATCTGAAGCAGGAGCTGTAAAGGCACATCAAAGGGGGCGGGGAGAAGCAGCTCATTTGCATTTAAAGATACATGCACGAAAACAGCTTCCTCTCAATAATGGGCATTTGCAACATGGTATAATTAATATTTATTCTGCAGAAGCTTCACAGATACATTCTGGGGACAATTGAGACTAATACTACATTTAGTAAAAAGCGGCATAATTGGTCCCCTTTAAAGGTTATTCATGAAACCATCAATGCCAATAAATAACCTTTACTTTTAAGAGTATGAAAAAAAAAGAAATTTTTTAGGAACTGTTCACTGAAAGGATTTTTGGGGAACCGAAAATTATTCTTTTATGGCATCATTGTTTTTAATTATTGTGTAGTAAGATTGTAAGTCTATAAAAAATATATTTTGCTATAATGTGTACATGGTTTCTGATTATGTCATGTGTGTTAGTTTAATAAACCAGCATAATGAAGTGAACTTTCAGCTCGAAAGAAAGACAATTTCATCATGTCCACAGGCTACACAAAAGTTAACACAACTGTGTTTGATGGTACATCTCACAGCAAACCTGCTCCCAAGCCAGTCAAAAACCCCTCACATAACACAGGTAAGTTTTTATGCAGCATTATGTCATAATAAATCCGATGCTGAATCAATTAACAATTTATGTGTGTGTGTGTGTGTGTGTGTGTGTGTGTGTGTGTGTGTGTTGTGTTTAGCGTCTCGGCCTGACTGGCTGCTCTACACAGTTCCTGCATCAGCCTTTTTGATTGGGATCGTTCTGTTCATCTACACCTGCAAAACACAACGACGCAGGAATGGCAAGTATTGTGAACACACGCACACACCCACACCCACCGACACACACACACCCACCCACCCACCGACACACACACACACACACACACACACACACACACACACACACACACACACACACACACACACACACACACACACACACACACACACACACACACACCGACACACACACACACACACACACACACACACACACACACACACACACACACACACACACACACACACACACACCCACCGACACACACACACACATGTAGTGTTTTCATTTTTTATGGGGACTTTCCATAGACATAATGATTTTTATACTGTACAAACTGTATATTCTATTCCCTTACACTAACCCTACCCCTAAACCTACCCATCACAGAAAACTTTCTGCAATTTCACATTTTCGAAAAAACATCACTTTTTTGATTTATAAGACGTTTTCCTCATGGGGACCAAAAAATGTCCCCACACGAACAAGGATTTCGGATATTGCCATCCTTGTGGGGACATTTTGTCCCCACAACGTGATGATTACCAACTCACACACACACACACACACACACACACACACACACACACACACACACACACACACACACACACACACACACACACACACACACACACACACACACACACACACACACACACCGACACACACACACACACACACACACACACACACACACACACACACACACACACACACACACACACACACACACACACACACACACACACACACACATGTATATGTGGTTTCTAGGGACTCTCCATAGGCGTAATGGTTACTGTACAAACTGTATCTTCTATCCCCCTACACCAGCTCTACCCCTAAACCCAACCATCATAGAAAACTTCTGCATTTTTTGAATTTCAGTTCAGAATCACAGTTTTGTATGGTTTTGAAGCCATTTTGTTTACGAGGACATAGGAAGTGTCCTCATTAACCATGATTATGCTGTTTCAATATGCCTATTAAAAACTATAGCTAATACTAAAATACAAAAAATACACACACTGACATAGAAACATTCTCAACATACAAGCTTCATGTTGACAAATGATATATTGCATTATAGTTCATAGATTTATGATGGTCCTTAATGATATTTTTTTTCTTTATGCAGCACCTACAGAGCAGAGGACACACACAAATGGACAAGTTGCCACTTATACTACTTTTGGGTGATGTATTTGCCCTTTTTCAATACTCAATCCCTTTTCTTTTTTACTCTATAGGCCTATATCTTGTTGGGACAATAGTTGCCCAAATTGGCAGTATTATATAAAAAAGAAAAAAAGAAAATCAAAACCCTCTGGTGCTCCTCGCGTGGCGGTCATTTTTTTTTTACTTCAATGAAATTAATATATTTTAGTTTGATAATGTTTTTTATATAATATTTTGAATTTTCAGGGGATTTTATGGTACTAAATTATATTTATGCAGTAGTTATAATCTATTTATGACTTAACTATGTTTTGAGCATTGACCACATAAACTTAAACTGAATGCTTTGGAGCACAGACTTGAGTTTGCTCTCTTTTTAAGAAGGCACTTAGTAGATTATTGCTAACGGGAAAAAACGTTAACTTAAAGTTATAGAAGTTTAAGTTTATTATTGAAAAATGCACAAAAATACCCTTTTTATTTTTATTTTTAAATGAAACAATATTTTTTCCAAAACATGTTTTACTCTAAAACTGTGAGAACATCAAATCCATTAATCTATACAAGTTGTGTTCCAAATTTGAGGTTGATATCTCAAAAAATGAGCTTTCAGTAAGATTTTGTTTGGGCGCAGTACCAAACATTTCCCTATAGATGAAATCCGCTTCCCATTCATTTGTAATTCATTCAACAGTACAAGTGTGACAATTTTTTATAGCCTTTTCGAATCATGTCCATAATTTTGGGTGTGTGTTCACATAGCAAGTGCCAAAACCTTTACCAAGTTTCGAAGTAAAAAATTCTATAAAAAAACCAAAACGTAAAATGTTTCGGTCAAAAATGATCAAAGAGCACCAGAGGGTTTTAATACTCGTTCACGCTGTCACCTCTGAACCAGCTCGACATCACCAAGCCCTCCTCTCTATCCACCTGTCATATAGACTTTTCATGATTCATTCAATTACTTTCTAATTCACGTCCTTCATTTGAAACACTTGAAACACTGCAAACATGTCAGTCACATTAAAGAAGTAAACGTGCTAAGAAGGCTGTTTCATGTTTTTGAATGTGTGTTGTCACAGGAGCTCTGTGAAGTACATTGAGAGCGCTGAAAACAACAAGAAGGGTAAAACACTGCTACTAATTTCATATTTTTTTATAGTGCCAGCCATATTCAAATCCAGAAAAATTCAGTCAATATTATGTTGTTGGTTTGGACAGATGAGACGCAGTCCTATGAGAATGTAGATGCAGCTATTTACAGCAATGAAGACAAAGTCACATATTATGTGTCTGCAGATGAAGGTACTGTATATCCTGACCAGCAGTAATTATGTGAGGGGATTTTTATTCTGCAATTTAATGGTTGTCGGTTTTAGATTATCTTGAACCTGATGCAATTGGGAAAGAGGAAGGGGCGGGGCCAGAGGAACATCAGAACACCCTACAACCACCCAGCAGTTTGACAGACACTGGTGAGCATATTTAGATTTTACACACACATACGTAAAACATAAACATATATGGTCATGATAAAAAAAGGTCTGAAATCATTTATATTTAGCTGAAAATATTACTATTTACATATTATTATCAAAATATAGTCCTAGTTACATATAGTTTTGTCTGCTTATTAAAGCTTCACAATAGATGAAGTTCTTAATGACTGGAGTTCAATGGGGGAAGGACGTGACACAGGTTGGATTCGTGTGGATTGTGTGTCTTCTTCTCTACAGATGGAGAGTCGTATGAAAACATGGAGGGATGTTTGTATGCTCAACCCCGAAAACGGACACAGAAACTTCAGCATGCGCCTGAAGAAGACGGTGAGGGATAAAACACACACAAACAGGCTAGGTCTGTTACTGACACTCTTGAAAATAAAGGCCGAACCATTTTTGGTGCCCCAAAGACCCTTTCAGTCAACCGTTCTTAAAATAAACATTTTTCTTTCTTATTATGAAAAATAATAATAATAATAATAATAATTCTCTATAACCTCCTGAGACCCAGAAAAAAACTAAAACTTTTTTTCTTCATGTCATCACATTGTTTAAAGCATAAGAAACACATGGTAAAAAAACATTTTTGAAAAATGCTATTTTATTCATATGTTATGCTATGTCCTCTGTAGTGGACACCAGGACTCAGTTGTTTAAAAAATAAAATGACATGAAATTATATGTATAGGCAAGAACAATAGGATTTTTTTTTTTGTTCAATCATTAATCAATTTTGGGGTTTCAGGATTTTTTTTAACCAAAATTTGTATAAAGATCATTCTCAACTATGTTATGAAAGATATAACGGAATGAATTGATACACCATTTTACCTTATGCAATATGTGGGTAAATTAATATTCCCATGCAATGCAATGTATCTATACACTGTATCTGCACATTCATGTGTTCTTGGAGCAACATTTAATGAAAAAAAAATGTAATATGAAAAAAGTGTAATAATTGGAGTAATAATTAGCAACATTGTAATAATAATATCTAATATTTCATAGGAATATTGAAGTATAATTGATTTCCATATTCACTTGTTGCGTCTGATAAATGCCTGACAAACATGATGTAAGTCCTGATGTCCTCTACAGTGGACACGTATGAAATCAAAGTCCTGTTCTGTAACAGAAAGTCATTTTTTTATTTGAAACCCCATAACGTTTTCCTGAGCTGTTGGTTTATGAAATACAATTTGAAAAGTAGTCCGGTTTAAATTATGATTACAAAATATAATCATATTTTCCATACAAGTGCTACATCTGATCACTAAATAAATGTCAGAAATGTTTAAAGACCAAGGAGAAGTTGTTTTCATGGTGAAACCTCCAAACATTTGGTCTCTCTCAAAAGCCCTGAATGTGCTCTTTACAGGACACCCAGGTTGTGACATGTGATATGATGCCGGAGAAATTCACTAAAAAATAATGTCCACTACAGTAGACAAAAGTCTATTCCTGGGTCCCAGGAGGATAAAGAACCTTTTGTGCGATGGAAAAGTTCCATGGATGTTAAAGTTTCTTTATGAAACCAATAAAGAACCTTTATTTTTAAGTGACAAATGAATTGATAATGTGCAGTAAACTCTTTTAAATATGTTTCCGCGCATAGACTACATCAATCCAGATGAAGATGGAAAACAAGATCTCGCTCTGGACCACACAGACACTGGTAAGTGTTTTGCTATGTGTTTGTTTGGCCATGTGGTATATGAAATTTAATTTCATCTTGTTTTCTCCTTCCAGAGTCGTATGAAATCATGGCCGGACCAGACTGTGTCTACAACAACACAGACTTCACAGCATCCCATGACAACACAGAGGACGGTGAGTGTGTGTGTGTGTGTGTGTGTGTGTTAAAGAAATGCATGTCTCTTTACATCCGATTGAATATGTGAGTAAACGCCTGTTTCAGATTCATATGAACAGATGCACGGAACGTCGTGTCTGACGAGAGGAGAAATTGAAGAGAGAGATCGAGACGAGGGAAACAGAGAGTTTTTTTTTGTTCAATGATTAGAGAGAAGCTGCAGGATGAGTAATAGCTCATTATTTTTTTACAAGTTTGTAAACATAAGTACTTATCAAAAACAACCTTGAAATAAAATTTGACTGTTTACTTTCTTGGTCTTGCGCACAATTCATCAACGCAACACAATTAGTTAACACGGGTTAATGACTTATAGCCAGAGGTGGGTAGTAACGAAGTAGGCTACATTTACTTCGTTACATTTACTTGAGTATTTTTTTGGAAAAATTTTACTTTTAAGAGTAGATTTGAATGTGGGTACTTATTACTTTTACTCGAGTACATTTCTAATGAAAAAACTGTACTTTTACTTCGTTACGTTGGGCGACGTCCTTCTCGTTACTTTATTTTAATGTATCTTTTTTTCTGGGCTTGAGCGATGCTCAATTCACAAATGAATCACTCTTTTGAGTCGATTCTGTTCAAAGACTTCATCAAACAAGTTGGCAGATCTGTTTAAATCGGTTCGCGAATCAGTTTGAATGATTCAGTTCCTGATTCTGTTCAGTTCCCTGCACGCACTGAATCATCTGAAGCGATTGCAATTCACACTCGACTCGGAGTCGTAACAGGAAGATTTAAGGACATCAAGAGCGTTAGATGAAGTGGCAGTGGACCTACAGTACAGTCAGTGGTGTAGTCTAGTTTTTTGTAGTGAGTATACTGTAATCCCCCCCCTCCTCCCCACACACCCACCCCGCCTCATACTCGCCCGTCCCAGAGCGTCACCCCATAAGCACCACCACACTCACTAATGCATACAGTATGCATCGACATGTAATTGAGAGCATTATGAAATACTAAGTGTTATCAACATGTCAATTTATTATAAGAAACACAACTCAGCCAGTTAAGAGCTACATTTAGCCTTAGATGTTACATGAATATGGTCCCTGAACCACAGGTTTTATCAGCTGACAATTAAAAAAAAAAAAAAAAAAAAAAAAAAATTTAAAACATTATACAAATACAAATTTGCTTTTAGAAATGGTGTTTTTGAAAAAAAAATGGTGTTATTGTTTTGGCAAGTTTACTTTTGAAAAACTTTGTGTGATATTCCCTTAAAATAACGTTTTAATAGATTGTATTATTATTATTTTAAAATACATTTTACTGTGCAATTTCTTTCTAATTTCTTTGAGTTGGACCGAACTTTTATTTTGGTGGGTTGTACACATTTGAGTTTCTGTGTGTTTTAATAAACTATTATTATTATTATTATTATTATTATTAGGCATACTTGAAGTATACTATACTGTGCAATAGTAATATATTTCTGTTATAATTTCTTTGACAGGTTGTCGTAAAGACATTACAGTCTCTTACGTGTGTATATGAAACGAATGAATGACGATAGTTTTATTTAATGAAATGGTGAAATTCTCGTGAAGTGACTTTCATAGCAGCTCTGCGATGAAGTGCACATATGTAGCTTACTTCATGTCTCAATACAGTGAAATGCTGAAAACACCACGAGCGTGAGTCACGCGTGCTTCAGTGTGTGTGTGTGTGTAGTGGAGCACACATTGAGCGCTCATTCCCAGAGACGCGTAGAACAATTGCAGTCTCTTTTAACTTAAATATTCACAGACACTAGTCCATATCGAGATTTGATTCATTGTACAGCCCTACTTTTGATTTATTAATTCAAAAATAGCCAAATTCCGTGACTGGATTCCGCGATTCTATCCGTGTCGCTTCGCAAACACAGACGGGGTGAATTTATGAATGAAAGTGTGAAAGTTCTGACACAAAACGAAGTTGTTACGTATCCTCACGCTTTTTTTAAGTGGGTATACGGAAATCCTTGGCCTTTTCTAGTGGGTATACGGCGTATACCTGCGTATCACGTAGACTACACCACTGAGTACAGTCAAGTGAGAGCAAATCTTCAAATGCATCATATATTTGCCAGCGATGAAGATCTTTATTAGTTGAACATCTTCGTAAGCTGTCTGTGAATGAATGATTCCACAGGACGATACATTCGATTTCATTTAACTCAGGTAATACATTTTACAACCAAACAGATTATAATGCCATGATAGCACTACTAGAAAGGATGACATTACCCGTTTTTTGGACATAATACATTAATTTCTACATTAAATAAGCTACCATTGTTCACAGTTTATGAACACCCGCCATCCTGCGGTAGTTTGTGTGTATTGTTGCGCAGTGGCGTACGAACTCGACTTGAAAACGAATGCCTTTGCCTGCCGTACACACAGTTAACCAGTTTAAACATGCTTGCAGAAATATACATTTGATTATATTTTGGAGAACAGACAGAAAAAGATCCGTCGATGTACTTGTGTTTGTTTTTTTGTGTTCAGATGTTCAGTAGCAGTCATGAGCGCGAGCACATGTGAAGAGTTTTAACTCTTTCTTCTCTGTGTCAGTTACATGCCTTTGAATGCAACACTCTGCAGATTCACTTCATTTCGACATTGTCTAATAATCCAAATGTAGTTGAATAAGTTACTATTATACAAACCAAAGGACAGGCAATGATTTTCGGGCTACAGATGGCAGAAATAATGTTTTTTGTTGCAAAGAGAGCCAATCTACTTATGAAAATAATAGTCATTTAAATAAAAAAAATCTAAATAATATTATTTTATATATATATGACGACTTCAGATGCAAAAGCCTCTAAGTACCATCTGAAACTTTCTTCTAAAAGAGCATTTTTATCAAGTTTGTATGTTTATGTTCAGTTATTTCACTTAAATGGCAATGAAAAGTACCTATTAATTGTCATTAAAGTGAAATTACTGAACTTAAATATACAAGCTTGATAAAAATGCTTGTTTTAGAAGAAAGTTTCAGATGGCACTCAGAGGCTTTTGCATCTGAAGTCTTCATATATATATATATATATAAAATAGAGGCCTATATGATCCGAAGTAAGTTACTCGCTACTTGAGTAGTTTTTTCATTGGATACTTTTTTACTCTTACTCAAGTAACTATTAAGATTATTACTTTTACTTTTACTTTGAGTAAATATTTCTATAAGTACTTGTACTTTTACTTGAGTACAGTTTTTGGGTACTCTACCCACCTCTGCTTATAGCTAACAATGAGTAATAGATTTATTACAGTGTTTATTAATCTTTGTTAAGGTTAGTTCATGTCAGCTCAGGTCCATTATATAATATGAACAGATGCAACTTTTGATTTTAATAATGTATTACAAAATGTTGAAATGAATATGAACTTAAGATGAATAAATGCTTTTTCATTGTTAGTTCATATTAACTAATAATATTAACAAACTAAAAAGTTTCGGCTGACAACCAAAGACACACAAACCAAAAATATATTAGTCTACATTTCTATTATCCAATCAAATCCTGAAGTCCCAGTTTCCCATCAGAATATTTCACTCAAAATGTCACATTACAGAATTTTAGATGGTTATGAATGATATTTGATGTCGTCTGAAGACCTTGAAGAGATTCTGTTCAAACTGCTTTTGTATTCAAAGTATTCAGAAAAATCTAGATTTTTTTCAGAGATGTTTATAGCTTGAGCTTCTAGAGTAAGTCGCACACTGTAAAGAAATGTCCTGGTCATACGTCAACCAAAAAAAGAAAAAAGTTGCAAATCTTTCAAAAATGTCAACAAATGCCCTGGTCATATGTTAGTAAAAAAAAGTTGCAACAGTTTAATGACAATGAAGCACATACAAACCCTCCTTCCTCAATTCTCAATAGCTTTTAACATGAAAATAAATAAATTCATTCATTATTTTAAGTAATTATTTAATTACTAGAATTACATCAAAGTAGCATTTCTTTTTACTGAATTTATGCTAAAAATTGCATTAGTTATTTGTCATGAACAAAAGTCATACCGTGATGCAAAAAGCTTTATTTTCATTATGCATTTTCTTTTAATTGATCTCTTGATTTTAAGATGAAATATGACCACGTTGCTTTGAGGATCTAGGTTCTTGGTTTTAACTGTCAAGAGCTTTCTGAACAGTTTAATGGTTTATTGCATAACTGTCTCAAAGACATCACAATAGTGTTAACAGTCAAAACGCTAAATCTAAAAACAGACCCGTTCGTTTTTTTTTGCATAATTTTAACTCATTTAGCACAAATAATCCATCAAACTAAAATGCATTCACTTAAACATAACACTCAAAAACACGCATCAACCGTTAACACGCAGGTTTGATGAGACCAGCTTAAAATAGATGTACATAATAGTACACTGAAACTTCCTTGTACATTTCTTGGCCTATTACGTTTTTTTTTTTATATTGTTGAAAGGTGGTTAAATGCAAAACAGACACAAAGCTGAGTCTACAGGTCTGTTGAATACATTTTATTACATTAGCCACATTTTTCAGACAGATGACCGGAAACCAGACAGGAAAAGAAATGTGTGTCTGTATATGAACGGCATGCGATGACAAGCCATGTACAATTTAAATGAGGAAACTTTCACTAACCAACTGTTTTTCTCCTTGTGAACTGCAGATGGAACAGAGGATAATAAAAGTAGAGCATGTTTTGGACACAAATTACTCCATGTCAATGTTTGATTGCTCATCCTAGCAATACTTTACTTTTTTTCTTCATGTAGAAAATTGGTGGGCGCATATTTTAAGGGCTTGCGAAGACATTATCAATAAGAACATAGTCATTCTCCTTAGCAAACATTTGATTTTGCAATAAACAGGGCCGTAATTCAATTCTAGAGCAATTTCTAGAACTTCAGTCCACAAAGGCTTCATACACCAAATTCTCAAAGAGTTTCCCTCTTTCATATGGTCTCTCAGCCCCAGTTGTATTTGTCGTTCTCTGTCATGGGGAGGATTTCTGTGACCAGGCCCGTGCCGATGGTTTGGTTGCCGTCTCTGAGCGTGAACCTTTGGCCTTTGTCAAGAGCCATGGGCTGTCGGAGGGCCAGGATTATAGACGTGTCCTCGCCCGGCATCACCATCTCCTACCAAACGAGAGACGGAGAACACAACCGATTCAGAGCAAATGCTTCAACAAGAACTAGTGATGATATTCAGTATATCTACAGGTGAAACGAACCTTCCCGGGAAGCAGCTCTACTAGACAGGCCATGTCCCAGGTGTGGGAGAACATGATAGGCATGAAGTTTGTGCAGAACGGCTTGTGCCTGCCGCCCTCCTCCTTGCTCAGAACGTAGACCTGCACACGCACAGTTTAATCGGTTGGTGAAGCAGGACACAAGGTGATGAACTGACGTTTAATGTTCACACAACGTCTAATGCACACACCTGAGCTTTAACCTTCTGGTAAGGCTGGATGGATCCAGGTTTGCTCATCACCATGCCTCTCCTGACGTCCTCTCTCTTCAGACCACGGACCAGAGCGCCCATGTTATCGCCCGCCTCCGCCCGGTCCAGGGACTGATGGAACATCTCGATACCTGAGAGAAGCAGAGCTAGAGTTTCATTTCTGTGTAATGACACATTTGGACCCTAAAAAGTCATTCAAACACTTAAAAGTGTTTGAATTTTTTTTTACAATTGTATCTATTCTGTGTGCTCTCAGAAGAGAAATCCACATCTCAGAGAGAGAGAGAGAGAGAGAGAGAGAGAGAGAGAGAGAGAGAGAGAGAGAGAGAGAGAGAGAGAGAGAGAGAGAGAGAGAGAGAGAGAGAGAGAAACATGTTAAACATTTACCATAACAATAAAGTAGTATTATATATATATTAGAGGTGGGCATAGATTAATTTTTTTAATCTAGATTCATTTTGAAATTAATCTAGATTAATCTAGATTAAAATGGCTCATTTGAATTCTGCCGAAGGCATTCAGAATATGTGTGCTACCCAAATAATGACTATAAAAGTAAGTCTTTGAGAACGGGTTTCTCAAGCCAGGTGGCGCATTAGACCAGGGGCTCATCTCCTGTTTCCAAAATGCATCACAAACTGCTTGAGAAAGCTGTTCTACTCATAGACTGTAAAAGGTTAATACTGTACTGTTACCGTCCGTAGGCAACATTAGGTAGGCCTATGTTATTATCAACTACTATAGGCTATCAATTAGGGATGGGCGATATGGCCTAAAATCTATATTGTGATATACATTGCAGCCTCTTGCGATAACGATATACAGTATATTATAATAAAACCATTTCAGAACAGATTACACAGACCCATGCAAAACAACTGCTAAATGTATATTTTTTTAAAGGGTGTATGTAGTTTTGAGAACATATATTGTGCAAAACTAAGTATACAACATAATTTTGCAGATAAATAAAATTTAAGTAGGCTACACTAGCTGCAGAGACTTAAGTAGGTCTAATGTTTATTATGGCTTGGAGCTTATGAAACCCCAAATTTAAAATTAGAATATTGTCTAACTCAGTGGTTCCCAATCCTGGTCCTGGGGACCCACAGCTCTGCACAGTTTGTATGTCTCCTTTATCTGACACACCCAGTTCAGTTCAGAGCTCTTTCCTAACGAGATGATGATCTGAATCAGGTGTGTTAAATGAGGGAGACATGCAAACTGTGCAGAGCTGTGGGTCCCCAGGACCAGGATTGTCTTGATGTCTTTTCAGTTAAAAAGAAACACAACAACGATTCTTAAAATCGAGATTATGTGCTACACCACTAAGATATATTGGAATGGGAATAATACGCGCGCGCTGGTATTCAGTGATATCATGTTTCGTTTTGAATTTGAGGTGGTCGAACGGATTAGTCGTGTGTTAACTTACCGAACTGTTACCCCACACACTCTGTATATAGTTTGCTGCTGCTCGTCTGACGGCTTAAACCCGAACCAAGTCCAAATAATGGATGTTGCACCGATCTTTTTCACCAGCTTTCACTTTCAGCCGTGTTTACTTAAGATGACGACGAATATGCGTTGCAGCCGGTTTTACCTCGCGGCCGCGGGTAGATTGCGTCATCATAGCTTGTGTAGTATAGAGCCATCTCCCAACCCAACTTGGAGAATAGATTAACGGCGATATTTTTTTTATCGCGCGATAAGAGTCTCGCGTTAACGCAGCACGTTAACGCCGATAACGGCCCACCACTAATATATATATATATATATAGATTTTTTTTAATATTATTCATATATTATACCATTGTAGCATTTATTTATATTTGAGTTAGCTTTTAATATTTTAAAAAATTTCTTTTTAATTTTGAAGTATTAGTAATTTTATTATACACACACATATATTATTTTAGTTATGTTTTAGAAAAAGATTGTTATCTGAAAAAAACAAAAAAACAAAAGGAAAACTACAGCTATAGGCTTTATTTTACTGTGCAAAAAAATGCATAGGAAAAGCATAAATTGACTACAGCAAAATCAGTTATTCATATTTTGGGGTTTTACATGCTTTATATGTATGACATACATATTTTCTTTGTATGACTGACTGGCCAAAAATCACATCCGCTATATTTGGCATGTTTCATAGCGTTATCACCACAAATAAAACAATTGACTCCAAGCACAACTATGCACTATGCTTACAAAATCTATAAAAAAATATATAATATTTGAATAAATCCTGTAGATGTTGTTTTTTCTCAGGACATACATCACTTTTGGCCACTACTGTATATTTTACTTAAGCTTTATTTCAATTAATGAAAATAATTTTTTAATAGTTTTAGTTAAGAATATCACAACTGTATTTATATCGCTACTTTCCAAAGCTCAAAAGACACATTCAGATTAATACAGAAAGAAAAAAAGAAAGAAAAAATCGTATTAGCTAGCCATAATAAATAATATTTTATGCTTTCAGATTTAGATACTATTATTATACTATTATGACACTGTTATACTATCATCTGATACTATTGATTCCCAATAATCATATTTAAGCACCAAATGGTGTTATTTTGGCACCACAACACAGAGACATTAATTATGTTCAATGCAAGATCCATTCTAAATGTATTAACCATATTTTGCACATTGACGACTGCCTATTAAGATGACGTGCCTGTTTGTGCAATGAGCAGGAAAAAAAAAGCAACTTCTCACCAGTGATGACGGATTTAAAGGAACGGCTGTGTCCGAGAAATTCACATTCATCTCCTTTCTTGATCACTCCTCGCTCTAGTGTGCCAGTGACCACAGTACCACGACCTGCACACAGATACACACTTCTGAGAATCACAGGCAGAAATACTCTGACAAAATCATGCTGGATATGAAAAAACAACAACAACTATTATTTATTAATTTTGGAGATGCTTTTACCCAAAGCACAAATAACAAATCATACAGAGTATAGATACTATATCAGCAGCACTACAATAAGAAGACTTTTATTACACACACCTGGAATAGAGTAGACTGCCTCTATGGGCAGCAGGAATGGCTTATCCAGATCTCTCTTTGGCAAAGGAATAAATGTATCTACCACATCCAAAAGCTTCATAATGGAGTTGACACCCAGCTCCGGCTGCTTGTTCTAAACACACACAATCATAACAGAAGCAAAGCCGTGAAATTTAGGAGCATCTTGTGATTCAACACAATTTAAAACATCCCAGTTTCTTCATTTCGGCACGTGTTGTGTGTGTGTACAAGCATACATACATATACACACACACACACACACACACACACTAGGGATGCAATGATATGAACATTTTAGCCGATACCGATAATTCTTTATATTTGAAAGCCGATAACAGATATATTGGCCGATAAATCTAAATCCAAATTTTTCAATAATTTTTGAGAGCCTGATTACAAAAACAATATTCTCACCATTAAAAGCCATGTCCCAAGCACATGATATAATGTTCTCATTCAAATTGTATGTAGCCTATATGACAGACCTGAGCTGCACTTAACTGCAATTTTCTTTTTTGAAGTGATTCCAATCATATTTCAATATATTCAAAACCATCACGGTGAACATCACGTGTATTGTGAAAAGCACTAAACAATTAAATGTGAATTGAATTTGACAAATTTTCTTATCAGGCCGATAACATTGAAAATTAACACATATCGGCCGATACAGATACGGTGGCCGACATATCGTGCATCCCTAATATACATACATTTATATATTAGTTTATGATGATTCATATTTAAAGTCACCCAGAAAAAAAAAAAAATATATATTTTAATGGAATATTGCAGCATTTATTATAACTGATTTATCTGTGCATATCATAATTTTTTTAATTCATGTGCCTCAATTTTTATTCAAAATCACTTCCCCTCCTCTTGCATCTCTTATTTTCTCTGATGATGCGTTTACTGGCGTGAGGGCGGGGCAACCTGTCACTCACATGAGATCCACCAATAGCAAACCACAACCATCCAATCAATTCCACATGGACAAAATCAAATCCCACCCTACATTTACTCTTGTTCAAAAATCTGTTTCACTCATATATACGTCACAATAGGGAAGAAAAAAAAACGATCGCAACTTCCATTTCGCGCCGACTTTTAACCAGTTCATCTCCAACCCTCCATCCTTACCTCCAGAGCGCAGAGTGCCGATCCAATAACAACCGGTGTATTTTCACCATCGTAGCCGAACTCGGTGAGCAGCTCTCTGATCTCCAGCTCCACCAGGTCCAGCATCTCTTTGTCCTCCACGGCATCGGCCTTGTTCACGAACACCACCACGTGCTCCACGCCGATCTGCCGCGCCAGCAGGAGGTGCTCTCGCGTCTGGGGCATCTGACCGTCGGTCGCCGCCACCACTAAGATGCAGCCGTCCATCTGAGACGTGCCTGTGATCATGTTCTTCAGACAGAGATGTGCATTTATAATACAGATGCAATGACAACACATGTACACCTCTGTTGGGTCGGTTAGATTTTCTTGTTTTTGAAGTCTTCACCAAGGGTGCATTTATTTGACCAAAAATAAAGTAAAAATTGTGAAATATTATTACAATTTAAAAGAACTGTTTTCTATTTGAATATATTTTAAAATGTAATTTATTCCTGTGATCAAAGCTGAATTTTCAGCATCATTACTCCAGTCTTCAGTGTCACATGATCCTTCAGAACTCATTCTAATATGATGCTCAATAAACATTTCTGATTATTATCAATGTTGAAAACAGTTGTGTTGTTTATATTTTTGAGGAAACTGTGATGGATTTTTTTCCTCAGGATTCTTTAATGAAAATAAAGTTCAAAAGAAAAGCATTTATTTGAAATATAAGTCTTATGTAACATTATAAATGTCCTTACAGTCACTTTTGATGTATTTAATGCATCCTTGTTGAATAAGCGTATTAATTTATATCAGAAAAAACAAAACATACTAACAGACAGACAGACACTATGCTATCTGTGTGCAATACCTTGACGTAGTCGGCATGACCGGGGCAGTCTGTGTGAGCGTAGTGTCTGTTGGCGGTGGTGTATTCCACATGCGAGGCGTTTATGGTGATTCCTCTAGCCTTCTCTTCCGGAGCGTTGTCAATATCCTCATACGTCTTATAACTTGCACCACCGGCTTCGGCAAGGACTGACACAAACACAGGAACAAAATACAGTCAGCACACTGCTTCTTGAATAGCAAGAAATGAAAACAAGTCGACAAAATACCTTTGGTAATGGCGGCGGTCAGCGTGGTTTTGCCGTGGTCTACATGACCGATAGTCCCGATGTTCAAATGGGGTTTAGAACGAGAGAAAACCTTCTTCGCTTCTGCTGCGAAATTCCTCCGACTTAGAGGAACTGCAAGCTAACAGAACATAATAAAAGAAATATATTAATGCACGTGATGATAATCACAAATAATTATTTTACTCTCTTATTAAATATTATCCCCTGGTTTCACAGACTAAACTTAAGCCTAGTCCCAGACTAAAATGCATTTTTGAGCGGTTTAAACTGAAAGTAATTTGCACTGGCATATCTTAAAATATGTGAGTGCCATTTTTTTCGTCTCAAGATGCGCACCAGTAATGCTTTTTTCTAAGGCACGTTTATAAAAGATACTTAGAAGACCTAATTAATCTAAGGCCTGATCCTGACTTAATCAAAGCCCTGTTTGGGAAACCAAGCCTATATTGCATAAAGTTACAAATATTTTGAACATGAAAACTTACCAGTTTATAGGAGCTGTGCAATAAACTCGGGGAGGTCAACTGAAGGGCTGGAAAACAGGAGAGAACATTTGCTTAATGAAATTTCATTCATTTGCATGATTTATAGTGGCTTATGATTTAGATGTGTGTCTAAGCATTACTTCAACAACTATGCCAAATAAAAGCATGGCTCATAATCAACACACCACAAAACAACCATTTAAAAAGTTCAATGCCTCAAAGTCTCAGTCTCTTGGCACAGCTGTCAAAAGTATCTGAGACTGAAACAGCCCTAATCTATTTCCCAGATGTCTAATCTTTATACAGGACAGATCTTCAATTACGTATGCATTAAAGTCACTATACATTTATCTCTCTCGATGATGTAAGGTACAGGCTGCCGCTGAGGAACTTGACCTTGCTTACGGAACGCACGAGCATCCTTTCTCAATTCACAATCACTGTCATTTCCACACTCACATATATACACACATATATATGTGGTACATCCTGCATGCAAAACACTCGTAGCATAAACACAATGTCAATGGCACGCGAAAAGAAAAATACACAGATTTTGTAACTTACCGGAGAGGCACGCGCGGACGCTCACGAGCGCAGCCATTTTGCGGACACTGGCAAAAGCGCGTGCGCGGAGAAATACACATACGCCATCAACACGCGTCTTTACTTTACCGTAACAGTTGGAAGTTGATATTAAGCGGCCTCTTTGTAAACCAAATTACGTTCATTTCATTAATGACTACTTGCTAATTTATTGTATTACAATGAGACTATCGCTTACACTAGCTACCACTGTTATGAACATAAGTTAAACAGCAGAAAAATAGACCGTAAAAAAACCCCTAACGTTAGTAACAACTGGTGTTTTAATTCTAAACATGGTATATAACGTATATATATCGCTATGTATAAATTATGTGCGTAGTCATATTATAATATAATACAATGTAATGTAATTTTAACAGCTAATATGATGCTAATATAATTGTAGGGTTTACAATGTTTTAATTATGCAAATTATTATTTATTAAATCCCTTTGGTGATTGAGATACAACTACAATGATGATCAAAATCATTACGGTAAGGTTCTTGACGTCATCGCGGGTCGACGGTTTCTGCTGCACGCGCCGTTAATGTGCGGCAGCATCTGGAAGCTTCTGGATCAGCGATGGTGTCTTTATAATTTCTGCGCGGAGATCACGCACCTTATTATTAATACTGCTGCGAAACCTCTTGACACACATCCTTGCAACGTCTACTTCTAAACTTTGACACACAGCATTTTCAAAGGTAGGCCCGAGTTGTTTTACCCGTGCTTACATTTGGTATCTTAAGTAGAACGTGATTCGGTTTCGTTGTATTTGGCAGTTCCTTATCTTTGAGTCTGACAGTATATCTGTTAAATATTTTATCTGCTATAACATATCTGTAACTGTAAGGGAAATATAAAATGCATGTCATGAAATATTATAAGTGCTAATATATCTGTAAGTGAAACAAAATAAATAAATGTCACAAAATATATGATCTGTCTAAGTGAAATAAAATAAATGTAATATATCAGAAATATCAGAAATAAATGTCACAATATTAAAATGTCATAAAATATTATCCATGATGTGATTATATCTGTAAGTGAAATATAATAAATAATATAGATGTAAGTAATAAATATGTCATAAAATGTGTTATATGTATTACATCTGTATGTGAAAATAAATAAATTAAGGTCACAAAATGTGTCATCTGTGATAATACATCACTACTCAATACTTATAAATGTCAAAAATATTTTATCTGTAACTGTAAGGGAAATATAAAACTCATGTCATAAAATATTATAAGTGATAATATATCTGTAAGTGAAACAAAATAAATATGTAAATGTCACAAAAATGTATTATCTGTGATAATATTGAATGTATTTGCTAAGTTTAAAAAGCATTTACGGATTGTCAGAAAAGCTTTGAATCCCGAATATCATATGATGTGTCTTCATCTCCTTAGATGGCAGAAGGCAGGGGTAACAGGCAACACCCCCGTAATTTGCAAGGTGTGCTTCAGATGGCAGTGGAGGCCGGTTCTGCTTCGGACGGTCCGGCTCCACCAGAACCCATGACACAAGAGGTGAGCACGCAGTCTCTGAAATATGTCCTGGTCTGTAATGTTGATGTTTATTTTTTGTTGTTTATTAAAATACTCATATCCCAGTTTAATATACAGTCATCTATAAGTAAACAACATTCTCTCTCTTTCTAGAGGTTGGAGTTTCTGAGAGGAGCTCTTGCAGAAGTGTGTAAAGGACAGATGGATGAGGTCGAGCAGATGAAGCAGTGTTTGGACGTGCTGAATAGAGATGAACGCAGGGAGGGAGAGGAGGAGGAGGAAGAGGAGGATGAGCGAGAGGAAGCCCTGGAAATGCTTTCTGAGCTCTGTGAGAACCTTGACAATGCGAGAGGTGTGTGTGTGTTTGGTCTTCAGACTTTCTTGTCGTCTTCTTGCAGCACCTTACACATGTATCACTTCTCTGTGTGTTTTGCAGATCTGATGAAGCTGGGCGGTCTGGACTTGTGTATGTCCCGGTGTCTCTGTCACTCCGAGGCGGGCATTCGCTGGAGAGCGGCTCAGCTCATCGCCAGCTGTGCCCAGAATATGCCCGAGGTGCAGTTCTACCTGCTCAACCAGGGGGCGCTACTGACACTCCTGCAACTCACAGATCACGACGCAAACAGCACAGTTAGAGTTAAAGCACTCTACGCGGTGTCCTGTGAGTATAGTGGCACGTAAAAGGAAATGTCTGGATTGATATAGTCCAAGATTTTATTTTGAGTATTGGGTGCATACGCACAAATTTGTGTGTGAAATGATTCACCAATAACTTACGACTTTAATTTATTCTAAATCTAGAGAGAAATGTTGGAACCACTGAAACCATACATGCGCATAAATCACACTTTCGTGAGAATTTGCATGGAAATATGAAATAGCTCTACACAAACTCTATCTCTGATAGCATAGCATCTATCTACTACACAGCCACTCTCAAGTCGGTCTGTATGGTTTTTTCTGATATAAATTAATAATCAAATATGAAATAATTCACACAATTGATAGTAAATGAGTAGAGCTCTACAGAATCTCTATCTCTGCATCTGCTCTGAGTTTGAGTCGATGAATTTGGGGGGATAAAAAGTGCAAATCATCTTCCTAACCGGCTGTTGTCAACAAAAACCTTCACAAATAAATGCTTGATAGTTTAAAGTTTGAAAATGAAGATATTACAAAGTATTGTAATTTTACCATTGCAAAAGAAAATGATTATTATAAAAAATTTCTTAAATAATGCTTTTTTACTATACAGTGAAGTATTGCAATAGTAATGTTTCTTATTTTGTTTAATATTTTTATTGATTTATTGATTCAGTCAAAGAATTTTGGCCAAATTCTGCATCCCTACAAACAAGCACTAAAATCGCATTTAAATCGCACTTTACATTTTATCCCCAAATCGTACAGCCCTAATCAGCCTATTTATTTGATTATATTTAGTCTATATGATTTAGGTTATTTTTGGTTGGTGAACCAACATTGGATCTTTTTAAGTGAAAGGCCTCCATTCATTTAGTGGCAAGTCTCCTCCTTATACTGCCTCTGGAATTAAGCATCTTCAAATCTTGTCTCTCCCAGGTTTAGTCCGGGAACAGGATGTAGGTCTGCGGGACTTCCTGTCACATGATGGTTTTTCAGTGCTGATGAGGGGGATGCAGTCAGACAGTGAGAAACTGAGAACTAAATCTGCGTTCCTTCTCCTCAACCTTCTGTCCAGTCACCCAGAACACAAAGGTAGTGCTGAATCTGAATGCGGACAGTTCCAGCATCTAGAGTCCAGTTTGTACGCGTGTTTTATGTATACATCCTTAATTTCTCAGATACAGTGTTGTCTATGGGGATGGTTCAGCAGCTGGTGTCAGTTCTTCGGTCCCCTCATTCCTCTGTACATGAACATGTACTTGGTGCCCTCTGCTGGTTAGTAAGATTGATTGCATGATGATAATGAAACTTCAGTATGCTGATGGAAGTACATCAGCTTTTGGAGTTTGACGCTTGGTTTCTGACTGTTTTTTTGCGGCGTGAATTTGTGTAGTCTGGTTGAGGACTCTCCCCGTGGTGTGAGTGATTGCAGAGATCCATCGCTGGGCTTGGAGGAACTGCTCAACCAGCGAGTGCAGGACCTAAGGGGACAAGAGGAGAGCCAGGTAAATTCATTCACTCATCTCTTAACTGTTGTTTTTTTGTTTATCTCTCCTGTACTTTGTCCTTCAGTCTCACATTCACTTTTTTATATAAAATATTTTAAAGTCCACATGTAATAAAAATGGCTTAACCTTTTTACTTTTTTCCTTGTCTTATTATGTGTGATTTGTTGATGCGTGTTCATCCAAATAAAAAAATGGGGTTTCGTAATCCTTCACTGATATTAAATAACCTAATATAATATGTCTTGCCTCTGAAAAATGACTTTCTTTCTTAGCTGACATCACATAGGCCACTCATTTATAGGTATGAGCAACATGGGTAGGTAAGATAATAGAGAAAATAATATTTAGCAATAATCTAATAGTTTTTAGGCATTGTTTTAGGCTGTCCTTGTTGGTAATGAAGCCTTTTTAAAATCGTACACAATAATTAAATGCAGATTAACATTAACATAATACAATTCTACCACAATAATAGCAAATAGCATTACATTTGCCAAATATCATGAGCCAGTCTGTGTTTGGTATTTGAAAATAATTAATTTAAATAAAATATAAATATTAGATTGAAAACTTAATGTAGAAATGTTGACTCGTCAGAGGCTAAAGTACTAAAATAAAAAAAAAAGGAAAAAAACCAAGCTAACATTATTATAAAATAAACTAATAAAAGTTAGAAAAAGCTCAAAATTATTAATTTGTACACTAATTAAAAAATATGAAAAAGGTAAAGCAAATTCGAAGTATTAATAAATCATATATAATAGTATATAAGTAATACTAAAGTAACACTACTAGCCAGTGAATTACTTTTGTTCCCCCTTTCTCTCATTTTATTTTTTTAAGTAACATTTTAAAAGAAAAATAGGTTGCAAACAATGCTTCATAATGACTCGAATGTCTGACAACTCTGAATTTTCTTTTCCTGCAGGAGGAGCTGGAATTTTGTGAACGTTTACGAGTGGCTTGTTTCCAAGGGCAACCCCTGGAGGACAGTGGAATGGATCGCTGAGGTCTTCCTGGTGATTTCTGGTGACGCAGGCTGTGTTTGTATTCCCTCTCTGTTTAAGAGAGAAATAAAAACTAAAAATAGAATTGATCAAGAGATAAACTTGAAAGAGACTTTAACTCTGAATAGAGTTCAGTTTGACCAGCTATGTGTGCATGTGCAAACTCACATACCATGAACTGTACACAAACACTTTTGTGTTATAATATGAATATGTACATTTTTGTATAATATGTCAGTTTGTTGTTATAAATTATGTGCTGTTTAGGCTCAACTTTCTAAATGTTTATTCTTCCTCTTTACACATAATACAAACCCATAATGTAGAACTACATATAAAAATAATAAAACATAATTTGTAGATTTAAAATAAAGAGTGTTCTGATTCAAACCTCTGTTTAAGTTTAATTCTGACCTAAAAATACTTTGTAGTGAGTGTAAAAAAACATGTACAAACATGAACCTTTTTTACACCATTGTATTATCTAATAACCACGATTCTGTACTTTAGAAGTAATATTATAGATACATTTTTTAAGTGAAACGGCCACAATTTAGACATTTTGTCACCTGCTATTTTAGCATTGTCCTGATTCATCTGTAATTTTGGAGGAATCCATTGCAATATGTTTAACGCACAGCTGATTAAGATATTTATGGTAATATAGATTTTGATCCCATGATAACTTATAATGAAAAGGGTCGTGGTCTTTGAAGTCCTGTTGTATGACAAGAAACGGGACACTTTTTGATGATTGATTTCAAAAGCGATCAAAACATCTATTTTATATGATTTAACCCTTAAACAGGCAAGAGTGGAAAATGATAAGCAAAAAATCATTGTATGTCATTTTTTATATCATCTGGACTTAAGTAAAACATATCCAAAAGAATTTTTGAAATATTTGATATATTTAGGATTTGATGAGTTGTGACTTTTTGGGTATTAAAAAAAGGACCAAGTCATTAATCTGTTAACTGTTACTGGCCCACTTGCCACTGCATTTTTAAAACAATTATATCATATACTTCATCTGATCTAATGTTGACAAATTATATATCATTCGAAAGCTTACGAACTCAAGATTCAGCCTGTGTTTTGAAATCGGACCTTGCGTTACTATAAAAATGGTACTTTAACCCCTTAACTCTCAGCCCCCTTTTTGAGAATAGACATTAAAATGCACTATTCAAACTTAAATGGTTATAATCCAAGAATGCTTTTGGGTATAGACCTAAGTTTGGTCTTGTTTTAAAGAAAACACTCAGCAGATTATTGCCGAAGTGAAAGCACTTCAAAAAAATTAAAGTATGAAAAAGTTATGGACGTTTAAATTTACAGTAAATCAAATATACTGTACTTAATATTCTTTTATATAAAATATATATTTTACTAAATATTTTTTACTAAATAACAACATGAACAACATATTAATTAATTTTCTTCTTCAGCACCTTAAGACAATGTTCACAATTAATGTTAGCAGTATTATTATAATTTTTCCAGAAGATAAGTAAGTTTAATATATATTTACTTTCCTAAAAATCTGAATGTCCTGCACCACCGGTAGCCATGTTGGATTTAGGTCAGGCTGACTAATTTATCACAAAAAACTTGAAGCAAATCATGTGACCAGCATACTCAAGACAGACCAGGCTGTGATGAATGATAAAAGGATCTGATGAAAAAATCGTTCTTATACCCCAAAAAAGACAATAAAAACTATATGACCCCCAGGTCACGTTGCCTGTTTTAGGGTTAAACCTGCTCCTGGAGGGCCATTGTCCTGTAGGAGTTCAGCTCCAACCCCAATTAAACACACCTGGACCAGATAATCACTGTCTTACCATAGGCGTACTAGAAACTTCCAGACAGGAGTGTTGAGGCTAAAGTTGGAGCCAAACTCTGCAGGACAGTGACGCTCCAGGACCGAGTTTGGACACACCTGATTTAAACTTTAAAAAATGTTCTTGGAAAACCTAACCCAGTTTCCTATTTGGTGAATAAGGACCTTGTGATAAACTGTCTCAGATGAAGATTTCATATCGAGTAAGACCAAAATGGAAGCTTTATCTATCCACAGTTTCCAGTCATTCCCAACAAGAACTAATATAGGTTGTTTTTTTTTGCTAGAATGATCTGAAAGATTATTAGCAATAAGAAAACACTTTTCTACATAAGGAAAGGTTAAAATGGGGGTTTTAGCATTTCTCCATTTTTAAGACTCTGAATAATGTGTCCGAATGAATGTAAAACTAAATCAGATTATATCAGACTATATCTCATACCACAGACTTAAAAATAAAGGTTCTTTACTGGCATCGAGGATTCAATGAAGAAATTAATTTATTACCCTTTCTTAACTCAAATTAATTGAGTCTAGTATGTGTAAATGAACTAAATAAACATGCAGTTTCATTCATTATTATTTACAATAATGAACAAATAAGAAAAGTCTGGTGTCAGTACTGAGTTTAGTTATCACTCACAGCCTGAGCACAAGTGCTACTCTTCAGCACAATGGTAACCACATAATTCAGAAACATTACAGAAACTCCTCTAATCTCCAACATAACTGAACATGAAACACTAAAATGTCTTCTCCTTTACCAAAAAAACACATAAAATAATGCCTTAAAGAAGTCTTAAATCAGAGCAGAAAGTCTTAAAATCATGTCATTCATTAAATGTTACGTGTATTGTAAAAAATGTATATCTTGTCCTGTTTGCAGAAAAGTTAGTTCATGCATTCATGACCTCGAGACTGGATTACTGTAATGATTTATTAGCTGGTTGTCCTGCATCCTCAATAAACAAGCTACAGTTAGTCCAAAATGCCGCCGCTAGAGTTCTTACGAGATCAAGAAAATATGATCATATAACACCGATTTGATCATCACTGCATTGGTTACCTTTAAAGTTCCGTATTAATTACAAGGTATTAATTACTACTGACTTATAAAGCCCTAAACGGCTTAGCTCCAGTCTATTTAACGGATCTTCTATCGCCCTATAATCCATCGCGCTCTTTAAGATCACTAAATTCAAGGCTTTTGGTCATACCTAGGATATCCAGAACCACTAAAGGAGGGAGAGCATTTTCATATTTGGCTCCAAAACTCTGGAATAGTCTTCCTGATACTGTTCGTTGCTCAGACTCGCTCTCCCAGTTTAAAACTAGATTAAAGTCGCATCTCTTCAGCCAGGCATTCATATAATATTTTTAATCTTACAGTTCAAACTACAATCTGGCCTCTAGTTCATAAATGCCAGAGGAGAACTGGCCCCCGACTGAGCCTGGGTTCTCCCAAGGTTTTTTTTTCTCCATTAGGTCACCTGATGGAGTTTTAGGACACCATTAGGTCACTTGATGTTTTTCGGTTCCTTGCCACTGTTGCCTTTGGCTTGCTCAGTTGGGGATATTTTGGGGATATTTAATTTAATTTTATCAATCAATAAATTCCACTAGAAACAAACCTTGTTGTATTATTTTAATTTAATACTGTGAAGCTGCTTTGATACAATCTGTATTGTGAAAAGCGCTATACAAATATACTTGACTTGACTGTTTTCCACAGTTCAAATATCTAAGCATTCTTAAATCAAGATTCATTTACTTGAGATGCAAATGTAAAATGAAGTCTTGAAAAAATGAACAGAATGAAATGTTTACGCTTAAACCAAGAATAAATATCTGTCAGTGAGTTATGAAAACTTCCCTTTGAATTAAGTTGATTTTTCTGAGCCCATTGGCAGATATTTGTTCTTGTTTTAATCACAAACTCGCTTTATTTTGATCAATTTCACAGAACACAAGACTTAATTTTTATGTTATTCCAGGAAATTCGTCTTGATTAAAGAATCTTTAGACGTGCACTGGAAAAAAAGACAAAAATACTGATGAAGAACAACACTTTGCAGTGTGATCAGAAGGTCCATTAAAAGTTATTTCCATGTTTTAGTGTTTGGGAACAGAGTTCAAGCTACTATTTTTGTAAAATGAATAAAAAAAGTTATGTAATACAACTCTAGACATTTACATTTAGAGAACATATTGATGTATTGTGTTCCCTTCCATTTTAAGAGTGAATAATACACCTTTTTTTGTGATGTCTTGTCAATATTATTGACATATTTCTTTCTTTATCATGGGTTTTGGCCAGTTTATTTGAGGCACACTAAAACCAGCTGTCACTTTCTCAAACCTAAATTGACATTTATGGAACGCAGTTAATCAGTACATGCTTACATAAGCGTTAGAATGTATTTATAATGCGTATGAGGTGCAGGTAGACACACATCCATTCTGTGTGAACAGAGAATCTTCAGTGCTCGTAACTTCTGTCCTCATGGCTTGGCACTTGCCTTTGCTTGTTTCTTTGCTTGTGGTGTTTGCCAGTGGCTTCACTGAAGGTAAGTCATATTCAATCTTCTAGTCACTGCTGAATAATTACTGGTCATATACTCTTCATTTGGTGTACAGACAAATATTACAAAAGTTTTTTAAAGGGTTTGTTCCCTCAAAAAATTACATTTATTACCCTTCTTGTCATTCCAAACAGAAGACGTTCCTTCGTCATGAACCAAACCAAAACATTAAAGAGTTTTTCAATAATAGGACCAAACAATAGCACCATAAAAATACAGTAAAAGTTATTTTCTAAGTCTCCTAAAGCTGTACGGTAACTTTGAGAAACAGACCGCAATGAATATGAGTTATTTACTTAAAATATTGCCTTACGTCATCACAGATTTCACATCAGTGACAAATATAAAGTGACAAACATTTTGCTTTCATTAACGTCAAATATGGTTTTGTTAACATTTGTTAATGAACAATATATTTTTTACAGAATTTATTCGTTTATTACTTTTCTCTGCAGTTGTGCCGTGGTTAATCCCCTGTGTGCTTAAGCACTAAAAAGAGTGATTTTCCTGAAAGAGCTTGTGTGTTAACCCGTGTAAAACACACAAACCCGTGTGTTTCTGGGTCATTTCCTGGCGCCGGCTGACGGTCACGAGCACTGTCTCACGTGTTTAGGCATTCAACACGCTAAGGTTGTGTTCGTGGATGACCATCTCAGTGTTACGGTCAAGACTCCAATACCTCAAGAGAGGTGGGGTCCCCTCACCTATACCCCGATCTAGTTCCTCTTCTGGCCAGAAAAGGGCTACTTCGGCGAATAGCCAGGATGACTTGAGGATCACAGTGAGGGCTTCCCCGCCGAGGCAATCTCCGTGGGCCCCTCACTCCTCTAACACACCACAGCCAGTGGAGCTTCCTAGTGAGCGTGCTGGTCCTTCTCATGCGGGTCGGTCTTTCAATCGGGGTTCCCCCCGACGACCAGATGTCGATTGCTGCATCGGAGTGAGCTAGTTTCCTCTGGGTATGAAGACTTGGCTGCGTTGCCCCCTTCGGGGAAAGTAGCGTGTCCCGAGCCTGACCCGGAGCTGACGGCTATGCTTTCTCGGGCCGCCGACAGTGTCGGGCTCGAGTGGAGGCCTCCACCGTGTCCTGAACCCTCAAGGTTGGATGATTGGTTTCTTGGGGCAGGGCATGATGAAATTACCAGATCGTGGACGAAACCGATCTGGTACCTCATCCACCCTCACTACCCTCGATGGAGGAGAGGCCAAAGGGTACATGGACAGTGGAGCACACTGTTGTGATGTCACAACCCGTCGTATGTCACAACTCGCCCACCATCTCCTTCTATGGAGTCAGAAGCATCTGAGGTCGCTTCGTGCCATTCACATCCCTGGCCTGCTGAATCGTGCAGCCGACGAGCTCTCACGCCTGCCTGTGTTCCCGGGAGAGTGGCAACTCCTTTGCCCATTGGCCCCTGCTGGCAGCTCGCTCCTTTGTGGAGCCCTCAGGAATCAATGTCTGTATCCCGCCGCCAAGTGCGCTTCGGGACACACTGGTTTTCAGCGAATGCACACTGCATTGTCCGCCCCAAAAGTTTGCGGCCAGGCAGCGCTCACGTCTGCACACTGGATATCGTTTTCGATTATTCCCTGCCGGTCCTCCGCTTCAGGGTATCGAGAACGAAACAGAAGATCCGAGGACTGGTTTGTCACGATAGATCTAAAGGACGCAAACTTCCACGTCTCCATCCTTCCATCTCACAGGAAGTTCCTGAGGTTCGCTTTCGGGGGCGAAGAGTACCACTATCGGGTTCTTCCACTTGGCCTAACACTCGTACTTTCACCAACTTTCACTCGAAAGTCCCCTCGTACTTTCACCAAGTGCATGGATGCAGCCCTGGCCCCGCTGAGGCTCCAGGGCATCCGTGTGCTAAACCACATCGACTACTGGCTCATTTTGGCTCAGTCTCGAGAACTGGAAGTTCGGCATCGAGATGTCATCCTTGGCCACATTCAAAGCTTGGGGTTGAGACTCAACATGAAAAAGAGCGTGTTGACACCCACCCAGCAGACTATGTTCCTGGGGGTGGTGTGGGACTCGACTACGATGCAGGCACGAATGTCTCCTGCACGTATCGAGTCCATCCTGGCCATGGTGACCAGGATAAAGCTAGGCTGTGCCATCACTGTAAAACAGTTTCAGAGACTGTTGGGGCTCATGGCAGCTGCGTCCAATGTGATACTTTGACCTTCTGCACATGAGGGCCTTACAGTGGTGGTTGAAAACCAAGGGGTTTTCCCTGAGGGGAAATCCATTCCGCATGATAAGGGTTACGCGCAGATGCCTTTCTTCCCTATCAATGTGGAAGAAACCTTGGTTTCTGTCTCAAGGTCCTGTGCTGGTAGCGCCATGTCGGCGGAAAGCCGCTTCGACAAACGCATCCCTCTCGGGCTGGAGCGCGGTCATGGACGGCCGCTTTACAAGAGGTCTGTGGCAGGACCAGCATTCTTCTTGGCACATAAACTGCCTAGAGATGTTTACGGTCTTCCAGGCTCTGAGGTGCTTCCTTCCAGACCTCAAAGGTCACCACGTTCTTGTGAGAACAGACAATACGTCGGTGGTGTCCTATTTAAACCACTGGGGGGGCTGAGTTTGCACCCCCTATACAGACTGGCCCATCAGATCCTCCTGCGGTCCCAGGGGAAACTGTTGTCTCTCAGGGCAATGTATGTCCCAGGGGACCAGATTTGGGGAGCAGACATCCTGTCGAGGCAGGGGCTGAGGCGCGGGGAATGGAGACTTCACCCCGACGTGGTGAAGTCGATATGCAAGAGGTCCGGCCTAGTGGAAGTGGATCTGTTTGCGTCTTGAGAGACGACACTGTCCACTATGGTTTTCTCTCACGCATCCAGCCCCCCTGGGTTGGATGCCATGGTGCAGGTGTGGCCGAGGCTGCGTCTGTACGCATTTTCCATGATCGCTCTGCTCCCGGGAGTTCTGGAGAGGGTCTGTTACGATGAGGTCAGTCTACTTCTAGTAGCTCCGTTGTGGCCAGCCAGAATATGGGTCTCAGACATGATATCACTCCTGGCAGACGCCCAATGGGAGATTCCCATCAGGAGGGACCCGCTGTCGCAGGCAGAGGGCTCAATATTCCACCCTCGCCCAGAGCTGTGGAAGCTATGGGTCTGGCCCCTGAGGGGGCAAAGTACCTAGAGGCTGGCCTGTCACCAGGGGTAGTCCAGACCATTCTCCGCTCCAGAGCTCCATCCACCAGGAAGCTGTACGGCCTAAAGTGGAATGTTTTCACCACTTGTTGTAGAGAGCGTGGCATGGACCCAGTTAACTGCCCAGTGGCTTCAGTGCTGGAGTTCCTCCAAGACCGCTTATCTGCTGGTCTTACCCCGTCCACACTCAAGGTGTACGTGGCTGCCCTTGTAGCTTTCCACACTCCTCAGGAGTGAGGAGTTCGTTTCCTCCGTCGGGCCTGGAGGATGAGACCTGTGACTCGGACCAGAGTTCTCACATGCGACCTGGCAGTGGCTCTCGAAGGGCTGGTTGAGGCCCCCTTCAAACCTCTGGAGTTGGCTGGGGCCAAGAACCTGTCACTTAAGGTGGTCTTTCTCCTTGCCATTACCTCTCTTAAGAGGGTAGGAGATCTCCAGGCGCTCTCCATATCTCAGCAATGCCTTGAGTTTGCTCCTGGGAGAATTAAGGCCATCTTGCACCTATGTCCCTAAGGTGCCGTCTATTATGGCGAGGTCGACGGTTCTGTAGGCATTTCATCCCCCACCTCGTGATGGCGGAATATGGAAGACTTAATTTGCTCTGCCCTGTCAGAGCACTTAAAATCTATGTCCAGAGGTCTTCTCAGTGGAGGAAGGAAGACAGACCAGTTGCTGCTGTGTTTCGGGACACCCAACAGCCTCTAAACAGACCATGAGCAACTGGATTGTTCAGGCTATTTCCCTGGCCTATCAGGTGCGCAGTTTGCCTTCACCTTTGTCCATGAGGGCACACTCTACCAGAGGCATGGAGTCCTCTAGAGCCCTCCTTTCAGGTGCACCTATTCATGAGATATATGATGCGGCTGGCTGGGCCACTCCGCACACATTCATGAGATTTTATAGTCTGGACCTCCCCTCTACACCCGGCGCACGAGTGCTCTCGTCCTAGTTGTGCCTGAGACAGCTTCACTCTGGGACAGGCAGGCTTCATTGTGAGAAGATTCCCTGAGAAGGGAAACAGACACTGCATCCCTTTGCCACGCCTCCTCCTGCCTGGGAGTGGTTTACTTCATCGCGAAGCTAACGCTGTTGTGTGCTGGCGTCCCTTTGTAGCTTCCGTGTATGCCGTCACATGCTACGTCATCACGCAACGCCAATAGGATTGGATTAGTTTCATTCATACTTCAGACGCGCTACGCTAAAAGGCATTCCACATGGTGTCGTCATCGACGCAGTGTCTTGTTCCCTTCTCAGGGAACAAGGGTTACAGTCGTAACCCGAGACGATTTCTGTTAATCTGGTTTAAAGGGCCATTTTAGTCTGTGACTAGGCTTAATCTCTGTCTGGGAAAACGCCCCTAATATATTTATGGTAATATAGAAGAGACATAGTTTTGATCCCATGATAACTTAAAGGGACTTCAGGATTTAGCATTAAGCTTTGTATCAGTAGAAAACCCGTAGTGTTTTCGAATTACCGTGCTTTCCTCCCTCATGTCCCCCTGAGACGAGAGATTTATGAATTTTTTTGTCTGGAAAAAAATCCTCAGATGATGAAAAAATCGTCATTTTTTGGCCAGAGGCTAAAGACTACAGCTAGTAGTAGGGGCTGTTCTGTATGTTTTCAACCCGCCCATAGAGGATGGGATCTCACTCACAGAATGTACACATAGTGTCAGCCGTCTTTCTTCGGAAGCTAAGCTAGCAGGCTCTTGTTCTGTGGAGAAAGCTGAGTAGTAGGAGAAAGCTGAGTAGTAGGGATTACCATCCTCTTTTCAGCTTTTGCTTTCTGCAGTCACCATTCATTGTTTACATGCACACCTTTTGTTTCAATCTAACTGAATTCATTCCGATTGGTGAAAAGTTTACATGAACGCTAAACAAGTGATCGGTTGATGTGCTTTTTAACATTGCTAAGAAAATTCCAGCTCCTCCGTCACTCATCAGTAATCCCGCCACTGGCCTTGCGCCGTTCTCTCACGCCTCTCACTGTCTTACTATAGGCATACTAGAAACTTCCAGACAGGAGTGTTGAGTCAAGTTGAAGCCAAACTTTGCAGGACAGTGACGCTCCAGGACCGAGTTTGGACACACCTGATTTAAACTCTAAAAAATGTCCTTGGAAAACCTAACCCAGTTTCCTATTTGGTGAATTCAGGACCTTGTGAAAAAAACATATCAAAGGAAGATTTGATATTGAGTAAGATCAAAATGGAAGCTTTATCTATCCACAGTTTCCAGTTATTCCCAACAAGAACTATTATAGGTTTGTTTTTGTTTTTTTCCTAGAATGATCTGAAAGATACACTCTTAAAAATAAAGGTTCTTTACTGGCATAGATTGTTCCATGAAGAACTAAAAAAAAATCATTAATAACCCTTTCTTAACATAATTGAAGAAAGTTTTCGCACACAGTTTAATTTATTTCATTCAAACTAAATAAGTTTAGTTGGGTCAGCACATTGTAGTTGGTTTAAGCCAAATTAATTGAGTCTAGTATGTGTAAATGAACTTCATTACATTTGTCAAACTAAGTTTTCTTATGTTGTTCCAACTTACTTTTTTTTTTTTTTGCTAACTCACGGAGGTTAAAATAATTGTCTTATGTTTAAACATGCAGTTTCATTCATCATTATTTACAATATTGAACAAATAAGAAAATGTTGGTGTCAGTACTTACTTTACTATAGTTATCACTCAATTTTCATTTAATTTTTAAGAGTGCATAATACACCCTTTTTTGTGACGTACATTAAGAAACTAAGATTATTGACATATTTCTTTCTTTATCATGGGTTTTGGCCAGTTTATTTGGGGCACATTGAAAGCAGCTGTCACTTTCTCATGTCTAAATCGACCTTTATTATGGAACGCAGTTAATCAGTACGTGCTTACATAAGCGTTAGAATGTATTAATGCGTATGAGGTGCAGGTAGACACACATCCATTCTGTGTGAACAGAGAATCTTCAGTGCTCGTAACTTCTGTCCTCATGGCTTGGCACTTGCCTTTGCTTGTTTCTTTGCTTGTGGTGTTTGCCAGTGGCTTCACTGAAGGTAAGTCATATTCAATCTTCTAGTCACTATGCTGAATAATTACTGGTCATATACTCTTCATTTGGTGTACAACAGACCGAAATGAATATGAGTTATTTACTAAAAATATTGCCTTACGTCATCACAGATTTCACATCAGTGACAAAACGTAAGAACCTACAATATTTTACTTTCATTAACGTCAAATATGGTTTTGTTAACATTTGTTAATGAACAAATTATATTTTTTACAGAATTTATTCATCTTTGTTAATGTTATTAAAAATACAATTCTCAATTGTTTGTTCATGTTAATTCAGAGTGCATTAGCTAATGTGAACTTTAGATTCTAAAAATGTATTAATAAATGGTTAAATTAGCATTAACTAAGATTAACAGGTGCTGTAGAAGTTTTGTTCATTGTTCGTTCATGTTTACTAGTGTAATTAACACATTAATAAATGAAACCTTATTAAAACGTTTAGAGTATTTATTTGGATTGTGGAAGAGTTTTTGGGTCTGAAACTCACAGTACAATGAATTCTAGATGTTTGATTCCTTGTTATTTGACTCCTTTAATAGCTGTGGTTGCATTATTACTATTTAAAATGTCCATGTTTTCTTTATTTGTTTCATTAGTGACCACCACAAGGCGCATGGATGACTTCATCAGTGCTGTGGAGAGAATTGAAGCAGAGAATCCAGGACTTCAGATGCTCGATGTGGTCAAAGGTTTACGTAAGGCTGCTGGCTTTGAAACCGACCTCATCAAGCATCACCTCGGCGACCTCAGTGATGCACGCGACCTTGCGACTGAACCATCCGTCATTTCATTCTTAAGCAAGGTCATTAATCATAGCATAACACAGTTGGGTGAGGAGGAAGGTGTAGTTCTGACTTTAGATGGTTCAAATGTGGCGTTGGCCCCAATGCTCCTCGGACTTGAGGCTGGGCTGCAGTCGACCATCCAAGGCCTGTACCCTTTAACCTTGACCGAGAACCTGGTTGCCTCTTTGGTCCATCATGCCCGCAATGAGCAGTCCAGCGCTCCTCTGGGCACTAAAGGTTTTTGGGATAGCATTAAATCCCCAAAGATGTACACTCTCTCTGGTTTGCCCTCCTTGGCAACAGACGCCCTAATAACCGGAGGAATGGACGGGTTCATTCTCGGGTCAGAAGTTGCCACATCTAACCTTCGTGAGCTTTCACTGAGTGACTTGCTGAAGAGTTACTACAGCCACCAGCTTGATGCCACAGGGTTGGACGCAGCGCCCCGTCTGATTAGTCAAAAACGAAGGATGCACTTTAAAAAGGTCATCAGCTTCTCTTTGCTGAAAAGCCAAGTGGTTCAGGCTCTAACAGTTCGCCGTAACTTAAATGAGTCTGAGAGGAAGAGGCTGGATGATGTCGTGAACGAGGGGTTTGAGCAATTTGTCCATGTGTATGCGGGTAATTAAACCTATTCATTTATTTATTTATTTATTACTGATGTTTACCATTTAATATTGATTAGTTTATACTGATTAGTGTGTGTGCAGCTGAAATAGTCCACATAATGAGGTCCAGGTGGATGGTTATCAGTTTCAGGTATGGGTATATGGGAAATGGAGTCAATACTCAGGTGATGGAGACCGGGGCTTGACATTAACACCCTCCCACCCGCCAAGTGCAGGTGGATTACGCCGATACTGAGGTATTGGGGTCTTGTCTGGGAGCCCAATCACCTCCAAGTGGTAACAAAACGAGCCAATGAACATTGGCCAATGAGATTTGCATGCTGAGACACACCTACCCAGACATACGGTTATAAACAGGACCGGCATTATTCACTTCATTCATATTTTGCTTCTGAGCCGAGCGGTTGTACAGCGATCACTCTTTTCCAGATCACCTTCAATCAAAAAAGTGCATTTCAACTCTGAGAGAGCAAACAGCAATTTTTATTGCTATTAGGAGTTTACCTCTGAAAACAGCAATTATTATTCCTTCTGTTTGTTTTCTTTTCAGCTTGTCGTGAAAGCTGGGGCTAGTATGGAGGACTACCCTCGGGCTTGCATGGGGCGCTGGGTAGGTTACATCTTTGTGAGAGCAGTTTGCTAAGTGGCACGCAACAGCTTGCCAGCATCTGTGTCTCCAACACTCGTAACACAGTTCAGTGGCTGTGGCGCTTTCCAAAGGGACCCCAATACATCAGTATTGACGTAACGTTGAACGTGTGTGACTAAATGGGAACGTCTAGGTTACTAATGTAAACCACGTTCCCTGAAGATGGGAACGGAGACTTTACGTCCCCCTGCTACAGCCCTGAACCACCGCTGAATGGCCGGGCTCTTGTCTCGGCTCCTCAGCAAAGCATGAATGAAGTGAGTAATGCCAGTCCAATTTATACCCATATGTCCGGGTAGGTGTGACTCAGCATGCAAATCTTACTGGCCAAAGTTAATTGGTTCGTTTAGTTACCACTTGGAGGTGATTGGGCTCCCAGACGAGACCCCAATACGTCAGTATCGACGTAACGTCTCTGTTCCCTCTTTCAGGGAACGGGGGTTACATTAGTAACCTAGATGTTTCATTACAGGGCTTGAATTTCACTGTGGGATTTCGCATAATTTTACTCATTTCCGCAGATTTTGTGCTCACACCCAAAGTGCGTGCACATAAAGACAAGTATATTGGCTATATAAAACAGTATAATGGGTCTGTGTGTCAGGTCTTAAAGTGACAGCAGCCTAATATACCTAATATACCGGCTGCCAAATTATGAGATAATATAAAACATATCTATATGGCAGTTTTTCCCAATGGTATCAATGTCTAAATTGTGACCAGTGAAAATGCTGAGTGACTAGTAACTTTGGAAAACCACTAGCAGCCACAGTGGCTGGTGAGCAAAAAAGGTTAATGTCAAGCTTCGATGGAGACCTCTGGTGGTGAGCGGGAGGAATTCGTGACAGTTTTAATTACATTTGTAAGATTACTCTATTTTAGAATTTGAACTTATATTTATTTTATATATATATATATATATATATATATATATATATATATTTCCTTTTTAGATATTTTAAATACATATCAATAAAATACATTTGAATATAATACAGCTTTCTTTTATTGTAGATTAAGCTGACTCTATTATTTATTTAACAGTTTGAACTGGCATTTTACATTCTTTATTTTCTGTAATTGTAGATAATTTTTCATTTAATTCAAACTAAGTACTAATAAATTTTTTTACTGATGTTAACACATGCTTTTATTTTCTTATAAAAATATTTTAAACATAATATATTCATATACATTTATTTTCCTACTAAATATAACCAATATGTAATATATATATATATATATATATATATATATATATTATCATATATTTTGTTTTTTACATTTTTGTTTTTAATTGTAAATTTAAAGCTGACTTATATTTACTGTTTTAATGGTTACATTTTATATTCTTTTATTGTTAAATTAGAAATATTTTTTATCATACTATTTATGCACTACCAAGTAAACTTTATTTGTGACCTATTTTTTTTTGTTCTCACATTGCTTTCTTCCCCTGCCAAGTTTGTCCCAAAATCATTACGAGGTCTCAATGGGGGGCTGCATCTTTCATCGGTTCTCCCTCCTATCTGTCTCTCCCTGTGCCGTACCTTTTCATCCACCACACATATCAACCCTCCAGTCCTTGCACCACCTTTGAGCAATGTGCCAGTGAGATGCGGTCCATGCAGCGCTACCACCAGCAAAGCAATGGATGGTCTGACATTGGATACAGGTTAGGAAAGTCCCAATGGGTATTAAAATAATTTAAGATATCATTCTGTACCATAAAGCTCTTTTAACTGCTTTTGATGTGCTGAACTGACTGATTGATTGCAATTTAATTTCTTGTTCTTCCCCCTGAAGTTTTGTTGCAGGCTCTGATGGAAACTTGTACGAAGGCCGCGGTTGGAATTGGGTGGGTGCCCACACTTACGGGTACAACTCCAGAGGCTATGGCGTCTCCTTCATTGGAGATTATACCTCCACCCTCCCCTCCAGGAGTGCGATAAACATGGTGCGGTACGACTTCACAAGCTGTGCTGTGAACGGAGGTCGACTGTCTTCATCTTACTCCTTGTATGGACACAGGCAAGCCACTTCCACAGACTGCCCAGGAAATGCCTTCTACCGTGAAATCCAGACATGGGAGCGTTACCAGGTAAAAATAAACGTTACCATAAACAAAAATGTTATGGGATTTATTGAACTTATGTGTTTCTGAACTTCTGACTGCTCAGAATGTATTGTTGTCCCAACAGTTCAGACCTTAACCGTGTGTCTGTGTGTA
>NC_138725.1:40823250-41049750 GCF_965113295.1 Leuciscus leuciscus | reverse complement strand
TAGCAAACCTAGCTTATATGATGTTGTAAATTCACAAATCTGACTGTGCTGTGGTTATAATTAATACAAGGTATTTTTAATCAATACCCCATGAACACAACTTAATTTTACTTATTTAAAATATTTTAGGTATTTTCTAGCTAAAATTATCTAACTGTAGTACACAGACTTTGTAAGGCATGTGGAAAATGTACAATATATGACTGAGATAGATAGATGGATAGATAGATAGACAGAATGACAGATAGATAGATAGATAGATAGATAGATAGATAGATAGATAGATAGATAGACAGACAGATGTATTATATTATTATAAAATATATTTTTATGCAATTACTTAATAAATTATATAGTATTTATACATTATAATTTATTAAATGTCCTTAAAAAATGTTGCAATATTTTCTATTTTACATATTTATGTGTATTTTAAGCTGACTCGATTATTTTACAGTTTTTAACTGTAGCATTTTACATTCTTTTGCACTTAAAATTAGTGACGTTTACAATAATGTCAAGCACTAATAAATGTATGCAACTGAAATTGGTCAGCTATGCACCGCGTACGTAACGACACCTTTTGCTACCGCACTGATCAAGTCTTGTTCATCTCTCAACCTGCTGTGAAAGAGTTACACCGTGGCTGATACATAAACTCCTTTCCCCTCCCCACCAACGTCACCATCCCTCCGAAACTAACAACATGGAGTCCGGTGTTTAGAGTGCAAAGGCGGTCTTCACCGTTTGCTAAACCTATATGCTTTTCCCGGTGATCCTGAGGGAAGGCTACGACGCTCCGGGACGCATACAGCGCAACGCACACATGCTCTATAAGCGCCCGTGCGTTCGTGCCACTTGAATCCAAATAGGACATGGAGAAAGCGATGTGATTGGACGCAGAGGATTCCAAAGACAGGCCGCTTTCCGTGAGTGTAGCACAATTTTATCCTCACCTACAACATCCTGGGAAATGTTTAACAGTCTCAGATTGTGCTGCAGGGGAAGGACAGCGTTTGCAGATGGTCCAGTATTAATATCGCAAGTTATAAACGCATGTGATCTACATCTGCGAGCACCATATTTTCGGGAGCCGGTACTAGCCTGGGTTTTTTTCTCCAGTAAAAAACGGCCTCCTCTGATATTATAAGCGTAGGAAATGAGGCATGATAAAATAGGTCAGACAGAGTGATACTCCTCATGAATTCTACACAGATTTAGTTAGGCTATTCAAATCCACTCTTTCAGAGACTGAATAGCACAGAGCAGTATGTAATTTATCCTCACATTAACCTCTTTGTAAACATCTTGCAAATGCTTATTTGTAGATTTTCTTTAAATAAACCATAAAATTATGAGATTTTTGTGGCTACTAGTCCATATCTATTGCTTTCAGGTGGTCAGTCTTAGATTGCATCTTAGTTGTGTTTGTGTTTTGTCCAGAAATGGAATTGCTCTTCATAATGTAGGACAGGAGAGGTGGATTGCAACTGCACACAAGCCTGTGCACCAGAGGATCATGGAACCTGAAGATGATCTCTCGACCAGGGACCCCCAAGATCTGATGTCCAACCAAGGGCTACTGCCTTCAACATCAACATCCTTACTCAACTGCACCTTCCTGGTATAGCCAAGGCCCTAGACAATGGATCTTTTTAACGTTTTTTTATCTTTGCATTATTTTTATTCCCCTTTTCCAATGGAAAAAAAAAACAATAACAACTAACTGTTAAAATATGAATGTAAAACATTATGTGTGGGAGTCATTGTTTTAATACAGTTAGATGCCTTTTAATCACAATTATCGTTGCACTGTTATTGTATACATTTCTGATTCCTATCTTTTAACAATTAGCATACACGTGTGTGAGAATCTTGCAACATTTTATTTCTCTCCTAAACAGAACTATGTAATGTTGGACTTGTTTCAACCCTCTGAACTCACAGGGGGGGTTATTGCATTGTGATGAAGTGGAGAAGGGTGATGGAAATGGAGATTCAGAAGGTCCAAACTGCTTTTTCCCCACACTGGAACATTGTGGTAAAGTACAGAGAAGTCCACGTTCTTCAGGCTTTCCCTCATCTCTCACATGGGACTCAGACTCGGAGAAAGAAACCTTGGATGGTAATTGTCTCTCTGGTTCATTCTTACTTTCATGTCAGTGAAAAATACATGGGTGTCTATCTAAATCATAAGAAACTCAAAAAGTCTTGAAATGAGAATTTGCAATCATTCAGCTACATTCAGGTTGAACTATTATGTGTTTGTACTGTGAAACTTGTCTCTCTGTGAAAAGTGTTAATGGTTTTGTTTGTCTACATGCTGTATTTATAACTGTGAGTCTACTGCTTTCTGTTAAGTCATGTGTATATTGTTTGTGTTCCTGTGTGGATTCCAATGGTTTATGTCAGAGGAAGAACTTCAGCACTTTTCTAACCCTCATGGTCTGGCTGCTCACAGCCCAGGGAGTCCCACCTCTGTACTACAACAAGACAGGTGAGATGCAGATAATTACATGGAAAAACAGGTTTATAGACAGGGGTGCACATTACTTTTTTTGGCCTGGTTCTCAAGGGAGCACCTGGAGATGCTGCTTGGTACTCACACTTTAAGAGGCAAACTTATACAACAAGCTGTCGTCATCACTTTCTTACTGACTGCTCTCCTCACTTTAACACTATTTGTTCACTGTAGAAATCAAATAAAGGTTCAAGCTGTATTCTTTATTTTATATTAAAATAATGACACAGACAACAGCAGGAATATTAGACTGCTGTCACTTTAAAGACAGAATGCACAGATCAAATATACTGACACACATCCGGTTTCTTTCTCAACTGTTCACTTATGACATAACCGAGAGAAAACTTGCAGAGACACGTATTTTGACATAATTTTGTGTGTTTGTGTTCGTTCAAGTGCAAGTAAACGCGAAAGAGGAATCAATTCGGTGTTCGAGTGCTGTCTGAAACGTGCCTCTTTCTTTCTCTGCGTGCGGCTTTGCACACAGATAAGTTTTGCGCAGATGCGCACAATTTTTGCCTCTTCTTTCACTTTTAAAATCGTTTGAATGTGTAAATTGGCAAGACAAAACATGTCCAAATGACAAACTTTCACTCTATGATGGTTAAACTTAGCAGTTAATCTGCGAATCACATGTGTTGCACACCTATTAATAACTAATAATTGATAAACACACTTATCATCATATTGCTATCTTACCAGAGATGGACAAAAATCCACTAAGATTTTTCTCCAGTAAGTAAACGTGTCTCATTCTGTACTCAAAAATGTTGGCACTCAAAAGCGCTTCCCTCCATGTTTTCTGCTGCACATTGTTTATTTTTTCCATTCATGGTCACCAGCACACCAGTTATGTGCACCCCTGTTTATAGAAAGGTGCATATATGAGGATTTTAAATATTGAGGGGTTTGATGGAGATAAATATAGAGCTGAAATCTATTCATCAGTCTTAATCCTTATACTTGCAGCTTTGACATTGATCCGTGCCAAGAACCTGTGGAAACCAAGCACTTATTTCTTGATAAAAACCCACTTGCCCCCCTGGAGGTGGAGAATAAAGGAGATGTTACATACATGGAGCCAACAACAGACTCCAGCCTACCGAAGCGTGCAGCAAAACGTAAAAAAACGAAAAGTACTGTACCTCAAAGCATGTTTGAATTCATGTCAATACCACCATGTGAAATAAAAAAATACTCAAGTCAATAAAACCTTTCCCTATTTACTTGCAGTGGAAAAAGACAAAGTGAGCTATCTACCAGACACTACACCAAAAGAGGGATGCCAAAAAGAAGAGAAAGATAATCAGAAAGTCCTTAATCGCAGAGGGCAGGAAGAGAAGATCACCAAAGAGGCAGATGTATACACCTTCCCAGCAGACTCTGAGCCAGAGAGTCCACCACCTGGACCTTGGGCGCACTGCACCTTCATCCAGCGCAGAAGGAAAAAGAGGGTCATACTGAGGCCTTTCTCTGGTTTAGGCACCTGGCAACGCACAACGGGAGCCGGCAGAAGGACCAGGGGAAAACCCTCTGGAGCAAAGCAGCGTAAGAAAACCGCAAAGGATGGGGGAGGGATGTTCGATTTTAAAGAGGAAAAAACAGAGAAGGTACGGGGGAGGCAGAACTCAGTAGTAGACCACCAACTGGACGGAGACCTCTCCCAAGAGATTTTCACATGTGTAGAATGTAGCATTTACTTCAAAAAACGTGCCCATCTACGTGAACACATGCTTGAGCATGGCCAGGTCAGTAGACCTGGGAAGAAATGGGAATGTGGAGAGAAAGAAGCTTGGAGCGGACATCTTAATAAAAATGCTTTTGAATGTATAGAGTGTGGTCAGGAGTTTGTAGACAAGGTACTGCTGCTAGATCATCACCGATGCCATGAGGAGTCACGGCAGAAAATCCTTGAAGAGATTGGAAAATTAAATGAGGAGGAAAAGCGGGTGGCAGTGCAAGCCAGTTGCAGTAATGCATCGGAGCCAGTCATCCAAGAGTTAACAAAGGTCAACTGTGGCCAGTTTGTGTGTCTTGAGTGCAACTTCAGCTGTGATGTGCCTCAAGAGCTTTCCGAGCACTCCAAGACGCACACCACCCGAAAAAGGGCTGGCGTTTATCGAACTTCACCCCGCTTCCAGCAGAAATCCTGCAAGAAAGGACAGGTCCAGTCCTCTGCAGATGTTACACCAACTTTTATCACTTCACCTCTCAACAAGAGGTACCCCATCCGAGCATCCAAAAAACCTAAAGAAACACAGCCCGACATTTCCCCTTCACAGGTGGACTCTAGTTCATTGTCTTGTCAAAGAGCTTTTGCAACCCCAGGAGAAGCCACAGACCAACCTGATAAAGCAACCCTGCATGCAAATACAGACCATCCGGAGGAGTCGAGACAAACAGGAGAGACATCTCTGGCTAATTCTATGGAAGAGAATGTTCTACAACCTCAGCATCTAATGTCTCCTCCTCCAAATCCAAGGCGTAAGGATGTGGCATTCAAGAGCATAGGAAAAAAGCGCTCAGTCCGGGCTGCAAAGAATAAACTGGGGCGCACAAGAGCAAGTGCAAGACTTGATCGTAAGTCAACCCTGACTACCGGTGTAACAAAGCAAGTCCAAATCTCAAACCAGACTGCAGATAAGAGCCAGAAAGAAGACATTCCAACCCTAGAACCAGAGCATGATTCAGAACAAGACTCCAAAACAGGTAAGTCAATAACAAGTTATAGCACCAAGACCAGTCAATGCTTAGCTGTGTAACTAAACTGGTAAGGTGATGGCAATGGCAAGGCTTCAGTTCCCAGGAAACAGACATATGCACTTAGGCAAAACTTGAATGATCTGCAAGTTGCTTTGGATAAGGTGTTTGCCAAATGCATAAATGTAAATGCTAACACTTAGTATTGTCAGCAGCATTTGTGTAACGGAAACTATACTTGTCAATGCAACACTTACGTAGGGAACAAGAGAGGATGCAAAATAGCATAAACTAATGGTATATTTCTAATTAAGTTGTTAATGCATTTTCAGAAAGGTCTTGTTTTTATTTTCCATAAATTTCTCGCCATCCACTTATAACATATTAAATATATTAAATATATTAAATAATACATTAAATAATACTGTCATTAACCAGCACAACAGAACAATTAGAATTTGCAGTCACAATTCTAATATCATATTCGTAATAAATACATTACCTGTACTTCTGTCTTTGGTCTTGTAGTGATGCATGCTTATGTGTATGTTTACTGTATGTATTGTTGTGCTATTGTGATGCCTAGATTCAATGTGCCTGAGTCGTTTGAACCAAATTTGTGTAATGGAACATCCTCTTCGATTGGCCATTGGTTAAAGGAGTGACTCTCCCCATTGGCCAGTTATTATAGTTGTGAGGTGTAACTTCCTGTTCCATTGGCTGATGCTCACTATTAGCCACTGTTGGTGGAATAGTGACTTTCTTCCTTCAATTTTTACTGTAGGAGAGGAACAGTTAATCCAGTCAGTGGCCATGGTCACAAGAACCAATATTTTGATGGGAGGCAAATGCCAAGTCTTGAAATTCTAAAAGCACATACTGTAGTTCACATGAGTTGTGCTTGGCCATAAACTTGGGGAAATCCCAGGTTTCACCCTGGCCTTGCACCTGAAAAGCAGCTTCTCAGCCAGCCTCTGAGGGGCAGCAGAGAGGCTGGGGTTGCTTGAGGGGCAGCAAGCCCAGCTAAGAAACAAGTTACCCCTCGTCATCATAGAGTCTCTCAGCTCTGACCTCCAAACTCCCCTCTCATACAGCAGGGTGATGGGTGAATGATGAGCAGTGCCACAGAGATCGTAAATGGTTACAGAGCAGTCAGGCCAAAAAAGAGAATTCTGTCATCATTTACTTTCCATATTGTTGTTCCAAACCCATATGACTTTCTTTCCTCTGTTGATCGCAAAAGGAGACATTTTGTTTGACATTCTCAATACTTTTTCCTTTTTTGGAGCCCCTGACCCCAATATGCGTTTGTTGTATAGAAAAGAGAAGCATGAACATTCTTCAAAATATCTTGTTTCATGTTTCATAAGAAGTCATTTGTGTTTCAGACAACATGAGGGTGAGTAAAAGAAAACAGAATTTCCATTTAGATCAACTTTTATCTTTAACTCAGCTTGCCATCATTCTCATTGCATCCCACAAACATTTTGTTGCGCAATAATCACAATAATTTATTGCGCAATAATCATCTTTGTTTATTTTTTTCATAACTGCTAAATACTGTTTAACACTCCACTTTAACCTCAGGGAGTGAGCCACCTGCCAGTGCTCTGGATCTCAAAGCCAGCTCCTCTTCACCAAAGAAGAGCAGCAAAAAGCTTGAAGCAAAGGAGGAAGAACCCAAACTCAAAAAAGACAAATCTGATAGTCAGGGGAGGAGCAAAGAAGACACACTTGTTGCTACAAAACTAGAGGATGGTGATGATGATGATAATGAGGATGAAGAAGATGAAGATGATGAAGATGTTGTAAATCGTCTTATTGGTGCATTAACTGAGGAAGATGATGAAGATGACGATAGAGAGGGGTTGTTCAAGAGTGTGGAAAGAAAATGCCCTTATTGCCCAGATCGATTCCATAATGGCATCGGACTAGCCAATCACATAAGGGGTCATCTGAACAGAGTGGGTGTCAGTTACAACGTTAGGCACTTCATCTCCCCAGAGGAGGTTAATGCCATTGAGAAGAAATTCTCCTACCAGAAAAAGAAGAAAAAAGGTGAGGAGACTTCTAAATGTAAATGTAGATGGCTTTTTGCCTACTATTGTTAATGTCTGTGAACTTGATGTCTCATGAAAATATATTTTCCATAGCTACGATACAGAACCAAAGGCTTGTGTAACTTTTTTTGATGTAATACTTTCCATTGCCATCTCTAGTCGCCAACTTTGACCCGTCGACCTTCAGCGTTATGAGATGCGAGTTCTGCAGTGCTGGCTTTGACACCAGGGCTGGTCTCTCCAGTCATGCCCGAGCCCATCTCAGAGACTTTGGCATCACCAATTGGGAAGTCACGGTTTCTCCCATTAATATTCTCCGAGAGCTTTTTGCCAAGCATCCAGATCTTGTTCTACCCACTGCTCCCACACATACTCTCCAGTCAAGTCAAGAGGAAAACTCTGATGAAGAGCAAGAGAGCAGGAAAGATATGAAAGATGAGGAGGACATGACTGCAGATCTTGCCACTCTTTCTTCTGACTCTCCAAAACAGCACTGGAAAGAAAAGCACAATATCAGTGAACCAGAGGGTAAGTGAATGGGATTTACTTCTTGATTTCTCAAATAAAGATTTGGTCACTACATAGTTATTACTAAGTTCTTTAAATCACTGCAAAAATGGCTGTTAATAAATAATGATGCAACAAAAAGTCTGACAGAATATATTTTGACAATAAATATTTGTGATTCTGCATTATTTCTGCCATTACTCAAATGCTAGCTTATTTGTACAAAAAGGTCAGATGTTCTTGAACTGTAGAACTATTAAAGCACAAGATGCTTTTTGATACATTGTAACATCATGCTGGATAACAAGGAGGGTTCGCAAAAAAACTTGTGGAGTCATACTAGTTCAATTGCATGCAGTAAGCAAAAGGGTGAACACGTACAAAATAGTAAGATCATTTAAAAATTCTTAAATTTAAATAGTTGTAATCATAATATAATTTGCAATAAAAAAAGTTTGTACTGCATTAGTGTTTAGATGTCTTTTCAAAGGTTGAAGTGACGTTTCTAATGTTACATTTCTTACATTACTTGCTTATAAGTTACTTTTCTTTTACATAAAAAGCCTGCCCTTTACTTCGCCTGCTTTGTGGCCAGAAGTCCAAAATATTGCTAGCTTACTAAAGAGAAACCTCTAAAGCTTGTGGCTACCTTGGGATTTTTTGTAATGCTGTCAGGGGCAGTTGTAAAAGCAGTTCTAAAGATTTTTTTTGTATGGTGCAGAACACTTGCTAATTTCTTAATGCAACATTCGTTAATGTAATTGATGTCTGTCTTGCATTTAATAGTTATCCCAGTCTCCGCCTTTATTCGGTTCGTCACGCCTTGGTGCGTTAGTGCATGTGTGCGGGGCAAAATGGCTGCTTCCACCTCCCCGCAGACACAAACAATAGCGGAAAAATTGTCTGACTGTAGGTGCTGTAATAAGTCCGATGCGCTGCAGCCGCTGAATGGTGAGTGCATGCACTTCCGCGCCGTGCATGGGGATGCATGAAAGATGCATATGATCGGAGCTTAGCCACTTTTCAAGCTTGCATGGCATGCAATCGTGTTAACATTTAAGACAAGCTCCTGTCATACCCGATGTGCATTTTAAATTACTGATGTCTGAAAGGGTCTAGTGAGACAGAGTGCGCGTGTGAAAGCCACTGATTCCCCTGCTGTCTGTCACTTTTCTAAAAGTAAAGATATGTGACATTATGCGCACAGGTACTTATTAAACGCTGTTTTTGATGTCCTGTCAAAATGACGGCATATATGTCTTTATGATTACCGAAATTAGGCTGAGTCTTCGCCATTTTACTTGAGGTGCTTTTTAATGTTGAAATGGAGCGCGCCAACGCGTTATTCTTGCTCTTGATTTTTATTTCTTTTTCCGCGCACTTTCAGAAAAACGTTTTTGAAAAGAATAATGACAACGCTAGCTGCTTGTTTTCTTTTATGTTGTCCTGAATAAGTTATTTAACGGTTGGCTTTAATGTTTAACTTACTGCATTTGATGTCTTTTGTCTATTTGTCTGGTTATTTCATGCGATGTGTGCCATTACAATGAATTTTCATTTTCAGTCTGAGGAGAAAAAGGGCTGATGTTGCTAGAATTGTGTCTAGGACAGATCAAATGACAGAACAGAAACGCCCACCGCAGGAACGCGTTCACAGCTTATTATATTGAATATGCTGAGAAGAGCAAGACCAGCAGGAGCTTCAAAAGAAAAACACTGTGTGCTACGACTGTAGTAGGCCTGCTGAATTTATCTCTGGAGTGAATAAAATATTGGTTGTGTTTATCTAATTGTTAGACTTGAGCATTCAAAATAAAACAACTCTTAAGTCAGATAAACCTGTTGTTTTATAGCCTTGTCTAAAAATGTAGTTAAACTAGAATAGTAGCCTAATCTTGTGGCTGTTTGAGGTCAAGACTATTGCTTAGCTGTACCTTATGGTTTCATCTCCGAAGTTTGTCCATTTTAAAAACACTAAGTAAATAACTACAGTAAGTTTAATGCTGCCTCAAATTGCAATCTACTGTGAAAGCCCAGACTTAGCAGAGTGCTAGGGTGGGCTATGCTCATCTAACATTTTTTCTGTGCAACATGATGCTTAAGTTGTGAGAAAAATAAAATGAGTTAGAAATAATTGTTTAGACGCAGATTAATATGTTAAACTTTTGCCAAAATAAGTGAAAGAAAGTAATGATATGAAATACGATCGGAAATGTTGGACTATTATCTCAAAGTTCAAGCAATAAATGTCTGTGAATTTTAAGGGCTATATAATTGAAATTATTTATTTCATCTTTTGATGAAATTTACATCAAACTATAGTATATTTTGTAATTGCCCTATAAGTTTCTGTCCCCATAATGAAAAAAATATTTACCAGGTGTCTTTTAGCAAATCTGTCAAAATCACGTAGCCAGTCAATTATGCATGAATTAACTATGAATTATTTTATTTTATTATTTATTTTGCATATGGTGAAGGGAAAGCTAGTAACTGTTAGATTTAGGGAAACATTCATTTCAGACCTTTGTGGTTGTCCTTGAAAGGCTTTGACTATTTGGCTCATTTAAAAATGTTGTCTCTGTCTGTGCATATTCAGGTGGGGAGGAGGCAGAGGATGAGGAAGAGGAAGATGAAGAAGAGGAGGCCCAAATGCCCCTTATGGATAAGTTGGCCACAAGTCCAGAAGAAAAGACCCTGTTTACTCTAGAGGAACAGAGCCCTGAATCTAAAGAGACCGATTCTATGGGTAATTAGAATTTTATTTTATCTCAACACTTTTAATCTGCTTTTAAAAGAATAGCTCACCCAAAAATCCAAATATAGTCTTTAAAAATTCAACCTTTTTGTTCCACAGAAACATAAATTCATACAGGTTTGGAATGACTTGATAGTGAGTAATTGTGGACATGAATTTTTATTTTTGGATTAAGTATTTCTTTAAATACACCTGAAGTTGCTAGTATTAATTGCATCTACATGGATATTTGAGCTGATGGGATGAAACGTCAAATACATTTGCCCTTATTGGCCTGGTGTGCCATCTTGATTTTTCTGTCTTTTTACGTGACATTTTTCAACTAATCAAAATTAGTTTTTATTTCCACAGTGGAGAAGTCAGTAAATGACTATTTACACTGCTTTTTGATTAACTGTGCAATCATGAAAAGACCAAATGTAATGCCCTCCAAGACTCAATTGAGAAGGGTAACAATCTGATCACCTCAGGAGGTGGTTTGACATGCATTCAAAGAGTAAATGCATCCTGTTGTTCAAGCCATGCATATACCCAATTGGTTAGCAATCCCATCTATCAAAATTCATGAAGTGAATAAGTGTATATAGGCCTTGTATCACCATTTCTCTGTTTTCCAGGCTCCAACTTGTTGAAATGTGAGTTTTGTGGTACTACATTTGAGACACGTCGTGGTTTGTCTAGCCATGCCCGCTCTCACCTACGGCAGCTGGGTGTTGGCATGTCGGAGAACAGTGGAGCACCCATTGATCTCCTCCACAAGATCACTAAGGAACGTTCAATGGATGCATGCTTCACTGGCACCTCCCCTACTATGGAATCATCTAAGAAGACCCAGCACCATGCCCCTATTGTTCCTATACCTAGCCCCACAAAAGATGTTGAAACTGAAGAAGGACTGCTGGACACAAAGCCCCCTGTCCCGTTTTCTGTAGCTGGTTCCGCTATTAAAGTTTCCTCTTCCCCAACTACTCCATCTGCAGCTGGCTCTCTGCCTTCCTCTCCATTTTTAAAGTCTCGATCCCCTTCCCCAGTGCTGAGAAAAGCTCCCATCTCTTCCTTACTACCTGTGTCTTCCCCACTTCGATCCCAGGAGCATAAGGCCTTAGGAAAGAAACAATCTACAAACCTCTCCAGTCCAACCAAACCATTCTGGGCACCGCAAGAGACAGATGCCCCTTTGAACCTTAGTAAGAAAGCATTTAATATACTAAATACTAATAAAGAATTTCAACAAATTGTTTGCGGTTTGTTTTTATAGTCTTGGGGTCATCAATTGATCCTTCTTGCAAATTTATTGTCTATATGTACTTAAAATCTCTAACTTTTCTGTTCCTCTCTCTTTCTTTTCTAGCGATGGACATGGACTCTAAAGATATTATTTGCCAGTTGTGTGGTGCATGGTTTGAAACAAGAAAAGGCCTTTCAAGTCATGCTCGTGCACATTTGCGCCATTTTGGGATTGAGTACTCAGAATCCAAGGGCTCCCCCATTGACTTACTCAACCGTTTCATCTTGACTGATGACTTTAAGCACAAAGCAAATTCTTTTCTCTCCGATGGTCCTGAGGACCTGAGGTCCCAGAAGACCAGTATGACTTCCCTCTTACCCTCCACTTCCACTTCCTCCTCTAAGAGACATATTCCCTCCAGCCCTGTCCTATATAAAATGGCGACTTCTTCTTTGAAGACAGCCATTGGCTCCAAAGCTACCTCGTCTTCTACCCACACCCTATTGGGCCCACCCCCAAAGAAGCTGAAATCCTCCTCTTTGCAGGTCCTTCGTTTCAGTGGTGGGGAAGTGATGTCCTTTCCTATAGGTAACAACTTTTACGTGTTTTGCATGTCCTTGTTTATTCTTTGCTAATTACATAAGGTAATTTACACACATAAACTTTAGTCTGATAAATTGTTCTGTATACTTCTATCAGAGCCAATGAAAGACGTGGGCTGCGAATTTTGTGGAGAACTTTTTGAGAACCGCAAAGGCCTCTCCAGTCATGCTCGCTCCCATCTGCGCCAACTTGGCATCACAGAATGGTCTGTGAATGGCTCACCTATTGACACACTAAAAGAGATTATAGTCCGTCGAGGCCTACCGTCCATCATGCCTCTGAAGTCCCCCAAATCCCCCTGTTCTTCTCCGGGCCCAGGAATGCCTCGGCCTGCGGTCCAGTCCTCTTCCCCACCAGGGAATGTTCTTGGGCGCCTACCTTTCCACTTTGCCAAAACACCAAGCCACAACCAGCCTACTTATCGCAAAATGTCTCCTTCGACATCTGCTGCCAGTTCCCCCCAAACAGTAGAGCTGGTTAAGCCAAAACCAGAGCCGGAAATTGTAGAAGTTACTATGAAAGGATCAGACATGGGAGGAAATAAAGGCTACAGTCCAGAGCCATTACATTCCAGTTTAATTACTTCAGATAATGTTTATCCAGTCAACTTGGGTAAGTTTTTTTTTTTGATTTTGGTTTTCACACCTGTAGTCTGTGTTTGTTTGTTTACTTTTATCATGTTTAATGATGTTATTGGATGATTGAATCATCTGTTGTCGTTTTACGGTCTTTCCTCCTACAGTCATGACTCAGGAGAAGGAACCTTCCCGTGATATTCGCTGTGAATTCTGTGGTGAATTCTTCGAAAACCGCAAAGGCCTCTCAAGCCACGCACGATCACACTTAAGGCATATGGGTATCACAGAGTGGTCTGTAAATGGCTCGCCCATTGACACACTGTGGGAAGTCATGAGGAGACAGGGCACAACCCCTGCATCTGTTGCCTTAGGTATAAAGGAGGAACCGGGACAGGATGGTGTAATTTCATTGAACAGTCCAGGCTATCAGACCTCTGCCCTGTCCCGCAAATCACCTCTTAATCTGTTACACTCTGGTTCGCGCCTCCATAAGCATGGGCTGGGAAGCATGACCTTGTCCCCCACCTCACCTGTGGGGAAGATTTTTGGAGTGTCTCCACTGAAGAAGAAGGTGCTGGTAGAGGAGGGACAGCCTGGAGAGAAGACATTGCTCATCCAATCTAAAAACTTCTCGCCTCCCCCACAGGACTATTCCTTTAAGGGAAAAGCCTCAACGGAGAAGCATGGGATAGGCCACATGGGTAAGGGAATATTTTTGTAAGACTTCTTTTTTGGTTCTTCTCCATAACATTGTTTGAAGACTATTTGTAGTTCAATGTCTTTGTTGCTTCAATGTTTGCACAAGAATGACTCAAATAAATAAAAGACCTCAATTCAGAATTTCAAGACTTAAAATCAAGTTTGTGGTTATAAGCAAAAATATGTATTAAAAATGACCCTATTTGCTTTTTTCTTTTTACAGATGTTCTTGGTGTTATTGTGAAATATTCAGTGTTTGCTTTTTTAGCATTTTTTTCCCCCTTGTTGAATATCCTGATTTACTCAGAAATACGTAAAATGGTTTGTGAATATTCTAAAAAACAATGTGGCTTCATCTTTTTGTTTTTCCTTTTCAGATGCTAGTTGTGAACTCTGTGGATTCTACTTTGAGAACCGGAAGGCATTGGCCAGTCATGCTCGGGCACATTTACGACAGTTTGGCGTTACAGAGTGGTGTGTAAATGGTTCGCCTATCGAGACGCTGAGTGCCTGGATACGCAGCCGTCCACAGAAGGCAGCAGAGATGCAGCAAAGTTATGTGCAAGGAGCCCGCTATACCCAAAAGAAAGTATGAAAGCAACTACTCCTCAGTAATTTTCTAGCTGTGAAAATATGAAAAGATTGCTCTTTCTATATCAATTAAAATTTCTGTATTCTTTTGCAGAGGTGCAGTTCCACTCTCTCACCATCCTGTAACTCTGTCCCTACAACTCCTGTTTCCCAAAAGCCTGCTGTGTCCAAATGGGCATCTCTCACTTTGCCTCAAAAGAGGGCAATTGAACGTGATGCCAACAGTTGTTCATGGGGGTTGTCATCGCGAGGAACAGACGCAAAAAGCAGGAGTGGAAGTTCCACTCAGCATGGCCTTATTCCACAGCCTGGCGGCCATCATTCCAATAACGCTCTTCCACATGCACAGGTGGCCCATAGTGAACTCAACGTGCGTTTGCCACGAGGTCTGAGCAAAACTTTACCTTAATCTCTTCGTCTTCCTTTTTCCCTATGTATTTGCAAAATTGTACCTAAGCTGCCGATTTCATTCTCTTAAGGATTTGAGAGACGGCCACTTAAACACCCGTCACATGCTGAAGGAGGGGAGGGAGAGAGTGGCCCCCCAAAGCCTCGCTCCAGTACTGTTCCTGCCCTTGTGCCAAAGCCTCCCTCCACCCCACTGGTTAGACTTGTGGGTAAAATTTACTCACTCAAGTGCCGGTGAGTTGTACTTGCATATTAAGTCTTGTCAGTAATCTAGTGAGCTGCCTGGTTATATACAGCCTACATAACTAGAATGCTAACTGAAATGGAAACTAGTAAGTGACTCTTGTAGAATGATCTAGAATCATAGATAGAATAGATACATAGCTTTGGTCTAAAACTTTGTATCTATATTTTCGTGAGATCATTGTGCTCTGAGCATGTCTATGATGCCTTAATATCTTGGTATTCACTAGGGCTGTTCGATTCCGAAATTTTTGGAATCTTGTCCGATTCCTGGTTCTGGAATCGATGGGAGTCGATTCCAAGAATCGATTCCTCACTGTTGTTTTCTATTCTTTTTCTATGCTTGTTTTTTTTTTTGATTGCAGGATCCTAATCTCACCATGACTACAGGATAAAGGTCATAGAATGTTGCCTTCTCATAATATGAAGCTTTATTTGTAAAATAAAAAATAAATTTCTATAGCTCTGATTGATTTTACTATTATCGAGCGAGAGGCGAATTAATTATACGCTTTGTTGAAATGAAAAAGGTTATAAATGAGGAGTCGATTCCCCTTGAAGGAATCTACTCCAACCTTTGGAATTTACTCTATTCCCAAGGCCTCAGAATCGAGGAATCGATTCCCAGCCCTAGTAGTCAGTGCATTCGGTTTTTGAACGGCTAGTGTACATGTATTTTATTTAAGATCATATTTATGTCCTTAGTGTAGATGAAGCCTTGGTGTGTTGATGATATTTTTTAAATAGCTTAGACATTTCTTTTTACAAATGTGTAGAACCTTATGTTTTATTTGTAAATCATTTCTTTTAGGTTCTGTGACATGGAGTTTCACGGCCCTCTCTCGGTACAGGAGGACTGGATCAGGCACCTGCAGCAGCACATCCTCAATCTTAACTACAACAAGACTGCATCACCCACAAACGACACTCCTGTCCAAAGTGACACTCCTGCTCCAAACCCCATTGTCTCAGCTGCTACTTCCTCTTCCACTACAACCACAGCTCCTGCCGCGACCCCGTCCACGCCCTCCCCAATGCCCACTTCAGCCTCCACACCTACACCCACTCTCAACCAAGTCTCCGTCCGGCCACAGTAGAGCCAATTCCTTCGCCTGCAAATTAGACCATGTGTCCCTCCTACATATGTATGGGATGCCATCATCTTCACCAGTTATATCCCTAATTTGTTCTTTTTGGTTTCTGTATTGCTCATCTTTGAATATTTCTATCTCTGATCAAAGGGAGAGATTTTTTTCGAAAATTCTCAGCTAGCGACCTTCTTACCCTGACCTACATCACAAGCATCTGTTATGATTCAGGCGAGAGGTAGGTGTGTTGCCATGACAGTTCTCATCTCCCTTTTCCCTCGAAAGGATTGATCATTATTTATGGGGAAAAAAATCACAGTACAATGCAACGTTTCATGCATTTATGCTTTGAAAAGGAGAAAGAGTATGTGGTGAGTTCAGTTTTGTAAGCTACCTGGCCCTTATGCCCAATGCCTAAAATTTGTTGTTCAAGAGGAACTCTTAAGACTACAGCAAAACCGTTTAGCTTACCTAATGTATTGTTGAATCGTCGACAAATCAGAGTTACAATCAAAAAGGCACAGAGATAAAACTATAAAGCACTTAGACAAAAGGCCTTGGCCCTTTGAAACAAAGCTTTTCTGTTTCAAGCATTTGCAAGTTCACAGTTTTTAACTGTGATAATTAAGTACAAGCTTGCACTGCCATGCAGTTATAAAAAGATGCGAGATGTTTGTTTTAAGCAGACATAGATGGGTTCATGTCAAAACGATACATGCTTTTCCTTTTCTGTTCCTTTGGATCCTTTTCTGCTCCATTGCTAAGGGGTCATTATCCCTCTGCAATCTTGATGTTTATATTCTCAGTTCAATCTTGCAACTTAGAGATGATCAAACTTGTCTGGAACCATTTGCTGCTAAATATTTAAATAAGCTAAGCACACTTAGTTAAATGCATTGTTTTAGCACGTCCAACATTTGTACAAAATAAGCATGAAAAATTACGTCATGCCTTCCAGTTGTATTCGAACATACGTATTTATGCCTTCATTGCTCTTTCATACAGCACATTATTTTGTAGCACGTTTGCACAAGTTTATGCGATGCTTTGCATAATGCTTTGACGATTTTGATTCTAGATCGCTCCATTTTCACAGCAGCTTTCTTGTTACTTCTGTGCTTGACACAAAGTAAACTCCAAATGAAACAGTTGACTCCACTGTCTAAAAGTATTCTGGTTGCTTTTTAAATGATAATGAAGCTTTCTGAGAAATTGCCTTGAAAAAAGTTGATGGGCTGAAGTATTTTAGTCTTATAAAAATAAGACTATTAAGATTAAGACCCCCCCTCCCCCTTCCAGATTTCAAGAGAACCCAAATTTATGGCTCTTTTGAATGTTGAATGAACTGAACTATTTGGCTACACTACATTGAATGTTTTACAAGAGTAAAAAGACGATGCACTTTTATCTGCAACGAATTAGGGAGCGTTCGTGTGTTTGAACTCTTGTATATATAAATATATATATATTGTTTTTTTCTGAGCATAAAGTGCTAAATGCCTGTGTATGACGCTTTTTTCTTAAGAAGTTTTTCCCTGTACCAATCTGATGGCGTTTTCACAAAAACAAAAGCAAGGAAAGGATTTTAAGAACTGTTTAAATTTGCCAGTGACAGAATGTGCCAAAGAGGACGTCACACATGTTTTGTTAGCTTTGGTAGCTTTAGCGTTTGCAAGTCCCCGTTCTGTTTTGTCTTTGAGCAGTGGACGGTGGCAGCAGATTTGCTGCTGTGGATTTGCTTTAAAATAAATAGAAATTGACAACTAAGTATAGTTTACTATGTGAGTATACCATACAAGTTCACCATAGTTATGGTGCTTGATTCATCCAAGAATTGACTGTCGATTTTTACTGCAAAAACAGTGACTGCCTCCCAAACATACGAGTGCTTTTGCTTATGTTTCCATATCTTCACAGGGAAGCAATGACAAACTGGTCCACTATGGATGTTTGTTGCAGCTTTCACGACTTAACTCTGACTGTTAGGTTTTTAGTATTCCAAAAGGGAATATTATTGATATATCTTACCTAACATATGTATAGACAAGAAGAAGATATTAACAGTTTAACACTTCAAATGTGATCTTTGTGAATTTATTTCAATTTTTAATGCTGTGTATTTTTTAATGAGATGTGCATTCCTTTACTTGCAGTTACATACCAGTGGAATAGATCAGTGTTTTATTTTTTATTCTGTCAGTTTCTCTTTTAAGATTAAGTACATTGGTGCTCATGTGAACGAGTGGATGTGAATGGATTTTTAATTGAAGATTGTTTCAAAGGGAGATTGTCAAGTCCTCGTCCAAGGACTCTAAAAATGTGTCTTAAATGCAACTGCTATGTATGTTGTTATTGGTTAGTTGGGTCATTTTGTGACTGTTGCCCAGTTGGCATGTGCTTCACAGCAGATGGTGTAAGATCTCCTAAAGATCTCCTCAGCTGGTTTAGACTGCAGTCTCTGTACAAGTGTTTGTGTTGTATGAGAGAGAGGAAAACATGACTTTTTGTGACTGAAAGAGAGAAGTGCCATGGAAGTGTTGACCAGAGACGGATTCATGTGAATCTGCTCTTGAATGAAAATCATTAAATGTGCTCTAAAATCTCAGCAAGTTGTGCACTCTTGTGTCATTTTTGATTCATAACTCAGCAGGATGATCAACAACGCCCTGATTTAATTGGACGGAGTTTAAAGTTCCTTTGCATACCTCTTATCAATGCTGGGAATTGTAAACAGTCTGATAGCAAAACAAACCGCTAGTAAATGGTTAAAGTGGATGTGATGGGAACACAGTGATAACAAGCTTCCTGAACTCTTGTTCTAAATCTGTAAAATGTGTGCCGCTTTCCATGAGTAGGGCACAAGTCACGTTTTTGTATTGAGAGCTATTATGGGGAAAAAACCCCGATAAATTGGCATGCAAAGCAGTAACATTGTATGTAGGCCAACTCGAAATGGACTGGGAGTCGATTCCGAGGCATTGGGAATTGAGAGTCTTTTCCTAAAAATTCCGGAGTCGAACAGCCCCATTGGTCTGTCCAGCATCTCGACAGTACTTAGTAATCATACAGCATCATAATAATGACAATCTGCTTTAATATTTATTTCATTGTAGTCAAAAATTGTAGAAGGAACCCAAGACCCTATGAACCCTTTCTACTGACAAATAAATAATCTCATTACATTTTCTCTTTTTTTTTATGCTGTTCATCGAGCTAAACCATTACACTGTATTACTCAAGTTAAAAGAGAATATGTAAATTATTTTAAAGTGGTTGATTATGATTTTACTTTTCTAACTTTAGTTAGTGTGTAATGTTGCTCTTTGAGCATAAACAACATCTGCAAAGTAACAATGCTCAAAGTTCAAAGCAAAGGGAGATATTTTCTTTTAAAGGACTACACGACATTCCGCCCAAGTTAGTGACATCACGAAACCTAAAATGTCATAAACTCCGCCCCCTGAACACGATTTATAGATTATCATGACAGAATATGCTAATCAATGACTAGCAGACAACTACACATCAGCTACATAAATTCATCAACTAACCATTCAGAAATGTCCATTCTACATGTTGTCACTTCTTCTTTAGTCTCTCCATCTTTGTCTGACTCCGGTTTGAATATAAAAGGCTAAAAAAATTCACATTTTCAGAGCATGTCTGTGTTAGGTAGGCTAATCCAAGCTGCTAAGAACGCTGTTGTAGCAGCAGCTCATTTGCATTTAAAGGGACTGACACAAAAACGGTGCGTTTTAGCTCAGCCTCAAAAAATTAGGGTATTTTGAGCTAACTTCACATACACACTATGGGGACATCAGAGATTTATTTTACATCTTGTGAAAAGGGCATTATACCACCCCTTTAAAAAATTCTCTCAAATATATAGGTTTGTCAAGTATATTAATATTATGAACAAATATTTGGTCTCAAACTAGCTCTCTACTGAGTTTAATTTAGGTTTAACCTACAATCCTGTTATTCTTTTCTTCTTTTTTTTTGCATGAAATTGCATTTTGTTTATTCAATATTTAATGCTAAAACATAAAATCACACAATCAGGGTTTTAAACATTATTTAGATATGTTCTCAAATCGTATAAAATAAATGTAAAAGTATGAAGTAAAAAAGAATAGTAAAATCCACAAGTATAATATTTAGTTTGACCTCCTGAAAATGAAAAGAATATACGCTTTAGTGTAGGGTCCAACTCTCACTATGTGGTTGCTTATTAGCATGCATATTACTAGAATATTGGCTGTTTATTAGTACTTATAAAGCACATATTAATGCCTTATTCTGCATGACCATATTCTACATCCCTTAATCCTACCCAATACCTAAACTTAACAACTACCTTACTAACTATTAATAAGCAGTAATTAGGAGTTTATTGAGGTAAAAGTCGTAGTTAATAGTGAGAATTGGACCATAATCTAAAGTGTGACCATATTCATGATAGTGTATCTTAGCCTATTGTAAACACATACCAGACGAGGGCGCAATTGAGCCACTAAGCAAAACACATGTTTGAAACTGTAACCAACCCTCAATCACAATCACTAGAGAAATTAGCTTGCATAGCCTTTGCTCATCTGGGATTTAAAGTTAGTGTATAAAGTAGGACCGTTTTGTGGCTATTATATTTTTTTCTAATCGTATTACTCTAACTTCCCTCCATGATTGGAGGGCTTTTGATGGCAGGAAGTGTGGGAAGCCTTCCATGTTTGGTGATTTTGTGCAATTCACATTCTCAGATAGAACCGATAACTGCCCTTCTCATTATATAAAGACATATTTGAGCTCATGGCATTTTAAGCGAATCTGATTTGCATGCCACCCAATCCACTGAATCCAGAAAGACTTTTAGTGTGATTGGGGTGCATGGGTATGATATTGGATAGCATTTTTCAGTAGCACGTTATTTTACAGTCCTGTTTCGCATGTTCATACTGTATTTTTATATTATAGTAAGTACAATAACTGGGTAATAACTAGGTAATAGTCCTGAACTAACCCCTAAACCTAATCTTAACCCATGTATGTTACTCAGAACTTTCTTGGTAAGTAGCCTACACTGTAAGTGCATTGAAAGTGCACGAATACTGTAAAATAAAGTGCAGCCCATTTTTCTTTCAGACTTACATAGTCAGAGCCGTAGTCCGTATTAAAACATGTCCGAGAGGTTTATTCAAAACATGAGGGAGTTTAATGTTGTACTCTTGAGTATGAGCTGTCTGATGTATTATATTACATGTAGGTTTCGCAATCATTTATAAGGTGTGAATAATCTTAGGTCATTTGCACAAAAGGAAGATCTTATTGGGTGACGCAGACATTTCCCAGCAAACTCAGTGAGAAATAGATAGATAAAGATAGATCAAGATCAAAGATATGGATGCGGGTTTAAATGTCAAACTAAAACAAACACTTCGGACACGACTGCAACCGTAAAAGCCAGACAATGCCAGATCCAGAGCGAATGGGCGGGAACACATGCTGAGATGCTATCGGATATCTGTGGCTGACAGGATGGGGAAATAGCTTAAACATAAACTATACTGACACACTTGTGTCTCTTTTAAGTACAGAAGAAAACCAGTCCTGTGTCTCACATCAGGCGGAAAGACTCAGTCAAGGCTAAACCTAGTCAATGTGTTGTAAGGAGCAATGGACCACAAAGCCTGCATGTTTCTGGTTATTTTATTTGCGGCTTCTGCAAGTTATTAACATTATTAAAATCAAGAATTGTATCCGTTAATATTATTTAATGAGCTAACATGAACTAACAATGGACAGTTGCATTTCATTGTTTATTAATCAATACAAATGTGTTGCTCATTGATAGTTAAAGTTAGTTGATGCATTAATTAACATGAACTAACGGAACCTTATATGGTAAAGTGTCATTACTGGTTTATTTAATTTTTTCATTATTGTTGGTTGCACTTTATTTTAAGGTGTCCTTGTTACAGTGTAATTATACAGTTAAGTATGGAGTAATAATTAAGTTAGGGTTTGGTTTAGGGTTAGTTGCATGTAATTATGGATAAACGTGTGTTACTTTAATAAGTAGGTGTGTGTAACAAGAACACTGTAAAATAAAGTGTTACCTTTTTTTAATGGTTGTTGCTAATGGCGATATATAATTTGTATTGCAGTGTTGTTTATATCAGCGTTATATTGGCCACCCTGCTCTTTTTCTTTTATTACAAAATGAGATCTATGCAATTTCTGAAATCAAACACTTATTTTACACAATATTTTGCTCAAAATATTGACAACAGAAATTGTTTATTATTAAGTTTGTCGATTCTGGACACTTATGCTAGTCAGCCAAGTTGATGTCTGCCTTGCCAATAAATCTTTAGTTATTGATTATCAAATGTTCTATAAATATTTTGACATTTAGAAAACCTTCATTTGTGCTATTTATTTTATATATAAGTGTGTGGAAAATATAACTTGAGATGACGTATTCTCTCACAAAAAATTTTTTTACATGAAAAGTTGAGTTTTAAGTTGTTCTAAAATCATGATATTAGACTAAAGTATTTAAACGCTGAAGATTTAAACGCTGATTTAAATGCTTATTGAGATACTTTACAGCAGTTTCTAATAGTACAGATTAGCTGTCTAGTTTTACTATACTAAAATGTATCATCTAGCTTGCTGACTTCATGTCATTAGGTGTCTTATGAAACAGCGTCTGGCATACAAATGTATCAAAAGGTTTCCACAAGTCAAATGTGCCACAAGGCTTTCACAGAACATTGACTCATAAAGCTTTAGCAAAGTGTTCAGGCTGCATATGTTTCGGCCTATTTTTGGGAATTTGAATGAGCATTCCAAAACCATAAACTATTGGAACATGTAGGGATTTTTTTATTACTATTGTGTGTGTGTGTGTGTGTGTGTGTGTGGTAATAAAATATAAAACAAAGTATTTTATTCCAGCTAGCTGCCATTTCTCATACTAATACTAAAACTGAAATAAAAATGAATAAAAAACTGTATAGACAAACAAAAACAATTATTTTTTCCAAAACACAACAAAATTACTAAAACTTTAACTAAAATGAAGGTGAAAATATATACTACAAAATATATAAATAAATATAATGTATATAAATAAAATATATACATAAAAACTATAATAGCATCTCAATAAGACAATATTTTTCTTACATGAACGCATCGCTTCGCTTCAGAAGGCCTTTATTAACCCCCCGGAGCAGTGTGGAGCACGTTTATGATGGATAGATGCACTATTATGACTTCAAAACAGAAACCGACCATTCACTGCCATTATAAAGCTCGGAAGAGCCAGAACATTTTTTTAATATAACTCCGATTGTATTCGTCTGAAAGAAGAATGTCATATACACCTAGGATGACTTAAGAGTGAGTAAATCATAGGGTAATTTTCATGGGTGAACTATCCCTTTAAGTGTCGATGCAGGCCTGGCCCTGTACAAAGTAACTGAGCACAAACACACAAAGAGGAGAGCATACATAAATACACAAGAAACAGTGGCTGGTCTGCCCCTTTAACAATAAAAAAAACATGCGCGTTAATACACATCAATAATAACCCATCATGCGTTTTCTCTAAGGGCAGAAGGCCGTGTTTTTTCTCCATCTCAGTCTAATCCCCATCATTGTCAGCATCAGATTTTGGCAGCAGAACAGAGGTCTCTGGAGATCTTGCTGAGCTGCTACTGATACCTTCTTGAAACACTGAGGGATTCTAGACATCTTGAAAGATGAAATTTGCATTGATCCACCAGATTTTCCATTTGAGCCGTCATATTAAGATTGAGCGGTTGTTCTGCACATTACCGTCTATTCCCGATTGTTTTTGGAATACTAAATCCGTGGTGAACAAACACTTAGAGATTTCCTCTCTCCTCCTGAATTGAACGTACTGATATGTGTCTTACTGTAAGACATTACTGTTAAAATCCTAGCGAATTTATTCAATTTCCCTCCTCTGATCTACAGTATGTAACTTTGATGTACTTGGTTGACACTGATACATTCATTTACAATAATTTTTCAAATCCCACTGCTCAAACTTTTTCATAAATCAACTTTTGTCCAAGACCACAAAGCCCACATGACACAATTGAGTGCTTTTTCTGTTCAAAAGTCCCAAATCAATTGGCATAAATTGTGGTCAAGAAGACTTCATGATGAACTCTGCCATCTAAATATTGAATTGAAGTGAAGTGCAGATCTTTTTCACAACAAAGTGTCTTTTGTGGCTTTTTCCAGCTTTCCGAGCTCTCATCCGTCACTCAGCAGCTGGAGAAGCGCCTCTTCCATGACTTCACCTACAGTAAACTCATCTGCTCAGCCTCTGTTTCTCTCTTTTCTGTGTCCACGTTAGAACCATCTAGACTCTAAATGAGCTCGAGAGGGTTTTCTGTGTAGTTCAGCTTGATGCAGGCTGCATCTGTTGACTGTTGTGTGTTTGTACAGCCATATTTAGCTTGGCATCTGCTCATTTCTTTCCAGAAAGGATGCAGGTTAATTCCCTGGGAGTGTGCTGTAGGAAAACAGAGCAACAGCTCAATGACACCGTTGTTTTGCTTTGATTGTGTGTGTGTGTGTGTGTGTGTGTGTGTGTGTGTGATGCACCATGGTGTTGAGTTTTTAATATGAAATGAATACTATGTTTTTTGGGCGTTTGTTTTTGCCCAGCTGACAGGGAATGTTCTCAGAACTTTGGCAAGATTATGAACAAATGTTCTTTCAGGAATGTTAATAGAATGTTCATTCAAAGTTATCTGGTCTTTAACAACGTTCTCAAAACGTTAGCAAAAAACTGTTATTTATACATCCTTAATGGATTTTTTTTTAAGTGTTAGTTGGATGTTCGTCTAACAGTAAAAAAAAAAAATGTTTTACCACTTGCAACTTGTTTCAGACAGTTCAGATAACCTTCAAATGTAACATTCTCATAATGTTTGCAAAATGAACTAAATGGGAATGTTAGCAAAAAGTTATTTTTTGTTAACTGGTCCAGACCAGCATTGACTGTCTAGGTGTAGAAACTTGGGTAACACTTTATTTCGATGTTCCACTTTAGACATTCTATTAACTATAAGTAAACCCAGTCACACTAAATGCGTCTCAATAGCACGCATTGTGTTTATCGTGCAATTTATACGCGAAAATTAGTTTTTACGCGCATATGGTACGCATGGGTATGTTTAGGGTAGGTTTAGTAGTGGTGTGGGGTATGTGTGTATTATACGTTTGGTAAGGATTAGTGGTGTGGGGTGCGTGAATGCATGCTATAGAGACGCATTTTCATGAGATCAGGCTGCTTTGCAACTACATGTTAACTATCAGTCATTAGAGCAGGGATGGGCAACTTCGGTCCTGGAGGGCCACTGTCCTGCAGAGTTTAGCTCCAACCTTGACCTTGATTAGCTTGTTCAGGTGTGTTTGATTAGGGTTGAAGCTAAACTCTGTAGGACAGTGGCCCTCCAGGACCGAAGTTGCCCATCCCTGCATTAGAGTATCAGTAGACTGTCTTCTTAATATCTGCTAACACTTTATTTTGATTCTCCCCAAAAGACATTTTTTCTTTAAAAATGCTATTTGAAACAATGCATTATGCAAACATATGCTGCATTTTTGTCACATGACCTCATTGCATGTTTAATTCAGCAATTATCAATATTAATATAATAAAAAATATGAATGCATTACTCAATTTTGCAAAAAAAAATTTTTTTTGCCTTTTTAATCAAATTTGTGTAGAATTATTATTATTTTATTAAATGTCAGATCAAATAATGATTGTAGAAAGACATGATAAAAAATCATGGCTGATACACTGGAAATAGAAGGACTTTTGAACACATTGCATTGTGGGATATTACATGGAGAGTACTCATTCTGGCAAAAGTAGAAAAATTGCATGTTATTCACATTATAGGCAACATATAATGCAGTAAAAGTACTTTTGCAGTATGCTTTCCGAACATAGCCAGCGTTTCTTAACCTGCCAGTCATGGTTATGCATCTGTTTCACAGCTGAGTGGCGTTCAGGTTTGCACTCTTCAGTATAGAGATGTGTTTTTCCTTCAACAGTATTATTCGGAAAATGAACCCAAGATCAAACCTCTGCTTATTAACGCATTCCTGAAAACCATCAAGCTATGAAATGCATAAAATGGGAATAAAACTGTACTGTCAAAGCTTAGGCTGACCGTCCAGCTCTGGTTTCAACCAGGATTCCCTCTTGAGTGTTGTGCAATGGATATTTCCATGATAACTCATTGTAATATGAAGGTGATGATTGCTTCTTGGTCACCAATGAGTCTTTAAGGCTCAAACACCAATCCAAGCCAGAGTTATTCATACACGGATGTAATTCAGAGTTTTAAACAAAGAACATGAGCGTGTCCAACGGTGCATTTATCAGTTTTATCAGCTCTTCAATGAATCTGAGTTTCTTACATGTATGCATGCATCTTCTCTGTTAAGACTCACACCAGTCTTACTCATACGCTTACATAACACTGTCTTTCACAACGTCCCAAAGATTCAAACAGTTACTTGCCAAGATATATGTCATTCCAAACTTTCTTTCTTCTGTGATGAATGCTCTTTTCCATACATAAAACATTCTAGGCGCAGTCAAGTCCTATAAAGGACAAAAACAAGTATTTAAAACATATAAAAGTATAACTTGGTTTCTGTTTCTATGAGCTATCTCATTCGTGTATACAGTATAAGGGAAACTTTTCAATTGAGAACACCATAAATGTACCTCTGTTCCTCAAATAAATAATACTGATTCTGAAGATATACAGGTAGTGCATGAGTCATATGGACTATTGTTATGGTACTTTCATAGTGGTTTTTGGAGCTTGACAGCCCTTCGACATGGTGTTGTCTGGAAAATAAGCATCATGTTAAAATGTATTTTTGTGTTCCACAGAAGAAAGAAAATCATACGAGTTCAGAACAACATGAGGGTGAGTAAATGTTGAGAGACTTGCCATTTCTTTTTTTCTTTTTTTTACTTTTTGTTTCGCTCTCATTGAATGCATTTTAAGACTGTTTGCTGTAAGGGACAGATGTGAAGCACAGCATGTTTTACTACATGGTCCTTTGGGGTTAAATGTCTTCCTCATGGTGATAAAGGATGAAAGCCAAGGACAGAAACCCTTACAGAACAGACATTCCCCTTCCTGCATATGGGACCTTCGAGACAAACTTTCCTGCCAAAATACTGTAGACCAGACGCAGCTGTGTTAGAAGAACAGCAGTGCGTCTATAAGTAACCATATTCACAACTTGTAAAGGTAAAAATTTAAACTATCCATTTTGATTAAATGGACAGTTCACCTAAAAATTTAAATTCTGTAATTATTTACTCACCCTCATGTCCTTCCAAACCATATGCTATTTTTTCTGTAAGTAAATTAATACAGCTTTTGACACACAGAGACAATTAATAGTGAGCAGAAAAAAAACACAATAAAAGTATGGAATCCTAAAATATTGAACGTAACTATGAAGCGTATAATGAAAACTTTGTAAGTGCATTTGTAAGTCCAGTTCAGTGAAATAAAGAGGAGAAAACAGTAAGTCAACAAATTTGCCTGTGTTTTTTCAAAGACATTTTATTCAGTTTCAATTTATATCTTCATTAGTTGTCTTGAAAAGTTGTTTAATATTTTAGGCACAAATCTAATTCCATGTAAAAGTAGTGCAACAACTAAGTTATATCATAGATTTATGTGAAGAACAGATCAAAATTTAAGTGCACACATTATATAACTACTTTTATGAAACGTCTGTGCTTTCAATTTGTTCTTTTGAGTTACACTGCTGTTCAAAGTTTGGGGTCGGTGAAAAAACAAAACAAATTAATACTTTTGTTCATGCATTAAATTAATCAAAAGTAAGGTTTCTATTACAAATAAATGCTGTTCTTTTGAATTTTCTATTTGTCAAATATACTGTTTTTTTTTATCAAATAAATTCAGCCTTGGTGAGAATAAGAGAAAACATTTAAAAATCGTAACTTTTGAATATGTGCACATGTTTTTATTTTGGGTGAACTATTTTTTTAGCCATAGAAAAGCCTATATAGGTCAATAATAATATGAATATTTATAGTTCAGTCCCTGTTAGTGTCTGATTGGTGGTTACAGCCATTGACGTCTTCCTCCACCTCTCTGGCTTGTTATGTTGTTGTCTTTTCTGCATTCACACTCTTTCTCCAAGTCTTGCTAACTGGGTTTGTGTTTACGTCGACCACGAGCTATGTTTCTGATGCAATTAAGATAGCAGCATGATGGAAAGTGTGTTTTTCTGAGCAAAACATGTGTTTAGAGAAGATTTGCCTGTGTCTAAACAGATCTGACAAAGATAGAGCATCTCTGCTGAAATTCAGCTCTCAAAGGACCGTGCCTTCGGGTTTTTTCTTTCTGAAGTGTTTTTTCTGTCAGTGTTTGTCAGTTTATTTCCCCATCATGCCGTTTACTCTCCTTTTCCTTCCTTCTCTAGGGTTTTGCTGCCAGATGTGATGACAGAGATCTAGTAGTCAAAATTAAATATGATTAAATAAACAACAGCCTGACCTGTTTTGTGAGGCGATTGTAGTACACACTTAAAAAAAAAAGATTCACTTTATGCTCAATATTAAAGAACGCTTTATGCCAAAAATCGATAAGGTAAAAATGATTGCATATACTTTCATGTTTCATTTTTTTCTAGTGCTAAAGTATGTTTACTAACTGCTTAAAAATAATTAAAACAAAATAAATGAATCCATAAAATGATCCCATGATGGGAATCAATAAAGGTTCTTTGAAGACAGAACTCTTGAAACTTCTATATAGAACCTTTTCTTCTAAGAGTCAATGTGTCACACTGAATATGCATGTGTCATGTTTAAGCTTATTTAATGTTTTCTTTCTTTATGACTTCTGCCGCATGTTTGTGCCCTCAAAGTGGGATTTTTTTTGCACAAATCGTTTGCATATAAGCATGTATTGGTACGGAAACTGTCGTGTTTCTCAGTATTCTCTGGGGCGAGTGCATCGAGGTTGCGATTGCTTTCTCGTAACTCTGATTCATAGTTTGGCCGGATTTCCTTGATAACCATTTTCCACTGGCTTTTTCATAAACCATTAGCTTCTTTTGCATGCATGAAAAGCCTTTGCTTTATATTGTCAGTGGAGTTTGCTTGTTTCCTTGGGTGACAGTCACACTCATGCAGCTGTGTGTGGATTGGGTCTGGTTTCCTGCCAGATTTTTTTCTTAATGTTAACTGTAGCAACTTATTTTAGTTTATTAGTTTAAAGAAATCTGACATTGACCAAATGCAGCTATGGGAAAAGGACTGAGTTTTGTCTTGTTACTATCAGCAATATGTAGAGTCAGAGAACTGTGAATGTGGAAGGTGCTGGATGTTCCAGTTAAAACCAGTTAAAGCAAAGGTAGTTTTTAGTTGGTCAAAACTGGGCTAAACTGGTCATTACTTGATCCAATCTGGTCCAAGCAAGGTGATGATTAGTTGTTTCAAGCTGTTCCGAGATTATCCAAACTGGCTAATAGCTGGTCCAAACTAACAGAATTAGAAGGAAAACAAATAAAAGTGACTCAGCGAGGTGTCAGATGTCTTGCTCCTGATAGTATTGATCAGTTTTCCTCAGAGCTTTGCCATAAACTCCTCTGCATTTAAAACACATTTACAAGTTACCAAGGCTTGCTCAGAGACCAATAAAATATTATTACTCACCTCATTATTTATATTTATTTATTTATCTTCTTTATTTTTAATATGTATAGTATTTGTAATTAGACTATATTGCGTTTTAAAATGCTGATTATCAAATTACAGTTACTTTTTTATGGATTACATGATTACATATTATTCACAAAGTGATACTAAATGATTCATAATTTACTGATTCTCCCTAATTCTTTTAAATTGCCCTTTCTTAAAAAATATTAATTTTAATTTTACACATTTTTATGATTTAATTAATGATTAGCTTTTCATCAACTCACAATCTCCCTGCAGTTTTCATTAACATTAACAAATATATTACCTAAAATGAGTAATCCTGATAATGTTACTAACAAACATTTTTGTCATGTAATTTGTAATCGGTAACGGACTACAATTTGCTAGTAATCTACCAGTACTGAATGTAAAATATTAACTATTTAACCGCACATTTTTCTATTGTAATACTTTCACATTGAATCTCCAAAATAGTGTACAAACAACATAAATATATGATTAAAATTATACAATGTTTAATTTAAGTGAACCTTGACATTGTAATAATTGTCACATTTAGCTGTGCCTTTAATATGTCAAGGCACAATGCTAAGGTTTTTTCTCTTCAGATGTTTACCTGCCCTGCTAAAATGCATAAAAAAAGTTATTGTTTACTTTGTTTTTGACCCATGTATCCTTGTAAACAGTGCTTTAAGATTTTCAAGTCTAACAGGTAAATATACAGAAATTGAATAATTTCTTGAATAATTTGTGTATCTGTGCAGTTAATAAACACTAGACAGTCTTCACTGCATAAATTATAAATGAAATATACATTCATCCTTATTAAAGCTACAACAATTACTTCAGTCAACGGCAGTGAGTGAATTTCTCAGTCACACACATCAGCAGGTGCTTATTAGGCTGCTGTCACTTTAAGACCTGCATATGACCTACATTTTCCTATTTACTCACAAATCTTTGCGTTCATTCATCACTTTTTAAGCCATTTAAGACTGTGCTTACGAGGATACACGACAATAATAGGCATTTCAACATAACGTACTCGGTTACTAACGTAACCTCGGTTCTCTCTAGAAGAGGGAACGAGTACTGCGTAAGTATCTTACGCTAGGGGAAAATGCCTTTTCCGCGAGATATTGAAGCCAAAAAATTATCCTTAATTTTGTATTATTGTAAAACGCGTTGCGGCAGCATACAGACATAGGCAAGACAGCTCGTGTGCCTATTGGCTGTTCTGCTGCAACTGCAGCAGCCTATCGAGCGAGGCCTAGCGTGACGTCAGACCCAATGAGGGTGCTTCGCGCCCACTGCGTCACGTCCCGCCGAAACGGGCGTGGCTTAGGCCTATAAATACAGCTCGCAGGCAGCTGATATCTGGTTTTTCATCGCCGAAGCTAACCAGAGCGTGTGCATGCACGGCAAGATACGCAGTACTCGTTCCCTCTTCTAGAGAGAACCGAGGTTACGTTAGTAACCGAGTACGTTCTCTTACGAGAGGTCTCTCGTACTGCGTAAGTATCTTACACTAGGGGACCCAATGTAAAACGCCGTGCGTGCAGGGATCTGACACCAAAGACCCAAGGGCGAAAGCCCGGGGTTCATATAGTGCATAATCACCAGGGGAACTCACAGGGAGTCCGGGAAGAGGGAGGGGCGGAGCCGCGCTCTTCCACATATAGCAGCGTCCCTTAGACGCAAATTACATCATACAGACAGGGCGGAGTACGGCCTGAGCTGATGGGAAATTGTGGGGCTTATTTATTTGCCCATAAGCATTTTGCGGTCGATCAGCGGGCAGTGCTCATCGAGCAGTGCTCAGCAGACACAGTATTCTGAACCTATAGCATCAGAACAGACAGTACTGGTATATTTAGACCGACAACAGCCTGGCCTGTAAGGCGGGAACCTCTAGGTTATAAAACCTTATAAATGTAGACGGGGAGGCCCAGCCTGCCGCCATACATATATCTTGCAAGGCAATCCCACTTGACCAGGCCCACGACGAAGCCATGCTTCTCGTGGAGTGCGCTCTGACACCCAACGGGCACTGCATACCCTTGGAAGTGTACGCCAGCGCAATGGCGTCAACTATCCATCTGGATAGGCTCTGTTTCGACGCGGCTAGTCCCTTGGAACGTCCGCTGAACGAAACGAAGAGCTGCTCCGTCTGTCTGAAGACAGATGAGCGAGACACATTAGCTCTTAATGCCCTGACTGGACAAAGGAAGCTTGCGTCTCCTTCCTCGTCAGAGACCGATAGGGCTGACAGGGAAATGACCTGCGCCCTAAACGGTGTGTTGAGGGATTTTGGAACATAACCGTGCTTAGGTTTGAGTATAACTCTTGAGTCATTAGGCCCAAACTCCATGCACGACGCGCTGACTGAGAGCGCGTGTAAGTCCCCTATGCGCTTCACCGAAGCGAGAGCCAGAAGAAACACTGTCTTGAAAGACAGGTGTTTAAGATCAATCGTCTGTAAAGGCTCGAATGGGTCACCTTTCATGGCCTCCAGTACCACAGAAAGGTCCCATACACACTCAAAAAAATTTTTTTGTCTAAAAATAAGATTTATGTATTTGAATTGCATAACAAATTTCCATGCATTTGGATTACATAGTTTTAACATAAACCAATCAATAATCTGAATGTGATTCCTATTTTTAAGTCATATCTAAATGAAACAGATAAGATTTATGTAATTGTATTAATAAACTGAATGTGATTTATATTTGTCAGTCGTATGTAAATGAAACAGGTAAGATTTATGTAATAGTACACAGAAAAACGCCCATGTTAAATCAACACTGCTCAGTGTTCATATGTGTGCACACTACAGAGTTAAAGCGGTCTTGAAGTTAATGAGATAATTAACTGATGATTGAGCATTATTTATGAACACCTGCTGTTAACAAGCAGAATCACTGAAGGAAAGAGAAACACAAGAACTACAACTGACTTCAGCCACAGCTAAAGGAAGACATTAAATCTGTGAAGATCTCAGCAGAGGAGGATTAAACAACTCCACAAACAGAATTACCTGCTTCACTTATTACTAACCAGACTGACTTTATTTCATTTCCGTTTGAATGAAATCAATAGTTATATTTTAAAGTCACCATGATGGTGGTTAGCGTTTGCTTTAGTTTGACTCTTGACCCTTGACTCTGTAATGTATTTTTTTCCTGGTTGCTATAATTATGTGTCTATAAAACACATTTGTTGCAGCGAAAAAGCCAAGAGAACATGAGATCAGTTGATGTTGGCTGTTTATTGATGAAGATGTAATCATCATATTGTGGCCTGAATCACTTATCTTTTTCAGTGTCTAATGCTTTGATTATTGGGGTTATGTGATTTTGTTTTAAGTGTTATAGTAACTGTGTGACCTGAAAGCATTAGATCCAACAGTTAATCAAATAATATAAAGAATTTTAAAAACATTTAGTTCATTAAACTTTCTACATTATTATTTGGACATCAAGAATCAGTGTATGACTCTCAACAATGGTGACAATCAATGAAATGCTTCATGCTGCAGTGCATGCTGGGTACAACCAATCAAAACTCACCCATATCTCCCAGCATGCATTGCGGCATTAATAAATTATGCATCAGGATTTTTGTAGCTTTTGTCACCATTGTTGAGATTCATATGCTGTTTCTTGATGTCTGTGTGAGTTTAAGTATTGCCATAGATGAAAGGTTTTTGTGCACTAACTATAAAAAAAAATTTCATGCTGTAAAATCAAATGGCTTCTGTTATGGATAAAACAAAATAAAAAAACACAAGTCCTATATAATCAAAGCATTAGACACTGAACAAGATCAGCGAATCAGGCAATTACATGGTGATGACTTTGTCATCATCATCAATAAACAGCCAACATCACCTGATCTCTTTTTCGCTTGGCTTTTTTGCTGCAACAATCGTGTTTTATAAACACATAATTATAGCAGCCAGAGAATTTATATATTAAAGAGTCAAGGGTCAAGAGTCCAACTAAAGCAAACGCTAACCACCATCATGGTGAATTAAAAATACACCTATTGTTTTCATTCAAACGGAAATGAAATAAAGTCAGTCTGGTTAGTAATAAGTGAAGCTGGTAATGCTGTTTGTGGAGTTGTTTAATCCTCCTCTGCTGAGATCTTCACAGATTTAATGTCTTCCTTTAGCTGTGGCTGAAGTCAGTTGTAGTTCTTGTGTTTCTCTTTCCTTCAGTGATTCTGCTTGTTAACAGCAGGTGTTCATAATTAATGCTCAATCATCAGTTAATTATCTCATTAACTTCAAGACTGCTTTACCTCTGTAGTGTGCACACATATGAACACTGAGCAGTGTTGATTTAACATGGGCGTTTTTCTGTGTACTATTACATAAATCTTACCTGTTTCATTTACATACGACTGACAAATATAAATCACATTCAGTTTATTAATACAATTACATAAATCTTATCTGTTTCATTTAGATATGACTTAAAAATATGAATCACATTCAGATTATTGATTGGTTTATGTTAAAACTATGTAATCCAAATGCATGGAAATTTGTTATGCAATTCAAATACATAAATCTTATTTTTAGACAAAAAAATTTTTTTGAGTGCAGGGACTGAGGGAGGTCTGGGAGGATTCAGTCTCTTAGCTCCTCTAAGGAAGCGGATGACTAAATCGTTCCTTCCTATTGACTGACCAAGCGTTGTTTTTGAGAACGCTGCTATGGCCGCCACATAAACTTTGAGCGTGGAAGGGGACCTGCCCTTGTCCAACAGCTCTTGTAGGAAGGAGAGAACCTCCGTCACCCCACAGTCTGGGGGCGACACGCCACGAGCTGTGCACCAGCTGGAGAACACTTTTCGAGGAATAGAGACGTCGCATAGACGGAGCTCTAGCCTGCGTGATCGTGTTTAACACTCCGCTTGGGAGGTCAGCGGGTACCCGTTGATGGCCCAAACATGAAGGGACCACAGCTCTGGGCGTGGATGCCAAATCGAGCCCTTGGCCTGAGAGAGGAGGTCCCTCCTCAGTGGCACTGGCCATGGGGCAGTGCTCGCTAGCTGCATCAGAACTGGGAACCAGGGTTGGTTTTTCCAGAACGGCGCTACGAGTAGCACTGAGCATCCTTCTTCCCTGATCTGCTCTATCACCTGAGGCAGGAGAGAGACGGGAGGAAAGGCATAGAGCGGGCAGCGGGGCCATACATGAGTCAGCGCGTCCCTGCTCTTGGAGAAAAATTCCAGACAGTGAGCGTTTTCTTGAGACGCGAACAGGTCTACTTCCGCTCTGCCGAATTTCTTCCACAGCAGCTGGACTATCTGTGGGTGTAGAGACCACTCGCCTGTCGGAACATTGTTCCTGGACAGTCTGTCCAGTCCTACGTTTAGGAGCCCTGGCACATGCGCTGCTCTCAGCGAGAGCAGGTTGCGCTGAGCCCACACCAGGAGGCGTTCTGTCAGCTTGTGCAGGTTTCGGGACCTGAGGCCGCCCTGGCGATTTATGTAGGACACTACTGACATGTTGTCCGAACGGACCAGGACGTCGTGTCCTCGTATTTGGGGACAAAAACGCGTCAGCGCGTTGTCTACTGCCAGCATTTCGAGGCAGTTTATGTGCAGAAGCTTCTCCCGTTCTGACCAGTGGCCGAAGAACGGTCTGCCCTCGAGCAGCGCTCCCCATCCCGAGGTGGATGCGTCCGTAGACACCACCTTCACACTCGAGGAAGTCCCCAGGCTTACACCTGATTGGTACCAGTCGTTTGCTTTCCAAGGTTTCAGAGCTGCGATGCATTTCTGATTGACCTTGAGACGAAGCAGACCGGAAGCCCACGCTCGGCGCGGCACTCGCGCTTTCAGCCAGAACTGTAGCGGGCGCATGCGAAGCAAGCCCAGCTGAAGAACTGATGATGCTGAGGCCATGAGACCCAGCATCCTCTGAAATTTCTTGAGCAGGACAGATGCGCCGCAGCTGAAAAAGCTCGCTGCGCGCTGAATGTCTAGCACGCGCTGTGGTGACAGTCGCGCTATCATTTCTGGGGGACAGAGAACTCTTCGCCCAATTGACTCTGAGACCCAGATTCTCGAGGTGATCGAGTAAAATGGTCCTGTGCTCTATGAGCATCGAGTGAGATTGAGCTAGAATCAGCCAATCGTCCAAGTAGTTCAATACTCGCATGCCCTGTAGCCTGAGGGGTGCGAGCGCTGCGTCCATGCACATCGTAAATGTACGGGGTGCTAGGGACAAGCCGAACGGTAGGACTGTGTACTGATATGCCTGGCCCTCGAGGGTGAATCTCAAATATCGCCTGTGTCGTGACGCTATCTGTATTTGAAAATACGCGTCTTTCAGATCTATTGACACAAACCAATCTCCTCGGCGAATCTGCGCGAGGATTTTTCTGGTCGTGAGCATTCTGAACTGTCGCTTTGCAAGCACTCTGTTCAGTTGCCTTAGATCTAGTATGGGTCTGAGACCCCCGTCTTTTTTCGGTACCAGGAAGTATCTGCTGTATAGCCCTCCTTCGCTCTGAGCTAGAGATAACGGCTCTATGGCCCCTTTGCTCAATAGTTTCGAAATTTCGGCTCGAAGTAGGTGTGCTACTTCTGTTTGACGGGCTGTGCTTGTGTGTAGGAATGGGCACTGGGCAGTGGGCATTTTGTCTACACTCAAAACACCATCGGCCGTGGCCGGGACACCAGAAAATACACTCTTTATGGGATTTATCTGGGTAGCCGTAAAAACGGCATTTGTGTGCAGGCAAGCGGGCAGTGGAACCGGCTTGTTGACTGCAAAATACACTGGAACAGTCACATTTCTTGGAACTGAACGAGAGATGAGTTTTGGTGGAAGTCCGGCCGCAGCGGGACTTGGACACCGTCGTTTCCCTAGGCGTGCTAGGACGACTTCGGGGCCTCGGGCTTTACCGCAATCCTGGGCCGCGGCTCACGCGGGGCGGGGCGGTGGCCAGATGAGCGAGAGCGCGGTCTCGCGCTTCGGGCCTGTCGGCGCTGCGAAGTGGCGGCGGTGGGCGGAGGCTGAGGCTGTGAGCTCTGAGCAGACGGTTTCGTACGGCCTGCTGCAGAACTGGAGCGCTTCGGCAGGAAGTGCTTCATAGCCTGTGACGCTTTCTGTACCTCAGCGAATCTTTCCGCGAAATCTTTGACGGAAGTTCCAAAGAGGCCAGCGGGAGAAAGCGGAGCGTCGAGGAACGCGGCGCGCTCAGACTCAGACATCTCAGAGAGCGTTAGCCATAGGTGTCTCTCAGTCACAGTGAGAGAGGCCATGCTCCGTCCTATGGCCTGTGCAGCAGACTTAGTAGCGCGGAGAGTGAGGTCCGTACCACTTCTCAAGTCTGGCACGCAAATTGCATCTGGTCCATTCTCGTCCAGCTTTCGGAGGAGATCGGCCTGGAAAATTTGCAATGTGGCCATAGTATGCAGCGCTGACGCAGCCTGCCCAGCGGCGGAGAAAGCGCGACCGAGCAGGGTTGACGTCATGCGGCAAGCTTTTGAAGGTAGAGCCAGCTTAGCGCGCCGTCCAGCGGAGGGCTGGCAAAGGTGGGCTGCTATCGCTTCTTCGACCGGCGGCAGCAAATGGTAACCTCTGTTTTTAGCATCGTCAACAGCGGAGAATGCTAGCGAAACAGAAGAGCGCATTCTAGTTGAGAAGGGGGCGTTCCAAGACTTAGCGACTTCTTCGTGTAACTCAGGAAGAAAGGGCGCTGGTCTGGACGCAGGCGAAGCGCGCTCCCCGGGAAGAAAATATCCATCCAGCCGGTTGTGAGCAGGCTGTTCAGGCGTAGACCACTCGAGGCCGAGGCTCGCTGCGGCCTGTGCGAGTATGCGCATCAGCTCTGACTCGATGCTAGCTCTTTTGCCTGACGATGCGCGGACAGAGGGCTCGAGATCCACAGAGCTCGCCCAATCCTCACTGCCCGATGCCAGGAGAGAGCAGGAATCATCCTCCCCCAATGCGGCTTTCTCATCAGCGTCATCGACGGAAGCGGCGGCAGACGGCGGCCGCTGTCCGTCAGGAAGATACACTGACGAAGCCGGTGAAGCTGGCGGGCGAACCGGCGAGCTTTGACGGGTGGGGGAAGGTTCCGGGACCCGCTGAGCACGGCGCTTTTTACGGCGCGGCACTACAGCGGGCGGAGGTGCAGTCTCAGTGAAATATGCCAGGCGAGTCCTCAGAGTCGCCATACGCAGTAGCTCGCAGTGATGGCAGCCGCCGTCAGCGACCGCGAGAGCTGCATGATCCTCACCCAGGCAGGAAACGCAGATAACGTGGCGGTCCCCGTCGCTGAGTGTGGCTCTGCACGAGCCGCAGGAAGGCATCTTTAAAAAGACGCAAGCTCTTTTAGACAGTGTGTGTCGCGGCGGCGAACACACACACACAACAGAGAGTGTAAAGGATATAGGTGCCGGATAGCGCAGCAGGAAGGCGATTGAAGGCGGCGCGGCCAGCGACTTCAGTGACGACTCGTCCCGCTGCAAGTGCTTCCTCAGACGGCGCGGCTTCTCTCCGGATCCAGCAATGCGTGTGCTTCGCTGAAGAGATGAAAAATCAGATATCAGCTGCCTGCGAGCTGTATTTATAGGCCTAAGCCACGCCCGTTTCGGCAGGACGTGACGCAGTGAGCGCGAAGCACCCTCATTGGGTCTGACGTCACACTAGGCCTCGCTCGATAGGCTGCTGCAGTTGCCGCAGAACAGCCAATAGGCACACGAGCCGTCTTGCCTATGTCTGTATGCTGCCGCAACGCGTTTTACAATAATACAAAATTAAGGATCATTTTTTGGCTTCAATATCTCGCGGAAAAGGGATTTTCCCCTAGCGTAAGATACTTACGCAGTACGAGAGACCTCTCGTAAGAGAACTGTGTGTTTTTGTCCATTCACGCATGAAAGACAACTCAATACGGTGAGCACAGATTTGAGTTCTTTTTTGCGTCTTATCACTCTTGAATGGTTTAATTGCACCTGAATGAATGGCGTGATTCAATGAATAACTTCCGCATTTGGAAGTATGATTTGATCAAATGTCTGCATTGACATTGATGTTTGTTTGATCATTTGACAGTATAGCGTTAGCGTCAGACAGCTGGGCAAATGTCAAGTAGCTGACCTTCTGACAAGTTCAATTCTAAAGGAAATATCATATTAGGCAATGTATTACCTTCTCCCCATATAATCCCCACATTACGTCACACAGACCCTCACTCATGATTTTCGGAGAGCCCATGCTGATGCTGGCTTAGACACTAATACCCTTCCTTCCGTTGCTTTTGCTATTCAGCGTCCTGTTTAATTGCCATCTGGGGCAGATGAAAATGAAGTGGCATCTTTTATTTATAGTCTTGCTTTCTTCCTGGCTCTGATGGTCAATCGATGTGGGAAAGTTTCGTACAGTGCATTAGGAGGCTTTAGTGTCTCTTGTGTCGTCAGAAATATTCCGGTATCTGCTGACCTCCTCATCAAAACAATACAGATTCAATTATGAAGCTGTCAGAACTGGTATTTAGGAATGTGCAGATATATGATGAGTGTATTATTAGTAGTTTAACTGTTCTGAAAAATATGCTAAAGATTCCTAGCAAACCTTGTGTTTATCTGCAAAGCTTTGATTTCAAAAAGGAAAACTTCAGTAAAGAACAAACAATCCACTTGTGCACATTTTCCCCACTATAACAGTAATTGCAGTAGTATATGTTTTGCAGTAATTATGCAAATACTTCATGTTATTTGCTATATACTATATATGAAGAGTTCAGATGCAAAAGCCTCTAAATGCCATTTGAAATTTTCTTATAGAATGATCATTTTTATCAAGCTTGTACATTTAAGTTCAGTAATTTCACTTAAATGATAATTAATAGATAATCTTCATTGCCATTTAAGTGAAATTATTGATTTTAAGTATACGAGCTTGATAAAAATTATCATTCTATAAGAAAATTTCAAATGGCATTTAGAGGCTTTTGCATCTGAACTCTTCATATAGAGTGTTGATATGACTTTTTCCAATGTCATCTTGTTTGTTTCCATGTCAAATAATTACCAACACCTGTCCTTCATTTAGTCTCTTCATCTTGTGTATTTAAAACCTCAGTCATCGTCTGTTCTTGTGTTAATGTTTCATGCATGTGAAGGATTTTTATAGAAAAAAGACAAAAAGAGACGAAATACTGATTAAAAATAATTTTTACAGGAAAATAAAAGATAAAAAGGGTCAAAATATTGAATAAAATTGTGTAAAATGGATTTTTCACAGACAAAAAACAACAGTCAATATGCTTAAAAAAAGATGAAAGTACTGATTAAAAACATAAGAAAGAAATTCTTATGTAAAATATTTTTACAGAAAAAGACAAAAGATATAAAATACTGATTTAAAAGATTTTTTTACGGAAAAAGACAAAAAGATCAAATATTGATTAAAAAGATTTTGCATAGAAAAAAAGACAACAGACAAAAACATTGATTCAATTTTTTTTAAACAAAAATAAGGATTAAAAAAGTATTTTCCAGTGTAAGGCAGCTGTATAGTCAGAAAGCTGTGAGAGTGCACATAAACAGAGGTGGACAGAGAGTTTGATGGAGATGGATGTGAGATCTTGTCTATCTGTTATGTTACTCCACTACCTCTGCATAAACACCCACAAATACAGTGTTTAGAAGAAGCGTTTCAGGCACTGAAACTGTAATCAAGCCTTTAGGCCTCTTGTTTGAATCAATCCCTCCCTGTTTAAAGTCATGAAGTAGACATTCAGAATTGTGGCGACTGGTGCATTAGCCCTGATTATGTTTAAGTGATGTGTTAATATTCATAATCTCCACCATCTCTCGCCTATACAGACTTTAAACACCAGAGGTCATCTGAATGAGTACATACTCTTAACAGAGGACTTATCACAGTATAAAGCAAACATTAAACTCCTTTTACAGACATTAAACTAATTTTTGGAGAATATTTGGATCTCAGAAAGAGCTCTGAACCCCAAAGTGTCACAAATCTACTCTTATAAATCCCAGTTACCCATAACAAACTATAATAGTGAGAATTTAAACAACACACCAGGACTGAAATAAAAATATAAAGGAAGCATTTTATTCCTCCGATGATGCTCTCAAATTAAACGTCAATATTATAGAGCAACCTCACTTTCACTTTCCATTTGTTGCAGTATTTATTAATCGTTGTTAATGTTAGTTAATAAGAATCAGCTGTTCATTGTTTGTTCATGTTAGCTCACAGTGCATTAACTAATGTCAAGTCAAGTCAAGTTTATTTGTATAGCGCTTTTCACAATACAGATTGTATCAAAGCAGCTTCACAGTATTAAATTAAAATAATACAACAAAGTTTGTTTCAAGAGGAATTTAATGATTGATAAAATCAAACTAAATATCCCACAAAATATAATGTTAAGAAATACAAACTTTGATGTTAATAACGTATTAGTAAATGTTGAAATTAATATTAACTAAGATTAATAAATGCTGAAGTTCATTCTTAGTTCATGTTAAATAAGGTAGTTAACTAATGCACCTTATTGTGAAGTGTTTACATATATATATATATATATATATATATATATATATATATATTCTTAAAAGATAATGGTAGTATATGTTGAACTGACTTCTGATTTCTGTTGAATGAAATTACAATCACATTTCACTGGCTTCCAGTTCAAACATGCTGGTTAATCAAGAACAGTAATCTAGGTGACTAATTCAATATTTGATGAGGAACAGATATTCATTTGATATAATGACCTCTGCACTTCATGTAATGCTGACTTCTGAGGATGTGCAGAAGGAACTGGTGTGACAAACATCCACCAGCTGTTATACGCACTGGGATGAGAAGAGCTTTCGATTGATTGTGGCTAAGTCGGGAACTCAGAACTTTGGAATGTTTCGTAGGAGGAATTATGGAAAGTGTGAAGGTGTCTGTGACTCAAAGGTATCTGGATTTGGAGTTCATCAACAGCAAACATTTTTCACACAGACAGAAGTAAAAAAACAAAACAAAAAAAACAGTCTGTACAAATACAAACTGTCACTCGCTGGTTTTGCTCGACGCAGATGAACAATGAAATCACATTGATTTACTCAGTATTTTATATTGTTATCTTTTTAATATTTTATTTAAAAGTCTTTTTAGTCAGTGTTTTTCTCGTTTTCTGTAAATATGTTTGCTTTTTCTGTCTTTTTTCCCTTTAAATCTGTATTTTTAGTTTTTGTCTTTTCTTAATCACTATTGAAATCTCGTTTTCCTATATTTCTTTCTATAAATATATTTTCTTATTAAGAAACATTCTTGAAACAAATGGAAATTTTCTTGACACAAAATGACACTATATATTAAAGGTAGGGTAGGCAATTTCGGAGAGGCTAGCAATAGCAATTACCTCATGCCTCAAAGCACATAACATTACAATAATAATGAACATAAACAACTTATAGAGCTCTCGTTCGCCGTTAATAGTGTTGCCATAGAAACGCATAAATCAGAGTCTGAGGACGTGAACAGCTCTGAGTAGAACATCACGGTAATTATGGCTACTACATGGTGTGAACACAGCATAAGCTTGTTGTTTCTGGTTCATGAGGAACTGTAAAAGATGACTGCTGTTTGTTTGTGGTGCTCGGTGACTGGCCTCTGTCTACAACTCTGCATATCTCATGAAACGCGTTGATGTCGTGTGATGTCTGCGCAAGCAGGTGCGCGGAGGCATGGAAATACATATGTTGACAGGCAGGACATCGTATCATTGCATTCGGACCGAATTCGATGATTGGACGACCATTTTTTTGGTCCTGAGACTTCCACAGAAGATATATGTACATGTTTTAATATTTAGTTATTTTTGATTGCTATCAAGATGTGAAGAGAGTTTCAACCAGAATAACAAAAAGTATTTTTGAAACAATTGCCTATTCCCTACTTTTAACAATTGTTTTCATGCAGCCTTACATTTGCATGTTATTTTAATTGAGCCAGGAGGTCAGTCTGTGACATTTAGATCCTCTATAGAGCTGTACTGCCTTGATGAGAATTTGTACGCAAACCTGAAAGGTTCATTTGCCATGGCATCCCTCGGGGATTCAAATGGGTTTTTGTAATGGGCTTTTTCAAATTATAAGTAAAATAAGGCCTGAAGTAAACATTCAGTCAAAAAAAACATAAGCTATATAAGTACAGCATTTTTTTTTTTTAACATGGCATCTTGAAAATTCAGATTTGAGATATATTGAGTATAATTCATGTTGTAAAACAAGACATCCAAGTATCTGCAGGTCATGTTAACCAAAACAAATATTTCACTCATAATTTGAACATCTAAAAAAATCTATTCAAAAAAATCCAGGAAATTCCAAAGGAAACTCATGGCTTGAAAATGCTTGTACTCTTCCAGATTTTTGGACTACAACCTGAACAGCTCTATTCCTTTTCGCTATGCAGATTCATAGGTCAAAGTTCATCAAGCTTAACCAGTCAAAACAGCATAGCAACCACCTAGCAACACCCTAACAAAACACCCTAAAATCACACTGCTGAATTATTATACATTTTTATTTGCATTTCTGATGGGTGTCACTAATGGAAATAATAATAAGAAAAACTGTTTAATTCACAAGAATAACTAGAGAAAGATTAAGAATTAGGACTATTATGTGTCACTTTGTTTCTGTCATCTTTCATATTGACCTCTACCAAAATATAAACAAATAATAATAATAATAGTGTTTCTTCTCTGCTTTTACTGAAACTCTCAAATAATTCCCCCCTGACAGACTGAAATGACGCATCTTCTTCCCGGACCCAAAGGAGAAGAGCAAAGACATAAATCCCCCAGCGTTGCTTAAGAACTGAGTCTCTCTGCCAAATATATGGTTTTTGTGGGAGACAGGTTAAATTTAAGGAAGTCTCTTGGCTCAATTCATTTCACTGGAGCATTAGAGGAACATTGAGTTCAAATAGCACAGTAGGGAGAGTCATGTTGGTGCGTACCCTTGACATTACCTCTCAGACATCTCAAGGCTTTGAGTAGCTCTACAACACGAATTGATAATCGCTATATTTGGCTGTACAGGAAGTGTCTGCAACTCTTGAAATGAGTGGGCTTGATTATGTTTGTATGTTCCCTGCACTCAAACTCTGAGTAAGTGAATCCTACTTTTGTGTGAAACAGGCCTTCTTTATGGCTTCTGGTGAAATACAGTGTAATCAGTGCAAACTGCAGTCATTCGGGCTGATATGTTGCCAGCTGTGTGTGTGTGTGTGTGTGTGTGTGTGTGTGTGTGTGTGTGTGTGTGTGTGTGTGTGTGTGTGTGTGTGTGTGTGTGTGTGTGTGTGTTGTGTGTGTGTGTGTGTTGTGTGTGTGTGTGTTGCGTGCGTGCGTGCGTGCGTCCGTGCGTCCGTGCATATTTTGGGGACAAATTTGTACCCAGAAGTGACCAAAACCTGACAAATTGTCCAAAAACCTCCCTTTAGGGACGTCCTCGTTTGTAAATCTGGTATAAAAATAGAGTAATTAAAGTTTTGTGGTTTTTTTAATGTAAAAATGCAGAAAGTTTTGTGTGATGGGTAGGTTTAGGGGTTAGGGTTTGTGTAAGGGCATAAAATATACAGTTAGTACAGTATAAAAACCATTACGTCTATGGGATATCCCAATTTAGATAACTAAGTAAACGTGTGTGTGTGTGTGTGTATGTTAGAAGAACAATTTCACTGAAATCGCAACAGAAAACAAAGAGTATTTCAGTTAATCAGACAGTTTGTCTGTTATCTAAGAGATCTGATTCACTCTGCATTGGAAATCAATCTCAATTTTGATCATTTCATTTTAAGCCACGTCATTTTTTCACTTAAGATGTATTTTTAGGTTTCCAGTGATTTTAGCCTGTTTCATGTTCTGACTTTTCCCTGTGCTAAAATCACAATCAGATCACTCTGGGCTTTTCAGAAGGAGGGGTTTGTAGAAATTGGCGCGTTTCCAACAGACTGGGAATAGAGGTACTTCAGTAATGTGCAGTATGTGAAGCATAATGTGTTTTGTGAGCATTAAAGCATGTTAACTTTTTCTATATCACTCAATGAACAAAAATGAACATTAAAATATAATCATACAGTATGACCCCTTTAATGCACGGCCTCTAATGCTTTATTTTGATTAGGCATCAAATACTCACATGGGTGGAGGAAGAGAGGTCAGACACAATAGCGGGAGTCACAGTGAGTCACAGGATCTTGAGGTCAAGTTTGTTGCCAGGTTTGTCTTGGCAGAGGCTTGGGAAAAGGAACTGTGTATGATCTGATACTGTAAATGTGAGGTTGTAAATGTACAGTTGTATACTAAAATCATTGTTTAGAAGAAAAAGCAGGGTGTTATCTTTCAAAAAGAGGTTGAGAATCCCATTGGGTTTGTTTAGGGAGATGTCCTGTACTGGTATGCAGTCACTAAAGACTGAATTTAGCTGGGTGGGAGATAGTTTCACAGAATAATAACAAACGCTCATTCCTGTACAGCTTAACACTGAATGCATTTGTTGTGTTTGGCAAACAAGCAGGCAGGAGGATCAGCAGCACTCGATCCGAACAGACCAGAAAGTGTGTGTGCTTTTGAACTGGAGTGCTGCATATTCAGGACAAGCACTAATGTAAGTGGTGCAACATAAATCACATTCCTAGATAACACTGAAGGATAAAAATAGAAGATGCAGCAGCAATTAAAAACGTATTTTGTCTGGGCTTCGAAATCACTCTCGAAGACTTGGGTTTTGATGGCAGAAGAAAAGACTTTGTTATCAGAGATATAAAGCCGAGTTGGTCTGCAATGCAAATGTTATACATAATATAGGCTACAGTTTTCCATATACTTCAATCGAAGGCAGAGTCACTAAATGCCACTTTACTATACATCCCAACCTATGTTATAAAGCAAGAGATCTCAGTTCATCACGTTTTCTCATATAATGGTAGCACAAAGAGGGATTAGTTCATCATATGTACATCATATCATATGTACATCATATGCACAAGATCATCACATGTTTTTGTCAGGGTTCTGTCACTTCTGTCTAGTTTATTTCTTGGTTTTGTGACAGAGCTTTGACACTCCTGTTTTGTCATGTCTTTGTGTGCGCTCTCTTGTCTGTGTGCATTGTTTCATGTGCGGGGCATGGTGTTTGGATCCCGGCACGTCGGTCTAGTTTGGTTTCGGGTTCTGTGTCGGGATTCGGACGTTCATGCTCCGCGTGTTTATATTCTGTCGTGAGCGCACAGGATGAGCTTACACTTGTCGTGTGAGCGTGCGGTATTTTTTGTTTGATTTGTTCTTGTTTTTTATTAAAGAAGCCCTTGTTTCCTGCACTTGAGTCCTCGCCTCATCTCCTCAACCCCAAACCCTGACAGTTTTTTCTTAACTCTTCATATGTGAGCACATTCCACTCTTTCACAGGCCTCTGCACACATAGTTCAACATGACTATAATAGTATAATAGCTCAACATATATGGCTATATTCACAATTTTCCACACAGCAGTGTCTCACAAACGGCTCTGACACGGTTGAAGATCCAAATGCAGCTTTATTAGGGCATAAAACAGGCAATAGGTCAAAACACAGGGCAGATAATCCAAAAAGAGAACAGGGCAGAGAAACAGGGAAATCCAGGAAACCAGTCAAAACCAAAACAAAGTCAAAACTAAAACATGGTTAGCACACTCAGAAATGCAGTGTGACACTTCACAAGACGTCACAAAGATTGAGTGAAAACACAGGGCTTAAATAGGCACGCATTAACAAGATAATGAGACACAGGTGTAAGTAATCAAACATAAGTCCAGGCAATGGGTTATGTGAATTCCCAATTCAGAGGCTGTATCCTTCCAAGGCCGTTTGCATCACCACTGCTTGACGAAGGCTTTCCCAATTCAAAGCCTCCTTCAAATGCGTTCTTCGTTTCCCGTGAAATGAAGGATACAACAGATGGATCCTTCGCGGCCTTGCCTAGCCCAGAATTCATTGCGCGCCAGTGATTTTTTGAGAGAAATCGACGAATTACACTTTTAAACGTAAGTTTTGGGTTTCAACTTACTAAAATATCTAATGAGACAAATGTAAAAATACAAATGTTGATCTCTGTGTCACTTTCAAATCATTGTTTTGTTGTTGTTTTTTAAGCTCAACCGATGTTTGCGTTTGGTGGCGGGACTTTTTTTCAGACTAATAGCAGATGGAGAAGTGTTTCGGAAACTGTTTGAAATTTGTACTTTTTGCCATTTTTGGTTGACATCAGAGGCAAAAAAAGTTTCAAAATACAGGAATTCAGATCAGTATATCTTTTTTTGACAAGCTCTGCTTCATTGTTTTTGTGCTTTCAACATCTGGCCTGTTCTGTTGTCGCGGGCAGATCCATCTGGGCAGATTAATTATGTGTTGATGTCTTATTCCAGGGAGCAGAGAAGGTAAAGTATTGAATAATGAGAGATCTGGATTGAGCAGGACTATCAGAAGAGCTGCAGAAACTGGTCTGGCCTGGTTTAACAGAAAACTCTACTCCTCAACACACCTATAGCTGAACATCACAGGAAATACTCTGGTGTTCTAGACGTATGATGAATAGGGCCTTATGGGTTTGTTTGGAAATCAGATCCAAAGCTCGGCTTGTCCTTCCAAGTTTCCAGCTGCTGCATAATAGAGTCGAGTGGAAATTATTATTATTATGAAACAGCCTGATTTAAAAGGTTTGGCCAAAATTAAAGATTTTATAGCGTTACTCCACTTATAGATCATACGGCTTTTTATAATTATTATTATTAACACATGTGCACTGCAGTTGCATATTAAACATTGTTTTTTATGGCACAGATGTTTTTCAGGAAATCATTGGCTGTCAAATACAGAGGAATTCCATTATGGTGGATTAATGGCGTGTTGTTTCACCTGCTTTCTGTGCAGCAGGCCAGCGAAAACAGCTGCCAAGAAATACCAACATTACTGTCCAGACTTCTTAAGTGCGGAGAATGATGTTGAAAATTTCACGGCCACTTTGTACATCAATGAATGGAGATGTGAAAGTGCAAATCAGCGAAGGTATGTCCTCTATAGCTACTGTTCATCAACTGCACTTTTAAGCATGTAAAGTTTCATTGCTGCTAACAAGGTCAAAGTTCACCTGATGATTTATACACTAATGTAGTCTATATGGTTCATGGCTAGGTCTTTTGAGCAGACAAAATCTGCCTCTAATTATGAGATAATTTGTTCAATATAGAAGAATGTCAAAATGGTTAAAACCTGTATAAAAAAACACATCAGTATTCCGTTAAAAATTACATAAAAAAACTAAATACATTTTTAAATGCAAATGTTATGGTAATGGAAAAATATATAAAATATTAAATCATTCATAAAATATTTAATCAGTTTATGGTAGAATAAGATATTAGGCTATATATTTATGATAACCTCTATATTTCAGCAAATGCTTGAGCCAATAACTGCTATCAGAAATAAGTGTTAAAAATAATCAAAATGGGCAGAATTTTCTTTTATGTGAAAAGTAAGAATTATCTTACCGTGTTCATATATCCAAATGTTATATTTAAAAAGAGAGTACATGCACTTTTCGGGTTATGAATCACTTCAAAATTATAGGGAAAAGCACATAAATTCCTGCATTACTCATCACATATTTATGAGTTATGCTTGCTCATCTTTTTGCTGTTATTTATGTGCATTTGAGTGCTTTAAGTTACTTTTATTTGGCAGATACTTTTATCCAAAAAGACATTCAGGGTATTTTATGAGGATTTGTGTTCTTTGGGAATTGAATCCAAGACCTTGGCGTTTCAAGCGCCATGCTCTGCCAGAAGCCGTTTTAAATTTTTATAAAATGAAAAGCAACCACAGCAATTTTTACAGTGCACAGTACAAGAACGGGAATGCATTTATTTTTTCCTCTGCTGAACAGTCAGAAATTACATAAAGAGCACCGTTTTGTGTCACTTCATGTTAACAAATATTGCTTCTCAAGTCTTTATCAAATGGTATTTCACTTGATCTCAAAATGGAGTCAGAGAAGTGATTGTTTGTGTTGCTCTCTGATCATATTGTTTGTTTTAGTCATTTGTCTTCCCGGTTTTGTTATCACAAAGCAATAGATTTGCATAAACAGCTGGTTGGATATCATCCCTTGATACACCCATGTTAAATAAGGATGTCCGGGAAGCCCTACATGTACTTGGCAAGATAGCAAGGACATATACAGTTGTGACAGAATTATACAGTATACAGATTTATACAGAATTAATGGCACCCCTGGTAAATATGATAAAAATGGCTGTAAAAAAGTGTGTGTGTGTGTGTGTGTGTGTGTGGGGGTCACATTATTAAATAAATGTTTTTCTCCAAAACACGTTGGCCACAATTATTGACACAACTTGAATTTTTTTACAAATAAAATATCTCTGAAGTATATTCACATTAAAATGTACCTTTTTTAGCACACCAGGGTGACTAGGAATATGAAATTGTCCAGCTATGACTTCTTGTTTCACAGGAGTTTAAATATGAGGAAACACAAAGGCCAAATTCCCTTAATCATCCATCACAATGAGTAAAACCAAAGAATATAGTTCTGATGTGCAGCAAAAGATTGTTGAGCATTACAAAATAGAAAGTGGCTGTAATAAAATAGCTATAGAACTGAACATTTCTGGAGGTCCTGGACATCTTGTTCAGATACATGGTATCATGGATTCTAGCAAATATCAACAGATAAAAAATCAAAACCTGACACCTTCTGCTAGTAATCTTATAATGGGCCGTGGTTGGATCTTCCATCAGGACAACGATCCAAAACAAACATCAAAATCAACACAAGAATGTGTTACGGAGCACAAAATGAAGCTTCTGCCATGACCGTCCCAGTTCCCTGACCTGATGAGTGGAGTGAACTGAACAGAAGAAGCACCAACATGAACTTGTGAATCTGAAGGATCTGGAGAGAGATTCTGTATGGAGGAATGGTCTCTGATCTCTTGTCAGTTATTCTCCAAACTCATCCGGCATTATAGAAGAAAACTCAGAGCTGTTATCTTGGCAAAAGGAGGCTACAAAAAGTATTTAATAACAGGGAGCCAATAATTATGGCCAGCGTGTTTTGGAGAAAAGCATTTATTTCATAATGTGATTTACTCCCCACTTTTAATTATTTTACTTAAATGAAAGGTTAGATTTTTGCGAATTTTTTGAATGAAAGATCAAAAGGATAAACAATGCAGATTTATTTTTTACAGCCCTTTTTGATTTACCAGGGGTGTCATTAATTCTGACCACCACTGTATAGATAGCAAAATATATTTGAAAAAGGATATATCTCTAATCCAGTTGTTTTTAATCAGTTTGTCATATAGTTGATGTTTTGAAAGATTTTTTTAATTAAACAAATATCAGAAAAAGTATATTTTATATAAATGTGCATACAGGCCATATATATATATATGTATGTGTGTGTGTATATATATATATATATATATATATATATATATATATAACGTAATATATATATATATATATGTAATATGTAATATATATGTAATATGTAATATATATATATATATGTAATATATATATATATATATAACGTAATATATATATTATATATATAATGTTTTGGTTGAAGCAGAGGAGGAAGCAGGATCCAAGTGCAGTAGTCTTTTATTTAAACTAACTCAAAACTTCACATATACAAGCGCAAACTCAGGACTGAGACTCAGTAACAGAATAACCACCATGGTGCAACAATAAGAACTGACCAAGACTGAACTAAACACAGGGATTAAATACAGACAGACAAGCTAAACAAGATAACAAGGGGGCGTGGCTAATAAGAAACACCTGGGGAGACTAATCAACATAACAGGGAACCGCTAAACATGGGACAAGACAGGGGAACACAGAGATGAATCATGACAATATATATATATACATATATATATTGTGTTAATCAATATAATTTTTCATGCAGAGCTCAGTTTGTCTTACTCTTAATTGCTTTATTAATGGAAACACACTCGGTTATATTTCAGCTGTAAGTGCTCAATGCATTAGCTGCGATTCATAATGAAAATGGACACCCTTTCTTTTCTATGTGGGACTCTGGAATGGATGTGGGATTGGGTTAAAGCCGCCTGGTTTGAGTTCTCCCTCTCTTCTGGACTCCCGCAGTGAAAATAATTTTTTATTTTTATTTTATTTTTTATTCGGGACAGTGCACATTAATAAACAATCTAACATTTCTGTACAGACTGTAAATGAGCCAGGTTATAGCATAAATGCTCATTTTCACCTGTAGTCCCGAGGCAGGAGGACAAACATAAAAAAATAATGCAACACAAAAGAATATGACAATATACAATATTAAGCAAGAAACACATTAGCACACATTCAGGCTGATTACATTACATCAATAAGATTAGTCAAAATGAGGACATAACTGGGAACTTTTAAGAAGCTGTTTAAGGTGCTTTTTAAATGTGCAGTAAGTGGGACATTCTCTAATGTTTTTTGGGAGGCTGTTCCAAAAATGACCTCCTCTAATAGACAGAACAGTTTGTCCAAAGGTAGTTTTTCTGTGCAGGATGTCTATATCTCCTCTAAATGAGGCTCTGGTACAAAAACCTCTGTCAGACCTTGGTTTGATGTATGTAGAAAGTGAAGGTGGGGCCAGTCCGTGAAAAACTTTATAAATTAAACAGCTATTTTTAAAATGAATACAATTTTCAAAATTGAGCATATTGTATTTTCCCAAAATATTACACTGATGGAATGACAGAGGCTTATGATCAAGTATTTTTTATAGATTTTTTAAATAACATTTCTATGGGTTTTAAAATTGTATTTCCAGTGAGTGACCAGGTTGTAATGCAGTAATCTATATGTGAAAATATCATTGAATGTAGGAACATTTTAGCAGAAGTAATTGTCATTGATGGTCTGATTTGTTTAAAGTTATGTAAGTTGAATTTGATTCTGTTCGCCGTAAGTTTGATGTGTTTTTTGAAAGAAAGTGTTGGGTCCAGTGTGACCCCGAGGTACTTGAACTCTTCTACAATGTCAAGTTCCACTCCCCCCAGGAACACACTGGACCGCTCCAGTTTTATGAGTTTTTTTGAGAAAATCATGGCAACAGTTTTCTTTTTGTTCAATAGTAGGCAGGATTTAAGCAGCCAATGCTGAATATTCTCCAGTGCTGATGTAAGAATGGATGATGCTTCCTGTGTGCTTTTAGCAGGTGTAAAAATAACCGCATCATCAGCATACATTTGGAAATTGACTTTTTGACAAACGTTTGGTAGATCATCTATATACAGAGAACAGTACTGGTCCCAAAATAGAGCCTTGTGGGACTCCTGCTGAACATTCAAGGTAAGACGACATAGTGCTACCAACACTCACAGCTTGTCTTCTATTGGACAAGTAAGATTGAAACCAAACTAGCGCATCTTCTGCAAAGTTGAAGTGAGTCAGTTTAGACAGAAGGGCTCGATGATCTACTGTATCGAACGCCTTCTTTAAATCCAAAAAGACTGCACCAACACATGTGGTTTTATCAAGCGAGGATTTCACTGTTTCTACGAAGACACAGTTTGCCGTCTCTGTGGAGTGGTACTGGCGAAACCCAAACTGCATGGGGTGCAGGAGAGAATGGCCGTGGCTGAGGTGTTTATTCAGCAGCTTGGCGATCCACTTTTCTGCAACCTTAGATACAACAGGGAGGATGCTGATGGGGCGATAATTTGAAATGTTTGTTTTGTCTCCTGATTTAAAAATTGGTGAGACTATAGCCACCTTCCTTCCTGATGGAACAACTGCCGTTTTAATTGATAGATTTATCAGATGTGTTAGCGGGCATACCAGCATGTCTTTGTGTATTTTTTTTTAAATGTGTGTCAAGGCCATACGCATCTTTGGCCTTTGATGGTTTCATGGACTTAATAATGTTAGCCACTTCCAGATCAGTTATTTGCTCTAACCTGAAAACCGTCTGTCCAGGATTAATAGGCTTACGAGCTATCTCTGAGGAACTAAACATTTGTGTTATTTCATTGACAGAATTAATAAAGAAATTATTGAATTCGGTTGCTAATTCTTTTGGATTATTTAGCAGCTCGTTGTTAACTTTTATTTCCAATCTATCATTGTCCATTTTATTTTGCTTTCCAATTAGTTTATTAATATTTTGCCATATTATTTTGCCATTTCCATTTGCACTTGTATGACATCCAAGAAAAAATTTGCCTTGGCTTTATGTAAGGCATGAGTTGTTTTATTTCTCATAGAAGTAAATCTTTGCCTATCAATGGTAAGACCAGATTTTAAAAACACTGAGTAAGATGTCTCTTTCTTTCATAAGTATTTTGCATTGATTAATCAACCAGGGTAGATGATTTCCCCTTTTTTTTACCTTTTCCTCTTTTAATAAAAGGTTCCATAACATCTGTAATTTTAGAGTTAAATATCTGGGAGTTGATTTCAATATCATTATCAGAAAACAATTCAGACCAATTTACTTCATTTATAATATCAAGATTTTGAGATGTTTTGGAATAAAATTGTAATGGTTATTAAATGTTGATGAATTAAATCGCTTTTTACTTAATTTTCGGGAGAAAAATACAATATTATGATCAGAAAGCCCTGTAATGAGATTGTATGTTTTACTAATCCTCTCATGGTTTGTGAATAACAGATCTATTAGAGTTTCCGAATGGTTTGTTATTCTGGTTGGTGTTTTTATCATTTGTGTTCAATTAAAATAGTCAGTAATTTGTTCAAGAGTTGTTCGTTCCCTCTTTACATTCCAGTTAATATTAAAATCACCCATTAAAATAATTTCCTTGGTTTTATCACAGTGTTTAAGGAGAAGTTTAAGTTGTTCATAAAAATCATTCTATATACACACTATAACAAAAGACATTGTTGCAGAAAGTGATATGTCAACACCTACACATTCCAAAACAATTTCACTTGGCCATTCAATCATTGTGCACTTTAGAGTATTTCTAACATACATTATTACCCCCCCCCCATACATTATTACTAGTTTTATGATACTGTTATGGTGTATTTGTTATTTTTTGAGCGTATGGTAAAGGCTTCCTGAAAAAGTTTCAAATGTCTTAATTTGTGGACTGGGTGATATGGTGATATGACATAATTTTTTTGCCTGAATGGCGACATATCTTGGTATATTCCACTTTTTTTCTATTGTATTAATTAGAATTTTTTTTATTTCACATCCTGCCCATCCTGCCCATATTGAAGTCAATGAAAACAAATACAGTGAATTTAAACATATATGCTATACATCATGTGCAAAAAAAGGGTTAAAATCACATTACATTCTGACATTGCAACATTACAGTCTAAAAACAAAAATAATGCTTTTTAAAGCAGAAGTTATATTCACTAAACTAAAAAAAATTAAAAATACAAATAAAAGCACAGACTAATTAAATTAGACTATTTGATTACTATAGTAACATTTCATAAAAATACAATTACTTACACAAAATTCTATGGCACATTTAATGTCCAATAAAAAATATTTAAGCAAAATGTATCAATATTTTAATAAGAATTATTGGCAGGCTCACAGAAAAAAGAACTTCAGTTTGGATATTTGGATGAGATGTGAGTAAATAAATACATAATTGTCATGTTTTACATGCTTTTACATAATACTTTTTCTTTTTTCATTTGAAGACCCACCGCAGATTCCCTGAAGATACAATCTCCTGAAGCTTTGCCAGAGAATACATTTGTTAACCTAAAAAAAGATTTCTGCTGAACTGGTTGTGGAATATATAAACATTACAAAAGTAGTACAATTAAGATAAAACAACTCTAGGCCTTCATTTACATTTGTACTCCGATTAATCTTAACTTCATTTGAATTTATGTTGTGAAATGTATCTCCTTAATAAACCATCAAGGGAAATTGATTGTAAATGGCGATACAATGACATTCTACAGAATACTGTACAAGTTTATAAAATATTGCAACAAATTTGAAAGCAAACACTTATCTAAAATGCCATTGTATGGTGTACCGTGTAACGATAAAATTGAATCACTGGAATAACCAAACTCATTCACTGAGAACAATAAATAAAATATTATTACAAATAAATAAATAAATAAATGTTAATTAAATAAAATATAAAATAAAATGTATATACTGTGTATGTGTATCTATATATGTGTGTAAATATGTATATATGTGTGTGTGTGTGTGTGTGTGTGTATATATATATACACACACACACACACACACACACACACATTATTTATATATATGTATATATGTGTCTATATATATATATATATATATATATATACATACTGTAAATACACACACACACACACACACACACACACACAAGAAAATGCAGTCAGCACATGAACTCCTTCAATACAGTCAATGAAATTTCAGGGTCACTAGTCTTTGGACGTTGTTCTTTTCCCACACAGGGCAGTTAGAGACAAAGAGAAACACAAGGGTCAGTGCATATAAAAAACATCTGCTGATTCTTGTATGATGAGATAAATAAGCAAGAAATTATTTGACCTTTATTGTGGTCAATGAACAAGCTGAACTTTGGAAATATATAGAACCTTATATTGGCTTGGAGTAGTTTGGAGTTTGTTGACTCATTTTCCATTATTGCATCACTCAGAAAGCTTGTGTTTCTAAAACTGGCTAGACTGGAGATCTGCAGAGTCTATCATTGGCATGCATTTCAGGGGGGTTTTATCAGTTGTTTTTGTTTCTGCAGCACAACATGGAATCTTGAAATAATTTAAATATTTCCCTTCACTAAGGTGAGGCTGCAGATGGAGGTCCAGAACAGATGTCCTATCAAACATTCCCTGGTCGTTATTAGCAGCGGAAGAATAATGTGCAGCTTAACTATATCAATATTAGTGTTATACTGCTAATGGCTTAAATAACTCCCTAGTGCCGCGCCAGCATTCAAGGAAAGCTTCAAATCCATGGTAATTTTTTTTTAATAATATTGTAAATATATAAAACTCAAATGTCTCCATCTACTTATTACATGCCATATAACTGGATTATTAGCAGAATGTGCTTCATACATATATATATATATACACACACACACATATATATATATATATATATATATATATATACATATATATATACACTGTAAAAAAATTCTAACCCTCCCAAATCAAAAATTTCAAGTGACCGATAACATCTAAATATTTCAATTGGCCCAAGTGAAATTCTTGTTGCAATAGTCTGTTAACATTGGCTCAATGGGAAATAATACGTCAGACTAATTGAAAAATGTAGATGTTATCGGTCACTTGAAATTTTTGACTTGGGGATGTAATTTTTTTTTTACAGTGTATATATATATATTTACACTTATCTAGTGTGTCTACCACTATTTACGCCTACCAAAAATAAAAAGGTTCCAAAAAGGAGGTTTTTGGAGCAATGGTTCATCCAAAAATCTTACAGTGAACAGTTCTTAAAAGAATACTTTTTTAAAAGTAGCCTTTTTGTGATATAAAGAACCTTTAATGCAATGGAAAGTTTCCTTATGGAACCATCGATGCCAATAAACAACCTTTATTTTTAATATCATACATATTTATGAATTACGATATGATACAACTTTGTCAGTTTACACTGAAATTAACTTTGCATCCATAAGGTCAGCTTCATCAAAATGTGCAGAACACAAATTTACATATAACATAGATTTAAATGAACAAAAAAGAATATCTTTAGATTAAGTGTACAGCATCTTGTTTTTTTTGCAGTGTTGTCACAGCTTTCTATTGCATGAAAATGCAACACGGTGAATGTTTAGTTTATCGTCTGTTCAACATTCAAAGTTGCTTTGTTGAAGTGTTTCCCATGTTCAAATACTCATTAGGAAACAACTTGACCTAGTCAGATTAATCAGTAGCCTTTCCTTTAACACCGGTGTCTTGCTTTCCCTTCAACCTTGATAAGATTGAACAATGTGGACTTAGTGTGTCCATGAGAGAGAGTGTGTGTGTGTGTGTGTGTGTGTGTGTGTGTGTGTGTGTGTGTGTGTGTGTGTGTGTGTGTGTGTGTGTGTGTGTGTGTGTGTGTGTGTGTGTGTGTGTGTTCGTTCGTTCGTTCGTTCGTTCGTTCGTGTTCTCAGGGAAGGGTGGGAGAGATATTGTAGATATTGGACGTGACCCAAAACACACATGTTAGCATTCACCAGCATCTGTCAGCACCTCAATCTCCCATAATGGAGCTGGCCTTTTACAGCGACCATGATCTATGCACAGCCTTCAGTGGACTAAAGAGCTCTAAACATGATTGATATTACTTTAAATTAAAGCAAATTGGCTGAAAGGGGAAAAAACTGCTTCTAATATATATATTTTTTTTAGCATAAATGCATACATGGAGCAGTTTAGGGTGAATCTAAACAACTAACATTTGGGAAGTTAAATACTATGAAAAAAAATCCTTTTACAAATTAATTTCTCGTTTGTCCTTGTTAAATCATTTGAAGGAAGGACCATAGATTTTTTCATGCGCAACTTTTTTCATACCTTCAGGCTCAGCTTAGTGAATAATGAAAGAGAAGTTTAGTTTCATTGACATAATTTAAAGTATGCTGCAAAAAAACAAAAATACACTTGTATTTCACAATACAGTCCTTACATTTTAAACTGATGCAATGTTAGACTTTGTACTGTGACAGTTATGGCAGAGCTATAAATAAAGCTATAATGGTAATGGTAAATATATATATATATAAGAATATACTGTTAGTTGCTTGAATGCTTGTAAATATGAGTGTGTAATTTTGGACACAATGGTGTCTTATACAGATGAATATTTGCAGTGTGGTTTATCTTTTTGATCCCAACAGTAAAAGACAGAGAAAACAGTTGTGAATGAAGGGCGGTATGGTTTCTGGAATTCTAGTCCTGTAATTTTTTAAATAACTGCTGGGAAAAGCAGAGCTTTCACTGTTTTGCCCCTGCAGTCAACTTAACATTTCTGTCTCTGTTCTGTAATGCTAAAGCCAGCTTGTGCTATAAGAAACATGTTTTGGTGCCAATACCAACACATTTGGGGGCTTAAAGGTGAATGTGGCCTCAATCCTAAAATCCTAAATACTAACATGTTTGCATGCATGCTAAACCCTAAAACAGGCAACGTGCACCACAGGATACATATTTTTTTTTCTCTTGTAGGAGGCACGTTGTCAATATCGTAGTTGAGTCTGTTTGGAGTACGTGGGTCACATGACTTGGTTAAACTTTTCTGTGCTTGTTTTGTCAGTTTTTGTCAGTTTGACCTAAAGCCAACATGTCTGTTCATAATTCTGACTTTATATAAAGTAGGCATATATTAATCTTAATTTTTGTTTTGTTTTTGTTTTTTGAAAAAATACACCTGCTAATATTAATTGTGAACAATGTCTTAAGATGTTGAAATAGAATATCAAGTCATATGTTGGTCATGCTGTTATTTACCGCATTTTTAAAAGTATGTATCCCCTGAGATACGCTGCCAGATTAGGGTATAAAAAAAGGATTATCCACAGTATTGACAATGAATGGTGTCTCAAGGTAAACTGGGCCCCTGTACTGGTCATTGCATTATCGCACATTCCGGCGTGACTGGGGAGGGGTGGGTTGTGTTTGGTGGAGGGGCCAGTAGAAATCTCGTTCCAGGGCCGGGGCCCGAATGGCGCTTTTCCACTGCATGGTACGGTACGGCACGGTTCGGTACGGCACGCTTTGGCGCTTTTCCACTGCATGGTATGGTACGGCTCGGTTCGTTACGGCTCACTTATGGCGCATTTCCACTGCGTGGTACGGTACGGTACGGTACGGCTCGCTTCGGCTCGCTTTAAATGGTACCACCTCTGTTGAGGTTCCAAGCGTACCGTACCGATACTAAAATGTGATGTGAAAACACTGCAGATCACTGATTGGTCAGACAGAATCATCACTACCAGTGTCATTGTATTTGCGACACGAGACACTAAACCCGCTAGATTTAAATAGCCAGTAGACAACAGCCAACGCTGTAACACCTGTTTTTAAAGTATTTTCTTTTAAAAAAAAAAAAGAGTATAAACTTTAAAAAAAGAAATGGCTGAATCGTGGTCAGTGGACGAGGTGCAGACGTTCCTCTCGTTGGTTGCCGAGGAGCGGATGGGGAAACACGGAATGAAAAATTCGCATTTAATATGATGATGTCATGGCAGTAGAGACGGCAACTATAATGATCAGTCCCACCCACTTTCAAGCGGTACTAACTGCAGTGGAAAAGCAACCGAGCTAAAGCGAACCGAACCGTGCCGTACCGAGTCGAGTCGAGTCGTTCCACGCAGTGGAAAGCGAAGCGAGCCGAACCGTTCCGCGCCGAGTCGAACCGTACCGAGCCGAACCGAGCCGTACAATGCAGTGGAAAAGAAGATCTTTATAGGCCCTCGTGGCCTCAGGGCCCCCTGTACACCCCCTTTCTCAATCTATATATTTTTAGTTAAAAATTGTGCAAATGGTATTCAGTTCTAGTGCTGGGCAACGATTAATCACGATTAATCGCATCCAAAATAAAAGTTTGTGTTTACATAATATTATTTACTGTGTATAATTATTTTGTATATATAAATACACACACATGCATGTATATTTTTAAGAAATATTTGCATGTATATACTGTAAATATATTTACATAATTTATTTTATATATAAATAACACATTTTTCTTAAATATATACATGCATGTGTGTGTATTTATATATTTATATATATATATATATATATACAAAATAATTATACACAATACACACATATATATTATGTAAACACAAACTTTTATTTTGGATGCGATTAATCGCGATTAATCACGATTAATTGTTGGCCAGCACTAAATATAATTTAACATAATATTCTAATATTCAAATAAAACTGATACTTATATTAAATTATACAATTTAAATACAAATAAAATATTATTTGACTACATCTTTGCATTTTTAACAAGATATTTTCTTGCAGAGTTTCACACAGCTCATTTTAGGGGTGTCCAATCCTGCTCCTGGAGGGCTACCATCTTGCAGAGTTTAGCTCCAACCTCAATCAAACACACCTGTAAAGTCGAACTAAAGTCTTCAAGGTTACTTAGAAAATGATAAGTTGTATCATAAATCACATTATATGATTGATTAGGGATGGAGCTATAATGCCTGCAGGACAGTGGACCTCAAGGACTAGAGTTTCCCACAACTGAGGTTGAAGATGAAACTGTTCTGCAGTGAAAAAATATAAGAAATGTATATCAATTTTAGGACACTTAGACATGTCATACATGCAGCATATTACATATTTTTTTGCATTGTAAACTCGCACTCGATCAGCCCAAAGTCCGGCATCCGAGCAGCGCGGAAGGTCTTTACGTGTTACTGTCTTTTCTTGAGGCGAAGTATTTTTTGATTAAATGCAATACATTTGAATATGTATTCTCTCGTTATTTCATCTGACTCCATAAATGAAAAGGTTTTAATGATATCTGTGCATCATTAAATGTGAGCGAATGTTTGACTATTCCTTTCAAAGTCAAAGTCAGTTAGAATAATCAAATGTAACAATTTATTATGTCAGGTAAATGTATCATGCCAATTTCATAATCAATTCAAAGATAATCGATAGTAAAACTTCAAATGCTCTGGAATAAAGAGAAGAGATGCATTAAAATACATGATGCTGAATTTTTTGAGGTCCTTCAACATCATGGGCTATCATTACTCAACATCTGAGTAACAGAAGGCCCCGAACCCTTTGCTGAATTCCATTATATAGACAGAAACTTCTTTCACATGGAAACATCTGCTAACAATGGGAATTTACATTCAGAGTTGACACCATTTAGGGGGTAGGAGACCATTTGTCTTGAGAGACCACCTTCCTTTGTGTGCTAGTTTTCTCTAAACTCTTAAAAACCTTATTACCTTTTGTTTTACTTATTTTGAAATGAGACATTTGTACCAGTCGCACTGAGACATTTCAAATGATACCAAACATGTATAATACTCAATGATAATCATTCACATTAAACCATTTAGATTCTTGGGTGAGTTTTTGGTGATCTTCGCATGGGGGAGAAGGAGTGGGGGATGAGGGAATGAAATGTAGATTAGGATGACTCGGAGGTGAGACTTTCGTCTCGATAGTGCACAAGGGTGAGTTCAAATGTTAATTTCCAGAGAGGTCCTTTGTCCTCTCAGGGCCTCAAGTAGACTGCCTGGCATTTATCTAATTTCTCAAGTCTTACAGTTATTTCAGTGATGCTTTGGTCTTTTTTTATTCCCTGATAGGGCAAAGAATCCTAGGAGATACAACTCATAAAATCCAGACTATATCAAATATTTCAAAAATTCCTTTGGATATGTTTTACTTAAGTCCAGATGATATTAAAAATGACATGAAATAATTTTTTGATTATCATTTTCCACTCTTGCCGGTTTTAGTGTTAATTATATTGTCAATCATATAAATATAAGAATGTTGTGGTAAAAATGTTAAGCAAATGTACAATTTTCATATAAAATTTGCTAACTAAAGAGGAATAGTTTTGTAAAAAAAAAACAACAACATATGCACATTGAAATATATACAGAAATACAGTATATACTGAGGAGTTTCACTGCATTTCCATATTGATCCATAATTCGACTATACTTATTCACGATTCAACTCTTATTTATTTTAGTTTCCCAGAAGGGATTCAGGTCAGACGGATTGGAGTCATTGAGAACAAAACACAGCTGCCAGTATTTTTCCATTGAAATCTGCTATTTTATGCTTGACCAAAGGGTGTTTAGCATTTATATATCAGTAGGTCACGGTGATGCCAAATCATCAGTGTAATTAGTGAGATGACTATCAGATGTTTCATCATTTGAGAAGGTTAATGTTCATATCAGAGATCAAGGAAGAGTGTATACCGTGCCAGAAGTAAAGTCAGAAAGATTCAGTAATTGTTTTAGTCTCGCAGTGGGGGATTATGGGTAAGAATAGGGGAATTGTTTGTGCATTGAGTGTCAATAAGAGAATCCATTGAGACAGCAGATGAGGTTTTGTATTAGCTAATGATGATGTGTTAAGTTATCATCTGTCAACCGCAGAAACTGTTTATTAATCTGTCAGAGGGGTTTTCTGCATGAGAAGATACATGTTTGAATGTGTGTGTGTGTGTGTGTGTGTGTGTGTGTGTGTGTGTGTGTGTGTGTGTGTGTGAGAGAGCGAGAGAGAGAGTGAGAGAGTCTGAAACCAGAAACAATTCATTTAGTTCTTCACGCTTTAAAATGTCACATTTAGTGAAACCTAAGGATCTGGATAGCTTTTTGGGAGGCTGATCTCTCGCAAAATGTACCGCCAATGTTTTTCCGGCTGATCCTGGACTGTGGATTTTGGAATCAGGGACATGGGCATTGTAATTGCCTCTTTAAATATGTTTTATATGGCATGGCTTGTGGGATTTCTACTAATACCAAATATTTGCCCTCGTCCTTTTAACCAATGAAAGCAATGTTCCGGGTTCAGTGTTAAGTAAGCATTGCATGCTGTTGATTGCCAAAGAAAATACTTATCTCTCACTTTGTTAAAACATGCCAAAATTGTGTTTACAGCAGTTTTAGTTTATATTATTATTTATAGTATTTATTAATATTTATTATATATTTTGAATTCGATTTTATTTTTATATTTTCATTTCAAATTTAGAAAGCTTATGGGCTTTTTCTTTTTTTGTACGTTTTTGTTGTTTATTAAAAGTATTTCTATAGCTGTAACTTATTATGTATTTATTATTTCCGTTTTTGTCGTTTTAGTACTTTAACTTATTTTATTTCAGCTATACAGTTGTCAAGACAAGAGTTCTCGTTTTCATTAAAAGTCCCCATGTTAGTCAATAATTGTATCCCTTAAAACTCATCTTTGATCAACAAAATTACATATTTAAACTTCCTCATGCCTTAAAATAGCTTGATGTAACTACACCCATGTAATGTAACTAACTGTACACCCATGTCATGTAACTAACGATGTAACTAACTATGCCTCATTTAGTATATGCGGAACCATAAATATGCTAATTATTATAAAATCTGACAAACGTGGAGGGCGAGGACCACCCTGCCGTTGCACATATATCTTCCATTGGTAGACCAGTTGACCAGGCCCATGAAGAGGCCATTCCCCTAGTGGAATGGTCTCTAGTGCCTATGGGACATTCCTGACCCAGGGAGGCATAGGCCAGAGAGATGGCCTCGACTATCCATCTGGATAATCTCTGCTTCTTGACCGGTAACCCTTTGGTGTGGCCCCCGAAGCACACAAAGAGCTGTTCTGACTGCCTGAACGGTGCAGAACGCTCCAAGTAGATTTTGAGAGCTCTGACTGGACAGAGTAAATTAACCTCCCCATCGTTTACCGAGGGTGGAAGCGCAGACAGCGTGATAACCTGTGCTCTGAAAGGTGTCGAGAGCACTTAGGTACATAGCCGTGTCTCGGCTTGAGAGTGACTCTGGAGTCACCAATCCCAAACTCCAGGCAGGTAGGGCTCATGGATAGCGCCTGCAAATCACCTACTCGCTTGACTGATGCCAAGGCCAACAGAAGGGCGGTTGTCGACTGAAGTGGCTCGAATGGAGGACCCTTCAGGGCTCCAAGGACCTTGGAGAGGTCCCAAGCTGGCACAGAAGGGGGGCGAGGGGGGGTTATCCTCCTAGCCCCTTTGAGAAAGCGAACGACGAGGTTGCTTTTCCCTAGCGATTGGCCAGCCATGGAGCCGTGGTAGCTTGTAATAGCCGCCACGTACACTTTGAGCGTGGAGGGGGAACATCCTGCGTCCAGCAGCTATTGGAGGAAAGAGAGTATGACTGGTACTTCACATGAATGGGGTTCAAGGTTCTTAGCTGCACACCAGCTGGAGAACACTGACCATTTCAGGGCGTAGAGGCGCCTTGCGGAGGGCGCTCTGGCCTCAGTAATGGTATCAAGGACTCTCTCTGGGAGGTCCCCGAATACCCGTTGAGGGGCCACACATGGAGGGCCCACAGGTCTGGGCGAGGGTGCCAAATCACCCTGTTCGCCTGCATGAGGAGGTCCCTCCCCATCGGTACAGGTCATGGGGCTGAGTCCACCATCTGTGCCAGCTCTGGGAACCAGACCTGGCTCTTCCAGAGGGGGGCTACCAGAAAGACCGAGCATCTGCTCGTTCTGATCTGCTCGATGACCTGTGGTAACATCGAGCCCGGAGGAAACGCATAAAGCAAGAGCCTGGGCCAAGCATGAGCCAGCGCATCCTTGTTCTTCGAGAAAAACAGTGGGCAGTGAGTGTTGTTCTCTGAGGCGAAGAGGCCGACCTTCGCCCTCCTGAACACACTCCAGATCAGACAGACCGTCTGAGGGTTGTCTCTGGATAGCATGTCCGCCCCCAGATTTTGGATGCCTGGAACATGGGCAGCTCTCAGAGAGAGCAGGTTGGCACGTGCCCAAAGTAGGAGGTTTCTGGCCATGCCATACAGGTTGCCTGACCTGAGGCCGCCCTGACGATTTATGTAGGATACCACTGACATGTTGTCCATTCGGACTAAGAGGTGGTGCCCTCTCAGGTCTGGCAGAAACACTTTGAGAGCTAAACAGGCCGCTCTCATTTCGAGGCAGTTGATGTGTAACTCCTTCTCCGGGCCCGACTAGAGGCCAGAGACAGGCTTGCTCTCGTACAGTGCTCCCCAACCTAGGTTGGAAGCATCCGTGAATATCACCTTCCTCCTGGGGGCCACGCCCATGGTTACGGCGGACTGGTACCAGTTTGGAGCCTTCCAAGGAGCCAGGGCTCTTATGCAGCCGTGGTTCACTTTGATGAGCAGGCGCCCTGAGTGCCATGCATGGGCTGGCACACGGCGCTTGAGCCAATGTTGTAATGGCCGCATATGTAGCAAGCCCAATTGGAGAACTGATGATGCTGCAGCCATGAGGCCCAAGGCTCTCTGAAATTTCCTGAGGGGTGAGTGAACACCTGCCCTGAAAGATGCTACCAGCCGCTGGATAGAGAGCACACGCTTGGGTGTGAGCCGAGCTCTCATCCGCGTTGAATTGATAACTGTACCCAGAAAGGTGACGTTCTGGCTGGGTGACAGTTTGGTTTTGGAAATATTGATCCTGAGCCCTAGACATTCCAAATGGCTCAGAAGCCAGGACCTCAGGGGAGAGAGCGCTGCGTCCATGCACTTCGTAAATGTACGGGGTGCTAGAGACAGGCCGAACGGCAGGACCGTGTATTGATAAGCCTGCCCCTCAAATGCGAATCTCAAGAATGGCCTGTGTAATTTGGTGTAATTTGTATATGAAAATACGTGTCTTTCAGATCTACTGTGAAAAACCAATCCCCCGGGCGAACTTGCTTGAGGATTTGTTTTGTAGTTAGCATTCTGAACGGCTGTCTCATCTTTGGAACAAGGAAATAGCGACTGTAAAACCCCGACTGGCTTAGTGCCAGGGGAACTTTCTCTAGTTGTGTTTTATGCACATATTTATATTAGGGCTGGCTTGCCAGGCCTCGGCCCGATTGGATAGAGGTTGAGTGACAACTGGGGATGGGCCACCTAGTGAAGGGGGACCAGTTATCCAGGTGTTGTGTGCTTGAAACATACTCTTTTTGTGCTTTATTTGGGTCGCTGTAAAAACAGCGTTTGTTTGCAGGGGTGTGTGCAGTGCAACGGGCCCCTTGACAACAGCAGAAAAATCTCCAGCCGCCTGAGCTGAACAGGGAGCTGGGAGATTCAAGCTAGCTCTCTTTGAGGGTGGTCCGGCCGTGGCGGGACCCAAGCCCTCTCTCTTCCCTCCTGTCGCTAGGAGGTCTTCGGAGGCCCAGTGTCCAACACAAGCCTGGGTTGCCCCTGGTGCCGAGGGTGCGGGTAGCGCTTAGCAGGCTGTAAGCGCCGATGGGTATCAGCCACAGAGCGGGGCTGAGAGGCCTGGGGCACTGGCTTAGCTGGCTGAGAGCACTAAGAGCGCTAAGCTGGAGCACTTAGGCAGGAAATGCCGCATAGCCTGTGACGATTTCTGTGCCTCTGTAAAGCGCTCCGAAAATCCCTTCACAGCCGGGCCGAAGAGACCGGTGCAGGAGACTGGGGAGTCGAGAAACACCATCCTGTCCACCTCTTTGATGTCCGTAAGGTTCAGCCAAAGATGGCGCTCGAGCACGATGAGGTTAGCCATGCTTCTGCCGATGGCCTGAGCCGTGGACTTTGTGGCACGCAGTACTAAGTCCGTCGCGCTACGCAGGTTCCTGAACGGCTCGGGGTCCGGGCCAGACTCGTCCATAGCTTGGAGAAGTGTGGCCTGGAAAACCTGCAACACCGCCATGGTGTGCAGGGCCGCTGCAGGCTGGCCGGAGGTGGTATATGCACATCCAGCAAGGGCTTAAGTGTTTCAGCAGGGCTTAGATGGGTGGACGACTTGAGTTCTCTTCAAGGGGGGGCAGCTTCTCATAACCTTTTTCTGTTGTGCCGTCGACAGAAGAGAGCATCGCTGAAGCAGAAGAACTTGTGCGCGCTGAGTAGGGGGCTTCATGAGCTCGGCATGGACTTCCGGGAAAAAGGGCGCTGGTTTGTGATGGGGGGCCTGCTGGTGCCTGGGCAGAAACCATCCATCCATCGGATGTCAGAATTGGTCCCAGTCACAGTGGCACCTGACTGGGTGAGAGGGGCGGGGTCCACCGAGGCCAACCACTCTTCTTCCGACGCAGCAATGGAGAGGCTTGTTCTCCCTTGTCCGATGCGCCAAATGAGACGAGACCCGCCACTCGCTGGGAGGGGCTCTGGTCTGTCTGAGTTAACAGGACCGGTGAGGGGGATTGCGAAGGAAAAAGCGAGACGCGGGGACGTGACCGGCATGGGCTCGCTAACATCCATGCACTCGGGCTGCCATTGGCTGTGACGTTTCTTCTTCCGTGGCTCAAGGAGGGCAGGGAAAGGAAGAAATGGGAGAGCGGTATCACCGTCTTGTTTAAAGAGAGCTAGCCGCGTCCGCAGAGTGGAAATGGGCATGCTCTCGCAGTGAGAGCTGCATCCACGTGGGTGGCTCCCAGGCATGAGGCGCACTCCGAGTTCCCGTCCACGTCGTGCAGAGGGACTCCACACAAGGTGCAGGGAAAGCGAGGCATTTGCAACAACGCTCGCTGCTCACTGAGAAATTTGCTCTTTCAAATAAAGCTGAGTGTCGCGACAGCGAGCACACAGCATCAGAAAGGATATGCGTGTTCGCCGGATGGCCACAGGAGAACGGCGACAGGAGAGAAGCAGCTTCAGATGAAGAAGAAGGCGCTAGTCCACTGTGAAGAGGCTCGTTCCAGCTGAAGGGCTTGGTTCGACGACGGGGTTTCGAAGAGGCAGAGACGTGAAGGTCACTGAAGGAGATTAAATCTGATTTTATGGTGAAATGATGGGCATTTATAGCTATAAGCCACGCCAATTCTGGCGGGCTCTGACACGCTTGGGTCTCATTGGTTCAGGCATCAGACCCGCTTCGCCATAGGATGTGCAGTTGCTGCAGCATAGCCAATCGGTGAGCTAGCTGCTCTTATGGTACTTGCTGTGCAGCTGCACTGCGTTTTAAATATAGGCTTCAATATTCTCGAGGAAACGAGTTTCCCCACTGTGTATAGCCACGCAATACGAAGTGACCATTCTCGAAAGGGAACTTTGATTGATGCGCTTTGACACGAGGGGGAGGCGGGGCCTTGAGTAGTTTGCGGGGCCCTACGCAACTTGCGTAGTGTGCGTATAGGGCTGAGTCGGCTCTGAGTATATCGCTGCAAAGGTATTTCCATATTCTTTTGACAATCACGTTCAGTCTCTTGTACCTTAAAGGGGAAATGAAGCAGTCAATCAAGTTTACATGATTTACAAGATGGATTTCCACTATAATCAACAATTATATAAGAAACATGACAAATGTAAACATATAAAAGAAAAAAAACGTTATATCTTTCGGGGCCAGGGATTGTGCAGTATTCTAACATGTGAATGTAGGAATATCCCAACATCAAACTGTCTACACCACAGTGTTTTGACCGCGAACAACTAACGTTAGGTACAGTCATTATAAGCTAACAGCTGTAAGCATGAACTAGCTAACGCTAACTTAGTGTTTAGCTAACTTAGTGAAGTTTATTAGTACCAGACAAAAAGACGATGTCTAATGTTATATGTTAACAAACTGCACATGGAAACATTGTTCGCGATGTCTGCCATCATATTCCTGTCTCTTGTCAACACCATGTAAGTTAGCATGTATTAATATATGCATTTGAGCCGATACGGCGTGGGAACCGAGCAGTGGTACGTCGTTATGTCGAACAGCCGGTGGTGGTTTGGGGCGAAGAGCGGGTTGGCAACGCTACCTGGTGTCAGTGTGGCTGATGTACTGCGATGCCCACCGTGTCAGAGTCCATCAGCTGTATATAACATATAACATTAGACGTCGTTAGTTGTTCGCGGTCAAAACACCGTGGTGTAGACAGTTTGATGTCGGGATATTCCTACATTCAGCCAGGTTTATTAAAGGCAACCAACCCCGTGACGTCACACGTTAGAATACTGCACAATCCCTGGCCGCGAAAGATATAAAGTTTTTTCTTTTTTCTTTTATGTTTACATTTGTCATGTTTCTTATATAATTGTTGATTATAGTGGAAATCCATCTTGTAAATCATGTAAACTTGATTTCCCCTTTAAGCACGAGCAATAAGTTGCTGACTGCAGTTCACTTAACGGCCACCGGTGTCACTAATAACAAGGGTTTCTGAATTCTACATATAACCCCTTTAACAATAAAAACACTGGTTTACGGTAATGTACTTATAATAGGAGTCTAGTGGGCAGAACATTGCACTGGAATAAATGTTATAATACAGATTTTTGGAAAGTTCAACCACAAAAATGTAAATTGTTTACTAGCCTAGCCATGCAAACTTACATGCATTTTCAACTCCTGTAATCATGTAAAGCCAATAAACTTCACATGATCCGCACAATGATAACAAAGGGGACTGTTTACTTACTGTAAAGGGAAATCCAGCCACAAAAACTGTTTACACATAATTAGAAGTTCTAAAACAGTTGTGCAACTACTAAAAGGATGACATGAAGTTTACTCAAATAATAGTTTTAGAAGAATATTTTCAGTGCACTGCTTCTTTTTAACCCTCTTTAGCCCCTCAGGCTAAAGTGCATTATGTTTGTTTTGACGGACACAACAACATAATTTCCAGTGCTAAACATCACATATGCTACCGATAGAGTTTGAATCAACCCCAAAACATTCCTTTAAGATTGATACCACACACCAATCCCTGCATTAACAATTCAGCCAACTCGTGACTGATCTAAGAGGCCAATGAAACATTTAACAGGACATTAGAACAAGAGTTATAGTAACTAAAGAGGCCTTGGTGGAAGATACCGTCCGTAGATACTCTCAGACGTCACTTCATTAATCTTCATAGTTGTAAATCTGTGGTTATTTCTGGTAGCTGTCAGCAGAGGCACTTGAAGCGACTCGAGCAGTGGCATGACTTTATTTTGAGGATGGGCTGTTTATCACAAGCTCACAGTTTGGCACAGCCGATTAACCTGCAGAGCCCAAGGGGTTTATAGTTCAGGGTGGTAAAGGGAATTTGTGAGCTGTGTGTTTACGGATATTGATGCCTTAAAGGGCTGCCATCTCAGTTTGTAATTGCCTTGTTTTTCTCATGCACAAGGACGTCTAAGGGTTATGCACTCAATGCATGCCAGTCACACATAACGTACTATTGTCAGTGCCTTAAGTGGATGATTTCTACATTTCTTTACACAAAGTCAGATATGAAGACCGGTTTAGTGGTTTGGTTTCACAAGTGCACTTCCTTTTACAACATCTTTCACAATAAATAAAGTGCATGCTCTATTTAGTGTCCAGCAACAGGGTATTTTGAGATCTTAAGGAAATCATAAGGAAGGAGTTATAAAAGACACTGCAGATAGCATATAGGGAACAAGTGTAGAGCTACATCACTATTTAATTATTTAAAAGGATGTGGGTAGGGAAATTAAAAAAAATTTGTGCACTACTAAGCAAAGTTTGGCAAAACCTAATATGTATAATGTGCATACTTTTATTTTATTTTTTATATTCAATGTATTTTTTGTTTGTATCTAATCTATACATTACATGTTGCACTAGGTATGTTATGTTTACCAAAGTGCTCAGATTGGTCATTTTTTCCTTTTTACATCCCGGTTTTTCACCATGACTGTTGCTTTATGCAGTTTTGGTGCCAAACATGTGATTTTAATTTTACGGGAAAACAGATCCCACTTGGGTTCATTGATTACACTTTATAAAAAGTTAATTTTAAGGAAATTACTCTTAATCGTGACCCAATTGCACTCTGCGACTATCAGCCAGGCTTATAAAGTGCTTTCACGGAGCAATCATGCAACATTTATGCAAATATTTCATTTATCATACAAATCGTCTTCCCAAATTGAACCATACAGTTGCGACTATGCAGTGCAGAGTGGACTAAGCACTCCAAATATGACTATAGCAGTAGGCCTGCCAACATAGTCTACGGCATAGAAATTCATTCAATCAGGGTTTTTTTTTTAGTTCAGATGCGTTGTTTATTTCCCAGACAAGTCCTACCAATGATACAGCACATGAAACCATTGTTTGGCACAAGAAGAATCCCAATTCTCAAATGTTTACCTCTATTCCAAGACAAAGTGATTTGTTTTGTGTGTGTGTATGTGAAATAACAGTGATATTCTGTGAGAGACTGTGATCCTTTTCTGCATTGGGAATAATTTTATGAAGCCATTATCTCTTAATTTGTTGTAGTTAATTTTCTGTACGAGTCTCTAATCATGCATCAGTTTTAAAAGATCACGTGCTGTTCCAGATATATTTACTTGCCGCCCATCATTGTCCCACAGAGGTTATATATCAGTCAAACCTCCCAGAGGCGGAAATATGGATTGCCAAGATGCTGTACATAAAATGTTCAAACTTCAGTCGTTTTACTCTCTGAGAATGGCCATGTTTCGATCTGTTGCTCTGATGCCTGTAAATCTAAAGATTTTTTTTTAGTTCTGCTGCTAGAAAAAATACTGTTTTAGTTTGACGTTTTTATAGCACTTTGAGTGTATCAATTCAGTTTCTTGTTCGTTTCTGTCCATCCTAATCCAAATCTTGAATGTTTTGACAGCATCAATGACTGATTTAACTTTACTTTTAAAACTTTGTTTCTGAATACTTTGAAAGTCCCCATGTGGTGAAAATCAAGCTTTTAATGTTGTTTATATGTCTATGTGGTATTTTTAATATGCTTTAAGACAAACCATGTGTACATTCATAAGTCAGCACCATTGCTGAGTATTTTCTATGGCGGCAAATCAATGCCAATAATAAACGAGCGCACAACTGATGCGGGCGCGCGCGGTAAATGACATACGCGAGAGGATAACAGATCTACACGCGAAGAAACGGGAACTCGCGAGCTCATTCAAACCCTGCGCGCGCGCATGACATCATCTCTGCACGCAATACAAGCCCTCGCGTGCGCGCATGATCATTCCCCACGCGCTCGCGCTTGATCTGCTCTCGCCTGCTGCTTTTGCTCGCTCGAACACTTTTATTTTTGGCAGTCGAGGGGCGGGACTTACTGTTTTAATAACCTCAAATGTCATTGGTTACTTTTCCCCTTTTCCAGAAGTCAGTTGCGATTGGACGCCTGTCCAATGACTCGTAATTCACTTGACTTGAGACATGAGACATCACTTCATTTGTTTTATTTATTGTGTGTAATGTGATTTAATGCATTGTTAATATAGAATAGATTCTTACCAGATACTTTATTAACAGAAAGTCTTATTGCATTGTGTTGTTAAGAGATATTTAGGCTACAGACTATGACGCATTTCCATGGTTATTAGCATTGCAAATTGACCCAAATTTGTATACATTTTTACATTTTATATTTATAACACTGTGATTTGTGATATTGGCATTAAAATATCTAAAATAAATTGGAGAAAAATGGGAATGTAAAGTCATACAGGTGAAACTCGAAAAATTAGAATAAGTTCATGTGCAAAAGTTTATTTATTTCAGTAATTCAACTTACAAGGTGAAACTAATATATAGACTTGTTACATGCAAAGTGAGATATTTCAAGCCTTTATTTGTTATAATTTTGATGATTATGGCTTACAGTTTATGAAAACCTTTTCACAATATTCTAATTTTGAATTTGTTTCTATTTTTGAACTTTTGCACGATGTTCTAACTTTTCGAGTTTCACCTGTATTTGCTGTATATCACCACTACATTACCACTATACTCCCATTCACCACTATTTACGTTTACCCAACCAAAATTATATTGGTTCTGAGAACCTCAGAAATGTAAAACGTGTCCATTAAATAGTTGCAAATATAACAAGGGCTTTGGGTGAAAGATACATTACTTGTTTATCAATATTCAAGAGTTGTTGTGTAAGCTTTTGTTATCATCCTGTGTATTACTATTATGTCAATTTTGAGTGGTTTATTATATTTTCTATTAAATGTAAAAGGGATTCTGGCTTCTCAAGTTAAGATACAGTACACAGCATAAATGATTACACCCCTCTAGACCCAACAAATTCAGATTTTTTTCTTTATCTAGGGCTTTTTTTTTTTTTGAAGATATGTTATGTTCAGATGGGGTGTAATCATTTATACGGTGTACTGTACTTGCCTCATACTTTCTCTTATTAGGTTATTAGCTTACAAAAAGTTAGATGGTTAAGATCACTATATAATATTTTAATATCTAATTTGCTGGGTTTAATTTTGTTCCTCTATATTTTGTAGCAAATTCTGAAAAGGCATTTGTAAGCTAATTCATGCTGTGTACTGTATCTTAACTTTGAGAAGCCAGAACCCCTTTTGCATTTAATAGAAAACATAATTAACCACTTATATTACCTAAAAATTTATAAAAGATTTGGTCAATTTGCAATGCTATAACCATGGAAATGCGTCATAGTCTGTAGCCTAAATATCTTTTAACGACACAATGCAATAAGACTTTCTGTTAATAAAGTATCTGGTAAGAATCTATTCTATATTAACAATGCATTAAATCACATTACACACAATAAATAAAACAAATGAAGTGATGTCTCATGTCTCAAGTCAAGTGAATTACGAGTCATTGGACAGGCGTCCAATCGCAACTGACTTCTGGAAAAGGGGAAAAGTAACCAATGACATTTGAGGTTATTAAAACAGTAAGTCCCGCCCCTCGACTGCCAAAAATAAAAGTGTTCGAGCGAGCAAAAGCAGCAGGCGAGAGCAGATCAAGCGCGAGCGCGTGGGGAATGATCATGCGCGCACGCGAGGGCTTGTATTGCGTGCAGAGATGATGTCATGCGCGCGCGCAGGGTTTGAATGAGCTCGCGAGTTCCCGTTTCTTCGCGTGTAGATCTGTTATCCTCTCGCGTATGTCATTTACCGCGCGCGCCCGCATCAGTTGTGCGCTCGTTTATTATTGGCATTGATTTGCCGCCATAATTTTCTCCTTAAAACTGCAGTGAACCAAAGACAGTCTCAAAAACACGGTTTGAAATCGCTGGTGTTTCTAATGTCACAAACGTACTCGGTTACTAACGTAACCTCGGTTCTCTCTAGAAGAGGGAACGAGTACTTGCGTAAGAATATCTTACGCTAGGGGAAAACCTCTTTTCCTCGAGATATTGAAGCCAAAAATTATCCTTAATTTTGCAATAATGTAAAACGCATTGCAGCAGCATGCAGACATGGGCGAGACAGCTCGCGCGCCCATTGGCTGCTCTGCGGCAACTGCACCAGCCTATCGATAGAGGCTCCTCATGACGTCAGAACCAATGAGGGCGCTTCGCGCCCAATACGTCATGTCCCGCCGAAATCGGGTGGGGCCAGGGCTATAAATACGGCCCAGAGAGGCTGGTTTGGTCAGTTTTTTTCATCGCTGAAGCGAATCAGAACATGACGCATGCACGGCAAGATACGCAAGTACTCGTTCCCTCTTCTAGAGAGAACCGAGGTTACGTTAGTAACCGAGTACGTTCTCTTACGAGAGGTCTCTCGTACTTGCGTAAGAATATCTTACGCTAGGGGAACACAATGTAAAACGCCGTGCGTGCTTGAGACATAACACTAACGTCCCAAGGGCAGGTGCCCGGGGCTCATACAGTGCTTAATCACAAGGGACTCACAGAGAATCCGGGAAGAGGGGCTAGAATAGCATCATTCCTGTAACATTGAGCTCTGATAAGAGCATATTATATCAAGTGTTCCACACAGCCAGGGCGAACTCAGCCTGGACTGGTAAATATGGGGGACTAACGTATTGCCCACAGAAGTATATAGGCGATCAGTGATCGACGCTCTAGCAGTTTCAGCATCCCGAGCCGATAGAATCGGGCGGGCAATACTGAAAAATTAAACCGAGAGCAACCTAGCTTGCAAAGCGGGAACCTCGAGGTTATAAAACCTTATAAATGTAGACGGGGAGGCCCAGCCTGCCGCCATACAGATATCTTGCAAGGCAATCCCACTGGACCAAGCCCACGACGAGGCCATGCCTCTTGTGGAGTGCGCTTTGACACCTATCGGGCATTGCAGGCCCTTGGATGTGTAAGCTAGCGCTATAGCATCAACTATCCATCTGGATAGACTCTGTTTTGATGCAGCTAGTCCCTTAGAACGTCCGCTGAACAAAACAAAGAGCTGCTCCGTCTGTCTGAAAACAGATGAGCGAGACACATAGGCTCTTAACGCCCTGACCGGGCAAAGGAAGCCTGCATCCCCTTCCTCTTCAGATACCGGCAGGGCCGACAGGGAGATAACCTGTGCCCTAAACGGTGTGTTGAGGGATTTAGGAACATATCCGTGCTTTGGTTTGAGTATGACTCTCGAGTCATTCGGCCCAAACTCCATACACGTCGCGCTCACTGAGAGCGCTTGCAAATCCCCTATGCGCTTCACTGAAGCGAGAGCCAGAAGAAACACTGTTTTGAAAGACAAGAGTTTCAGGTCTATTGACCGTATTGGCTCGAATGGGGCACCTTTCATGGCTTCCAGAACCGTGGAAAGGTCCCAAACGGGAACTGAGGGTGGTCTGGGAGGGTTCAGCCTCTTAGCTCCTCTAAGGAAGCGAATGACCAGATTGTTCCTTCCTAATGACTGGCCAAGCGGTGGTTCAGCGAACGCTGCTATGGCTGCCACATAAACTTTGAGCGTGGATGGGGTTCTGCCCTTATCCAGAAGCTCTTGTAAAAAGGAGAGAACCTCCGGCACCCCACAGCGTGAGGGTGAAGTGCCACTCGCTGTACACCAGCTAGTGAACACAGACCATTTTGAGGAATAGAGCCGCCTCGTAGATGGAGCTCTAGCCTGCGTGATCGTGTTTAACACTCCCGCTGGGAGGTTAACAGGTACCCGTTGATGGCCCACACATGTAGGGACCAAAGCTCCGGGCGAGGATGCCAGATCGAGCCGTTCGCCTGCGAGAGGAGATCCCTCCTCACCGGTATCGGCCACGGGGCGGTACTCGTCAGCTGCATCAGGACTGGAAACCAGACTTGGTTTGTCCAAAATGGGGCGACGAGTAGCACTGGGCATCCGCTCTCCCTGATTCGCTCTAACACCTGGGGTAGGAGCGTGACAGGGGGAAACGCATAGAGCGGGCAGCGGGGCCAGCGCATCCCTGCTCTTGGAGAAGAATTCCTGACAATGAGCATTCTTTTGAGACGCAAATAGGTCTATTTCCGCTCTGCCAAATGTCCTCCATAGCATTTTGACTGTCTGTGGATGTAAAGACCATTCTCCTGTCGGCAGATTGTTTCTGGACAGTCTGTCTGGTCCCACATTCAGATGGCCGGGCACATGCGCTGCCCTGAGCGAGCGCAGATTGTGCTGAGCCCAGACCAGGAGGCGTTCTGTCAGCCTGTGAAGGATTCTGGATCTGATACCTCCTTGGTGATTTATATAAGCCACCACTGACATGTTGTCCGAACGGACCAAGACGTGGTGTCTTTTTATCTGAGGACAAAAGCGCATCAGCGCGTTGTCGACTGCCATCATTTCCAGGCAGTTTATATGCAGAAGCTTTTCCCGTTCTGACCACTGGCCAAATAACGGTCTGCCCTCGAGCAGCGCTCCCCATCCCGAGGTTGAGGCGTCCGTAGACACCACCTTCACACTCGAGGAAGTCCCCAGGCTTACACCTGACCGGTACCAGTCGGTCACTGTCCAAGGTTTCAGAGCTGCGACGCATTTCTGATCGACCTTGAGGCGCGCGAGACCGGAGGTCCAAGCTCTGCGCGGCGCGCGCTTTCAACCTATACTGCAGCGGGCACATGCGAAGCAGACCCAGCTGAAGCACTGAGGATGCTGAAGCCATGAGACCCAGCATCCTTTGAAGCTTTTTGAGCGGGACTAAATAAGCGCCGTGGCGAAAAATCTCTGTCATGCGCTGAATACTTAGTCTGCGCTGCGGCGACAGCTGTGCTGTCATAGACAGCGAGTCCAGATCTGTGCCCAGAAAAGATATTTTCTGACTGGGAGACAGTGAACTCTTTGCCCAATTGACTGTGAGACCTAAATTCTCGAGGTGATCGAGTAATATGGTCCTGTGTTCTATGAGCTCCGACTGTGATCGAGCTAGAACCAGCCAATCGTCCAAATAATTCAGCACTCGTATGCCTCGGAGCCTGAGGGGTGCGAGCGCTGCATCCATGCACATCGTGAATACGCGAGGTGCCAGGGATAGGCCAAATGGCAGGACTGTGTACTGATATGCCTGGCCCTCGAAGGCGAATCTCAAAATTCGCCTGTGACGTGACGCTATTTGTATCTGAAAATAAGCGTCTTTCAGATCTAACGACATGAACCAGTCCCCTTGGCAAATTTGCGAGAGGATTTTCTTGGTCGTGAGCATTCTGAACCGTCGTTTCAGAAGTGCTTTGTTTAGTCGTCTTAGATCTAAAAATGGGTCTGAGACCCCCGTCTTTTTTGGGTACCAGAAAATATCTGCTGTACATGCCCCCTTCGCTCTGAGCTTGTGATAGGGGTTCTATAGCCCCTTTGCTCAGTAACTTCGCTATTTCGGCCCGAAGTAGGTGTGCTACTTCCTTTTTCACCGTAGTATCGATTCGCGCCGCTCTGCGTTGCGGGCATCGACCGAACTGTAGCGGTAGCCTCTTTCTATAATGTCTAGCACCCACTTCGAAACCCCGGGTAGCCTTGCCCATGCGTTTGCACGAATGGCTAGGGGTTGAATGCGAAGCGCGCTCTGGTCGCTCAGCGACAGAGGGGCTTCAGTGTGCTGCAACATAAGCGTCGCGCTTATGACATTTGAGGCAGGGGGCGCGCTGATAACAGCGGGCAGATTGCCCGCGCTCGACTCCTCTGCGGTGGTCAACCGAGAGGGGGAGGGCTGGGCGAGTCCCGTAAGACCTGTCATGTCTATGTGTGAATGTGGGCGTGGGATAGCGGGCACATTTACAACACTGAGAACATTGTCTGCCTGAGCAGAGCGAATGCATGTTGGTTTCGTTTTGCAGAAACCTTGAGACATGCAGAACGTAGTGTTTGTGGGCACTGGGCAGTGGGCACATTTACCACATTTAATGCGCAATCGATCTGGGTCGATTTCATGTGCGCGAGCCCTGTGCGACGGGCTGTGTTCCTGTGTAGGAATGAGCACTGGGCAGTTGGCATTTCGTCTACAGTCATAACACCATCGGCCGTGGCCGGAACACCAGGAAATACACTCTATGGGATTTATCTGGGTAGCCGTAAAGCGGCGTTTGTGAGCAGGCAAGCGGGCTGTGTCGCCGACTTGTTTACTGCAGAATACACTGGAACAGTCGCATTTACTGGAACTGAACGAGCGAGAAGTTGCCATAGAAACAGAGAGCGTCAACATGCTGGCGTTTGTTTGCAGGTGTGCGTGTATTACAGTAGGCTCGTCCACTGCAATATTGACATTTCCAGAGAAATGTGTGAGAATGGAGGTAGTGGCACGGAAACCATAGAAACGGTGCTTGGGTGCAGGCGAGCGGGTTGTACAACGCGCTCGTTGGCTGCAAAAATACACATCTGCAGTCGCCTTTTCAGGGAACTGACAGAGCGAGCATTGACGGCATAACATTTTTTTTTTTTTTTTTGCCGGTAGACCCGGGATCAAACACGGGTCTCTCGCGTGAAAATCTGAGAATCTGCCACTGGGTCACAGGGGAAGACACAAAGGCTTTTATATAGCGCGAGTATTATCAGAGAAACCTGTGTTTCTGTGTAGGAATGAGCACTGGGCAGTGGGCATTTCGTCCACACTCATAACACCATCGGCCGTGGCCGGAACACCAGAAAATACACTCTATGGGATTTATCTGGGTAGCCGTAAAGCGGCGTTTGTGTGCAGGCAAGCGGGCTGTGTCGCCGACTCGTTTACTGCAGAATACACTGGAACAGTCGCATTTACTGGAACTGAACGAGCGAGAAGTTGCCATAGAAACAGAGAGCGTCAACATGCTGGCGTTTGTCTGCAGGCGTGCGTGCATTACAACAGGCTCGCTCACTGCAGTATGACATTTCCAGTCGCCTGAACTTCAGAGGGGAATGAGAAATAGAATTCGGCCCAGCCGCGGCGGGACATTTTAACGCTCTTTTCTCCTTTCGCCAGTGACGCACGGGAACCATAGAAACGGTGTTTGGGTGCAGGCGAGCGGGTTGTACAAGGCGCTCGTTGGCTGCAAAATGCACATCTGCAGTCGCCTTTCAGGGAACTGACAGAGCGAAGCATTGGAGGCATAATTAATCTGCCGTCAGACCGAGATTCGAACCCCGGTCTCTCGTGTGAAAAACCAAAAATTCCGCCACTGAGCCACAGGGGGGAACACAAAGGCTTTCAGATGCACGAGCATATAAGAGCGTCATGATTGACGCGTGAATGGGGCGCAGAGGCAGGGTAGCTTTCTTGTACGTAAAGAAAAACTAACCCCGACCGTCCGCTTCCAGCCTCCCCTGTGAACGGCGCATTTTGCGCGGCTCGAACAGAGGGAGAGAGAAAGCTAGCCCCGTGACCGTCCGCTCCTGACATCCCCTGTGAACGGCGCGGTTTGCGCGGCTCGAACAGAGGGAGAGCAGGTATCATCCTCCAAGCAGGCAAGGCAAGCGGGCGCACCGGCGAGCTTTGCGGGTTGGGGGGAAAAAGGGGCGTCTTGAAAAAGACGTCCGGCTCTTTTAGTGCAATGAGAGTGTGTGTCGCGGCGGCGAACACACACACATACACAAAACACAGTAACAGAGAAAAGGATATGTACGCCGGAAAGCGTCAGCAGGAACGGCGACTGAAGGCGGCGAGTTGTCGACCGGCAGCTTCAGATGCAGAGTAATCCCGCTGGGTGCTTGTAATCAGACGGCGCGGCTTCCTCTCAGGATCCAGCGATGCGTGAGCCCGCTGAAGAGATAAAAAACTGACCAAACCAGCCTCTCTGGGCCGTATTTATAGCCCTGGCCCCACCCGATTTCGGCGGGACATGACGTATTGGGCGCGAAGCGCCCTCATTGGTTCTGACGTCATGAGGAGCCTCTATCGATAGGCTGGTGCAGTTGCCGCAGAGCAGCCAATGGGCGCGCGAGCTGTCTCGCCCATGTCTGCATGCTGCTGCAATGCGTTTTACATTATTGCAAAATTAAGGATAATTTTTGGCTTCAATATCTCGAGGAAAAGAGGTTTTCCCCTAGCGTAAGATATTCTTACGCAAGTACGAGAGACCTCTCGTAAGAGAACTACCTTGTAACCAATCATGTCAACGTGTGATCGTCAACGAGTGGATCTCTGAGCTAGAGTGCGTGAGTGGAGGCGGGGCTAATTTGCATATTCATAGAACAGCATATACTAAATGAGGCAAGGGTGTAAAGTTACATTCAAGCTATTTTAAGACATGAAGACATTTTTTCAAGGAATTTTTTTTTTAAAATATGTCATTTTGGTGATCAAAGATGAGTTTTAAGAAAAAAAAATTGACTACAGGGGGACTTCAAGTTTTCTCCATATTTCACAAATTGTGTCTGGTGATTGAACAGCTAAGAAAATTTGCATAGAGTTATCAGTTTACCATGGAAACTTGGGCAATTTTGACTTTGGGTTAGTAAGCAACTACTCTAGCAAAGAGATCGTAAAAATAATCCATATGAATTGAGCGGTCAAGTCCAAATGTTCTGAAGAGACACAGTTGCTTTCAGATGTGGACAGTAATGAAGTAAATTTACTTGAGTACGTACTTAAGTACACTTTTTGAATAACTGTACTTTACTTGAGTATACATTTTTCTGGAAATTTGTGACTTTAATTTCACTGCATTTGAAAGACAAATATCGCACTTTTTACTTTTTTTTCTCCTCAGGAAAATGTGGACTAAACCGCTCAATTCATAAGAATAAGTTTTACGATAAGGTAAAAAAATAAAAAAAGGTGTACCTTATGAAACGGTACATCCCCAGCGACAGCTTTTATACAGTTTTTGTTATAGAAAATGTAAAAGTCTAGTTTACTTTTAAAATGTTTTCTGCAATTTCCGAATTATGCTTCCCTTTAATATCTGTCTATTTCCTCTCATAAGACAAATGGATGAGCGAAATATCCCCTGTGGTGTATTTTGTGGGCCTAAAAGCCAATGAAATCATGATAGCTGCTAAAGAACATTTGTCTCTGTCAGAGATTCCTCACTGGAGACCAATGAAGTCATTAGTCACTGCAGTACTTAGTCCATTTACAGCTTTTAGCAAAAATGGAAGAAAAAAACCCCTGAAGATGTGGTATATTGGTTAAAGCCCAGGGCTGGTACTCAGAAGATTGCTGGTTCAATCTCCACAGTCACCACTGTGCAAAACACGTCACCTCAGGCTGCTCTAGAGTGTTTGCTCTGTAATAAATGTTGTGACACTTGCTTTGGACGGAAGTGTCTGCTAAATGTCCTTGTATGTGTGAAACATGTAATAGACCATGCCTGAATAGCTTTAGGTTCCAAAGTACTGAATTGTAGCACATTTATCCAAGCCCTGTTCATCTGCTTTTATTTCCCCTCCAGATTTATAGATTTCACACACATAATGACCAGAGGAAAGTGCTTGGGTGATGGCCTGCAGTTTTGTGGTATGAATATGTGGTCCAGTTAATCAGGACAACGAAAGCCTCAGCAAATGCCTGATGTCAGCAAACTAGAAAGATGTTTAGGAATTTAAGTCAAAGTAAAGGATCAAATGCAAGTTAGTGTTTCAATTAAATGCAAACTTAAATACATGTGCAAGTTCTAAACCCAGATGATTGTTTTATTGCTCAGAAGTTGCTCTTTCATAGCTTAGGAGTTCTCAGTTATGTTTACATAAAATATCAATAAGTAAGCACAGTTTAAGAACACCCTGAAACACCTCGATTGAGTTTTCTTCCAGGAACAAAGGGCATAAAATATATGTTTTTTCTCTCTGTTTGTTTTAGGATTGTTTTGTAATCTTCTGTTGTTTTAAGAGAACATTAGACCTATATTGTTATCTCAACCAAATCTTTGCAGTTCTCATTCCGGAAAGCCTGCAGGAATGGTGGGAAATCAAATTCTGGTGGATGTTCCATTATCACAGACCAAGGTGATCCTGCAATCTTTTCCATGAGACCACAATTGCCTATGGTGAAAAAACAATTGCTTGATGTGCGCCAGATGACTTGGAACTCATGTTTAGATCTTAGAGAAATAACATGTTGATCTGGTGAAAGACATTTTTTGCATGCATTTTAAATTTTGAAACCACCTCTCTGGGTCATGTTCTTTATAAACACGGGCTATAGTTCATGTCCATCAAACACAACCCTGATGGAAGCAACACAATGTGGAAATTGGTGTATGCATATTAATTTCTTGCATTTTATACCCAAGCTGTTTTGCATTGTGCAGGTTTATTTTTATAGAAAAGTATTCAACATTGACATCATTTGATTATTTCTTTCTCTGAACTTTTAAAAGAGATGACGCAAAAGCGACCAACCCTTTCAGTCGCGACGGGATGGTATTTGCTGTGCTTTTCCATTTAGTGCCAAATTAGGTTGGTTGGGAAAAAAGGTCAGTCCCAGGAGAAAAATTAAAGGTCTGTTGTTAGGTTCACTTGATTGCCCTGTTCCAGTTATGGCCAACTGCAGTAATCTTCAAGAATTAGGAACTTTTTGGCTTTATATGTGCAAGAAGTTTTGTATACATCCTTTGTTTTGTTTTTTAAATCTGCAAGGAATAGCTCTTTTATGGTAAAAATTGTACCTCTAACATTTATTCATCTACTCCTCCCCTCAGGGTCTTTAAGTGGAACCAGTGGGGCCAGATTCATGTAAATCTACTTACAGAAGAAATTTAAGATAAATTCCAAGAAGTTCATGAGAATCAAGGAAAACATCTTTGAGCGCTGCTTTCTGGAAGGACCTTTGTTCAGTAATCAAGGTGCTCTTTGGTTGGGTTTCAATTGTATTTATAGGGATTTAAAAGCCTTTATTCAAACCTCGGCTCATCTAGAAACATTAAAAAAATAATTTACTATGACTTCAGACATTTTAAGAATAATGAACAATCTCAAGAAAAAAAAAGAGCATTCTTAAAGAAGAACTTTGGGGATGCAATAATTTGTATTCTAATAAGAATGTTTTGTGAATCTGGTCTCATATTCCAGACCTGTCAGATCTAAGACTCTTTGGGAAACGCTCATTTAATTGGAAATATTGGACTGTCATTATTATCTGACAGGAGGTCAGACTTTGATCCAGTTCATGAATAACTAAAATACTGTTAAAATCTGCTTTTCATATTTTATCTCTGTCACCTTGAATGAGGTTGGAAATCAAGCACCGAGACCGAAATTATAATGAGTAGCCTAAATGAGATGCTATTGATTTAACATTTTAACTCTATTTATTCATTTAACTCTATATTTTCAACTGACAGGTCCATGGCGCCCTGTCCATAGTGTCTCAAAACCTTGTGAACTGCCTACCTAGACAGCGTAATGATGTCCAACACTACCGCAAGGCGCCAATGGTGCCTAAAAAGTAGTGTGCTGCCTTCCTAAAAAGAATATGGTTATCAACTAATATTTGATGCGTAAACATACTGTACACGCTCATTATGCTTAAAAATGTTCCCACAAAAATCGTGAGACACAGTGACGCTTCATTATTTAAGGTGCGCAGCAGAGAGTCTCGCGCACTGAGCGCTATAAATACAGCAGCGCGCGCGGGTTACGCCACACATCGCGCGGATCTCTGCGTGTTTCAGTCTACTTTACATTCACTTACATTGGACTTTTCTCAGACTATAGATACTACAATACTATTAATACCACTGAATATGTTTATTAAGACTACAAAGACACTTTTACTCGTACTGGAATACGTTTTTTTCCTCTCAAGTATTACAGACTCTCCAAACTAAATGGATGATGGGATCCTGATATCGCCTTTCGATTCTCAAGGACTGTTTCAAGGACTGTTTGTTGAATTTTTCCGCCTGTGTTGTTAAATGTTATAAGATGTTCAGGTGGAGTGATGCTGCTTTGGATAATCTGAAAAGCGTCTCAAATGGTAAATATTTCTCTCCTTTTTCTCCTTTTAAATTAAAATAAGCATAGAGACAAGCATTGATATATAATATTGATATTTAAACATATCTATATTAATCTACCTGGTCTGACCCTTTTAAATACTATGGTGTGATGTAATCAGTTTAATTTAGACATTAAATAGCCTACTATTTTTGATAACTGTTCATTGGTTTAGACTACTTGAAGCACATTTTTACTTTGCCTGACCATTTTTTTTTTACAGTGTTAAATATTACTTCTATTTTTGCTATCACTGTATCTCCAAACAATTATTTAGCTGTCGTTACTGGAAATTATAGTGGTGAATGGTCAGAAGTGTTGAAATTTGTACTGCACTTTGCTTTCTCGTGTACCCTAAAGAGGAAATTGTGAAAAACAATCTTCCTATTCACTAAAGTTTTCTAAAAGGTGTGTCAGTGTATAATTTCAGACCTCTGGACATAACTTCCCTCAATTTAAGTTTGTGTGTAAATAAGAAGAAGAAAAAAAAACACAGCATAAACAGGAAGGCATATAATCACTTGCTTGTTAAATGATTAAATTGTTCCAAATAGCTGAGTTTTGTGGCCAAAATCAACAGTACATCACTATTTTTACATCTTTGTTTGCTGCGTGTCTGCTAATGAAGCTACTTTATTTGGTAACACTTTATTTTACAGTGTCCTTGTTACATATGTTACATGTATACTTGCCATAGTAATAACAGTATATTATGCAGAATTGCATGCAGAATTAACCCTCAACCAAAACCTAATCCTGCCCTAACCCCATAGTAAGTACATGTTGGAAATTACTATTACTCAGTATTTAAATATATAATTACACTGTAACAATGACACCTTAAAATAAAGTGAAACCCTTTATTTTAAGGTGACGTAGATACATTTTACTTACTCAAATAAGTGCTGAGTAATATTAATAAAATTGTACTTTCGGTACAGTTATGGTTTGGTTTAGGGTTAGTTTCTTGTAATTCTGCATAATTTACTGTTATTTCTATAGTAACATGTAGTAACATACATCAACCTAAAATAAAGTGTTACCAAGCTTGTTTGCATCTAATAAACTCAGCTTTACACTTCTTTCCTCTTTTCTCTTTAGCTATGTGTCTCTAAGGTCAGTGGTGCTCGTCCCATACCCTGGAGATGTTAGACATCAAACACTGCAACAGTTCAGACGTGCTCAGCAATCAGACCCATCAGATGTCTGTGGTGGAACCGCTGCGCTGCAAGGAAAGCTCCACAACCAGCCCCACGGCAGCGGGCCTGTCGATGACACTGGGCATTGTGTCCAACATCATAGCTCTAATCATCCTGGCTAAAGCATACGCTCGTCTGCGGAAGCGCTCAAAAGCCACGTTCCTGCTGTTTGCCAGTTGTCTGGTGGCAACGGACCTTGCCGGTCATGTTATTCCAGGTGCCCTGGTTCTACACCTCTACACTGCCGGGGGACTTTGTAACCATGATGCCACCTGCCATTTCCTGGGTGGCAGCATGGTGTTCTTCGGCCTGTGCCCGCTGTTTTTCGGGTGTGGCATGGCGGTCGAGCGGTGCATGGGTGTGACACGGCCTCTCCTGCATGCCCGCGTGGTTTGCACTGCACGCACTAAGGTGGTGCTGGTGATGATATGGTTTTTGGCTTTAACAGTAGCACTGCTGCCCTTCTTTCAGCTGGGCTCATATACCTACCAGTACCCATGGACCTGGTGCTTCATTAAAGTGTCACACAATGAAAGCATCGCAGACGAAACACCCCCGACTCTCACAGACGTGATGTTTGTGCTGCTCTTTTCTGGACTGGGACTGGCCTCGCTGGCCGTGGCACTGATTTGTAACACCATCAGCGTGATGACACTGGTGATCGCCCGTCTCCGCAGGAAGAAGTGCCAGCGCAGATCAGCTAAATCGCATGACATTGAGATGGTGACACAGCTGGTGGGCATTATGGTCACTTCTTGCATCTGCTGGAGCCCTCTGCTGGTGAGTGTGACCATTACAACTTATCAGGGCAAAGTAAAGAGATGTGATCTATCTATCTATCTATCTATCTATCTATCTATCTATCTATCTATCTATCTATCTATCTATCTATCTATCTATCTATCTATCTATCTGTTCCATCTGTCTGTCTGTCTGTCTGTCTGTATATCTACTGTTCTATCTATCTACCTCTGAGCAATGCAGTTGTCCTCTAGGATGTTTGATCTGGATTATTTTTTGCTGTCATATAGCATGACTTTATATTGCTTTGTCTACAACTAACTTCCTCTGTTTTTTTGACAGATCTTCGGTCTGATGTCAGTCATCCGCTCGTACAGATGCTCTATGGGGGCTGATCTGGAAACCTACAGGACTTTAATGGTAATGGGAGTGCGCCTGGCCTCCTGGAACCAGATTCTGGACCCTTGGGTTTATATTCTTCTACGCCGGGCCGTCCTCAGAAAGATCTACCGCTTAACCACCGGCCGCAGTGACCTTAGGGGGAGCACATTCCGGCGGTGGGAGATCAGCTCCTTCCAGAACTCAGTGAAGAACACAATTAATATGAACTGATGGAGGGATTCCAGAAGAGTGTGAGTTCTACCACATGGAAAAAAATTGGAAATGTTCGAACCAAATCGCTGCAGTGCAGCGTAACTGAAAGCAGATGTAAGATCCTACTGTATTGCTTGAATGATGGATGAAGGAGCAGCATACTGGAAGTTGTAATGTGATGCTCTGGAATAACCACAGACACTTCAGTAAGCTTTGTAATTGAGCACAGTGGGGTTCTTGAAGTAAAAATCCCATTCATTTTCTCCTAAGGAAATGGACATTAACAACAATATAGCCAATACATCTTTCAAGACAGACTTACCATGAGCTCTGAGGTTGTTTTTGTAGAAGACACAAGTCTGCGATTTCAATAAAAAAGCACATTTAATTGACAAATTTTGGGTTTTAATGCACAGATCATCATCAGTGACTTATTGTCATTGCCAATCATTTCATATTACCATTATTATTTATTATTTGTTTACATCATTCAAAATGCTTCATGTGATGAGTAATCCCTCATAAAAGAATAGTCTTGTACCTTTTTTTTTTTTTTTTTTTTGCTTCAGTTCAAAGTTTGTTGTGTTGATTGAAATTTCTAGAAGGCCTATGGAGAAAATAAGTGGGAAAAATATTTCTGGAACCAAGGGTGTGAAAAAGTAGGTGGTCACTGGTCACTTTTGCGATCTATAGAATGTGAAGACTGCAAACATGCCCTCCTCAAGTCACCTGCATTATTTGACCATTTCAATTGTAAATGAAGGATTGTTATAATCATAGAGCCCAATGAGTCAATTAAACTTTTGAAATGTTAAGTTATAAAGATGACAAATATCTACTGTAAAAAAAAGAAAAAAAAAGAAAAAAGAACACTTAGTTCCCATGTAAAACTACAAGGGAAAAGAAATATAAAAAGGGGAAATGATGCAGGGGATTCAGAAGACAAGAGCAAAGGAAAATAAGTGTTGGTCCTGGGTTTTAATAGTATGCTAGTTTGCAATTGTTACTTTCAGGACAAACAAGCACCATCTCTTGTGGTGAATCATTATTATATGATAATAGTGACTTCACCAAAATGTTTTTGAACATGAAGGTTTTTATTTATTTTTTTCAGAGCTATTGCACAGGATTTCGTATTGTCCATTGCACTTCATTATTTCTATTTCATACAATATATAAAAGTAAAATAATGAAAAATACTGTAAGTATCACTACAGCCTAAAAGTTGAACTTTTACATGTGCATGGCCGTTTCAGTTTTCTTGTAGACCTATCTGTATATTTGTGTCTTGCCCTATATTTGTGATCTTGAAAAGCTAGTCTATAAAAGCTGTTGAATATTATTTTGACCAATAAAGGTTCACTTCTGGAAGAGTTCTTTCTGTCTCTATGTATGTTGCACTTCCAATTCTACTACTCTGTATAAAAATTATATGAATAAGTTATGACAACATAGGCTACTGTATAATTTCACATTGCAATTTTCAACTTTTTTATAAGTTATACAAGATTCAACTCATTTTTTCAAGTCAGTTTAATGTAATTTAAGTTGAAATGACTTAAACATCCAAGTTAATTGTACTTAACAATTTAAGGCAGCAACTTTTTTTTTTTTTTTTTTACAGTTAAGTAACTTTCAAAACCATTTGAACCAAAGAAAGGAAGAAAGAAAAAGATTCAATGTGTGATTTTGAAGTCGCTAGTCTGAATGACAAAACCACGCCCTCTCCATTCATTCCCGTCTGTCACTGACGGGAGGATCTTATTGGTTCACTGAGATCACGTGTCCCTGTTCCAGCTTAGAGCACGCTGATTCTCTTCAGCTGCAGAATAGTGGACGGGCGCATCTTTGTCGCGGCATTGGTGAGTAGATAAAAACATAAATATTCTTAAACATTACATGGTTTCAAATGTTTTAGCTGCAAGTAACCCGATCTAATAATTCTTATTTGCTCTGAATGTGATGTTTCAACACTTATATGCAGTGAAAATGTATACATTTGTTCAGCAAACGGCTATGACTAACGTTAGCAGTTAGCACGCTAGCTCTTCATGAGTTTTACAAAAACAGCGAGAATTGAGCATTACATTATAATTTTGCCTTACATTTACGCCTTAATGTATAAACTAGTCTTCTATTTTGTCTCATTGTGTAGTTAAATGAGCATTCTGACAAAGTTAAATGAGTTTTTTGGGTGTTTTGGGGGAGGGTCACGACCATTTTATCTCATTCGGTATCTCTGGCCGTGTCTCAAACCCAAATGCGTATCTTGCTTAAAAATGCACGTTTTGGCGTCAATAGTTAGAGTTTCGTGCAAATCGTAATTTTACCATCAGGAATGACACCGTAAAGACCAGTGGATTTATTAAACGACGGTAACGTTAGATGTTTGAGCACACCGGTCCCCATTGTTTGGCTGCACTAAAATGGCCGCACACATCTGTGATGTATACTGCGTTTTCCCTGTTTTCTTCCACTGGTGTGTTCATTTTGATGCAATTTCACTGTGCGTACATTGAGTATGTAAGAGATACGTTTTTTTTTTATTAATCATATTTTTACTGATCTGGTTTAGATTTACGGGGTTTGTTTGGGCGTCAACAAGTGCTTGTTAGATATAATAGAGACATTATTGCAAATTAAAGTCTTCATAGCAATGAAGCAATAATATTTATTTTAAGTAGTACAGTGAAATGATCGTTTAGGTCTAATAATTGCAAAATTTTCTCTTCTTTTCACATCAATGCTCAGGTCATTTTCTACGCTTCATTGTAATATTTGGGGATATCAGTCTCACTGGTGCAAAATCCAAGCTTTTTGTATTATATGTATTGTTTTTTTTTTTGTTACTTTAATATAATGTAAAGGTTTTCAAACTGAGGTCAGGGGGCCTTGAGGGAGTGCTAGGGGATCTGTGAACAATTTTTAAAGCGAGAAACAGTGTAAAGATCGGGCAGGAAAATGTTATATATTGATAATCAATATTTTGATTAAAACCAATAATACAAATGATATAAATAAATAATACATAACTGCACAGCACTGTAGTGAATAAAAAATGTGCCATAGTAGGAACTAAATATTTTTTGCTCAATTATATATATTTTTTCACAGTATAAATTGGGTCTTTAACATGCAAATACACTGCTGCCTTTTACAATTTCAGATGGTTTTATACCAATAATAATAGTCTAGTTAGAAGTTGCAGAAGTGAAATGGTTCACTTGTGAATTGAGAGATCAACAAACATTTACTGACAATTCAAGGAGCTATGAATGACAAAAACATTCTGCCCAGATAAAAGGGTGAGAATGGCACTTGTGCGACAAGCATGTAGACAATAGCAGGAAATGAGTTTGAGGTTTCAGGAAATGCAAAAATTATAATGGCTTCAGGAAGTCACGTCAGTCATATGTTTTAATTGTATATCAGTTTTCACTCAGTCTGGTGAATAAAAAGGGGTTTCAGTTTCTGAGCTGGTTGTGCTGCATCTCTTAGACCTGGATGATATTATGGGGTGTATTGAGTCACTGTCTCCATGGAGATCTGAATATGTGATGCTCCTGTGCTCTGTGAACATTGGCAAGGATGCACACAGAAGGATTTTATGGATTAGCCTAGGCCTTGATTTTCGCTGATTCTGAAATCAGAATTGCTCTTACGGGGTTTGCACTTTATACCTCATTTGAATTTTTGCTTTAATGTTAACCAAGACAATTACAGACACTGTTTTGTATCATGGGAACTGCTTCCTGTGTTTAACAAATGTAAACATGACTATTTTGTTCCATATTTTGATTGAAACGGTCTTTAAAATAGCTGTGAAAGAATTTTACCATGTAGGTTTCAGCTGATTATAATGTATAAAGTATATTGAATGATGAAAACTGATTGTTTTTCATTACAGACCAACTGGAACAGCATTTCTCTGCCACATTTAGACCAACACTGCCAAACTGAAGAACTACTTTGTACCCATCATGGTAAAGTATACATATTTCAATGCTTCTACATTCTATGAATGCATGTCTGTTTGCTGATTTGAAGTCTCTCAATAATTGCAAATTTCACTAAAGCTAATTAACACTATCTAGAACTTAGAAATAGTAATAATATGCCTGAAAATACACAGCACACATCCACGCTAGTTAGGGAAATTATATAGGAAATTTGAAAGGTTTTTGTTAACCTGAAGCTTCAAGTATGTTTAGTAATGTTGAGAAGAGAAAAAGTGTTTTTGAAATATCTTTTGGTCAAAGGCTGTATTTGATCAAAAAAAATAGTAAGAACACTATCTTTGTAAAATATTATGATTTGTAATAACTTAAATACAAATATATTTTTAAATGTAATTTATTCCTGTGATGATAAAGCAGAATTTTCAGAATCATTACTCCAGTCTTCAGTGTCATATGATCCTTCAGAAATCATTATAATATCTCAATCTTTTTACTGTCACTTTTGATCAATTTAATGCATCCTTGCTGAATAAATACCCGCTTTAGCACCGTCGGGCCAAACTGTTCTCTTTGCTTAACCATTCCGTGGCGGTCCGGCTCTGCCAGTACGGACATGGTCTCATTTTCCACTGTGAGCCTGGTAACAGAGCTCTTTTGAATGTAATAGAAATGCAGTTGTTGCCCTGTTACCAGTTGTTGCCTTGGTAAAGCAAGAGTTTTCAGAGGATATGAGATGTAAATGGAGATTGCGTTATGGAGGATGATCAAATATTTATTTTACTTTTATAGTTAATTTGTTTACGTTGCTCAAAAACCATGCTTAGCCGGCTACAGAGAAAAACGAGTAGCCAGACAACAGATGCTCTCTACGAGCACAGTTAGCCAACAGCGCTGAGAAATCTGGGCAGAGAAGAGTTTGTAATCGTACTGTTCTGTACCAGGCTCAAGTGGAAATATAACTGGAACCATTCCTTACTGTTCTTAGAACCATTCAGCCCAACCGTGGAAAAACGGCTATAGTATTTATTTGTTTAAAAAAAAAACGTTTGAAAGGTAGTGTATGCGCCCATCCTTTTGGTTTAAATGAATGTGTATTGTTTATGTAATGTGTGCGTATATATTAAGGTATATAAATTAATGTAATGTATATTAATGTTTTTCTTTCTTTGTTTCCATGAAGCCTCCTCCTCTTCGTCATCGCTCCATGCGCATCTTTGTGAATGATGACCGTCATGTGATGGCTAAGCACTCGGCCATCTATCCCACCCAGGAGGAGCTGGAGGGGGTGCAGAACATGGTGTCCCACACCGAACGTGCCCTCAAGGCTGTCTCTGATTGGCTGGACGATCAGGAGAAAGGAAATACCAAAGGGATCACCTTGGAGTCCGATGGAGACGGCGAGAAGGAGACGTCAGTGATCTCTTAATTTCATTTTCTCTGTTGTGACTATATGATTAGTTATTGGTGTGAGTTAGTATCTCTCATGTAACTCCTTATTTTGTCCTCCAGTGAACCAAAGTCCATGGATCAGCCCACGCGTTCCCTGCGTGGAGTCATGCGTGTGGGTCTAGTTGCTAAAGGTCTCCTGCTGAAGGGAGATCTTGACCTGGAGCTCGTGCTGTTGTGCAAAGACAAACCCACCATCACCCTGCTGAAGAAAGTGGCAGAGAACCTCACTGTGCAGCTTAAGGTATACTTGCATCTGTAATCTTAACATTTTGAACATTGTCTATAAGACAGGATGTATAAATCATGTGGAAACCTCATTGATCTGTCCTGCAGCTCATCACAGAGGAAAAATATGACATTAAACCTTGTATCCGTGATGCCACCATTGCCATCAAAAGCTCTAAAGAGCCACCGCTGACCCTCACCATTCACCTGACGTCACCCCTCGTGAGGGAGGAGGCTGAGAAGCAGGCTGCCGGGGGTAGGTTTGAAATCACGTGCCTTATGGTTCCTCTAACCACCCCCACGACCCCAGAAACAGCAAATGCAGATGGGATGGACTCAGGCAGGGATATTGTTTATTGGGCCTTCAATGAAGCTTGGGGATGTTGTGTACAGGCTAGTCATGTGACACAGATTATGTTTACTGCCACCTAAAGTCTCACAGTTCCATGCAGCATGATGTTAAAGTGTTGACGGCCCAATATACAGTAACATAAGTGATGGGTAAAGCTTTAAATAAGACCCAGTTCCAGGAGAGTTTACTGAAGGCTTACTGAGAATTAAGAAACAAAATCACAAACCTTGTTGTTTGCATGTGTTCATATAATGGAGAAGAAATGGAACAGTTTGCATTGCAGCAAAAATGAGAAGCAGAAGTATTGTCGAGCTCTGGTTTGTTTACCAGGTCTTGTTGACAGAGACTGGACGGAGGGCAGGAGGGTTATAGATAATGCTAGACATTAGGTCAAAATGTAACAAAAAGATTAGACTCAATAAAATACAGCCTGATGATATATGGTCACAGTATCTCAACGAATCTGTAGTAAAGAGCATCGTGGGCAGACTTAAGTCTAGTAAAGAGCTTTTTCAGGGCTACAGTGTTGGACAGGGAACATACCGAAATAAAAACATGTTTCGGTGAGATAAAACAATTGACCTTTCGCTAAACCCTGCTTTGCAATCCAATCTTAGCTGCTTTAGCTGTTCTCCATTTTATCAGACAAGTTTCTGGTCTTTTCTGATGTTTGTCCATAGAAGTTCTGTCTGTTTGCATAATTTCTGTATGATTTTATCCAAAATATGGTCAAATGTTGTTGCTCAATCTTTTAAATTGACAAGTGCATTGGACTTGGTTTGTCCTAAATGAAAACCTAAAACATTAGTATTAATGCCTTTATTTGTGCCTAGCTTAATGTTAATTACTGAATGCCATGTTTATGATCTATTCTAGTTGTTAGAGAGGCGATATAAACAGTTTAGTCATCCTACAATCACTTTAAAAATAAGCTTCTCTCTTTTCTTTTGGAATTTTTGCTTTTTTAAAGTTATTTTACTGTAAATGTCTTTAAAGACAAATTACAGATAATTTCAGTTTAATCCAATCCTTGCAATCAAGTTTTACCACTTTTTGAGCACATTTTACTGGAAAAAAGAAGCCCAAATCTCGAATTGGTTCTTTCGAAAGAGAGATAACCAAGGGTGGCGGGGCTTAGCGAAGGGTCAATTGGGAGCAATTTTGAAGCTGAACTCAAAGCCTAGCCCTATCTGTGACCCCATGATTAGTGACGCCTGCCTTTGACCATCACAAGCCATCAGTTTTGCTGCAGTGTGGACTCGTTTTAATCATACCTCTTGTGTATCTGACTACTGCTGCCTGTGGTTCAAAATCTGATTCTCTCTGTCAAGCCTTCTAGTTTGTCAATTTTAGGGACGCTGGACCTTTGACCAACTGGACGCTCTCTGTCTCGGAAGGGGCAAGGCAGTGCACCCAGAAAAACAAACAGGGGGGCGAGGGGGAGGGGTTCCCCCATGTCACACCATCACACAAATGACCTAAGTTTTCACTGATACATATATTATATTTAGCCAGACAAGAACCTCCCAACAACATTCACTCACTGTGCACCTTCATGCCTCAAAATACAGCTGCAGGGGTTCTGTTCTAAATCATAGTGAGCTGCCTACCTAGACGCCATCTATAGGTGAAGACTGTTTCAGTCAGTTGGCAGGAAATTGCTGTCAAAATCTTTTGTGGTTAAGGCTATTCCAGAACTTTGCATACATTTATGCATTTTGACAGATGCTTTTATTCAAAGCGATATGATGGTTTTATGGCGAGCTCAGTTAATTTTTTTTTTAGATGTGGTGATCACATAAAGTGTAATTTTATATACAAATATTTATTTTATCCATTATCGTTAAAATGGTTCTGTCTTAAACAATATTTCTGAGTACTGTGTATTTTGGTACTTGCACGTATTCGAATAAGCTAGAAAGCTTTAAATTGAAAATAATTTGATTTGAACGATCTCTAGCCTACTAAATGCTTTTTTGACTTATTATATGTAAAACATTTAAAATGATTATGCTTTTATAAAAAGTCAATATATTTTTGTTAAAAATAAGGTAGGAAACGACTAGATTAATCCATTTTATTGTCAAGTGTCGCCTCACTTGGGTTTGGAACAGAGCCGAATGCTCCGCCCACTTGTAGGTTTCTGTCCTTGCTGTTGTGTACTTGCACAGGAAGGGTTGCTTTTGTTTGGGGGGGGTTCCCCGTCCTCTCCCCTCCACTGCCTTTGGTAGGGGTCATCTGCCTCCTCCCCCCTGGCCGTGAGACAGAAAAACCCCTTGGTCAAACTGTACCTTGTCTTCTTATTCCACCTGCCAATAGAAACGCTATCAGTCAACGATCCCCCGGATGTACTGGACAGGCAGAAATGCCTGACTGCCTTGGCGTCCCTCCGCCACGCCAAGTGGTTCCAGGTTTGCATCTTGTCTTTATTTGTCTTCTAGTAGTTGAGTTTGTTTTTAATTTTGTATCTGTGTTAACCTTATTTCATGCTGTATTTTTTTTTTTCAGTTGTTTGTGTGAATTTCTTTTCAGTGTATCTGTAGATTTTATTTATGGGAGTGTATTTGCCTCTGGTAAAATGTCACATTCTTGCTGGTTAGGTTTGAGTTGCGTTGCCAAGGACATCTTTGTCAATGCTGTCTGACTTCTGCCTGGCTAATTTAACTAAGTTTACTATCACCTCGATAAACTGTTTATTGCCCTTTTGACATGTCATCAACTGCCACTTTTACGGTCCAGTTTAATACTTCATGTTTTTGATCACCTTAATTTTAAGTGTAAATATTTTAATGCAAATGTCGGGTGCAATATTTCTGAAGCCAGCCGCGCCGTTTGACACTTGACTTGTCGGTGAAAACCATGACATGCAAGGAAAATCAGAACGGGATGATTTGTCCCGCCAAGTCTTATGGTTTCCAAAAAATTAAACGGTACGAATGTACTATCAACATAGATAATAATCAACATAGATAATAAATAATTGCAGGAATAATATAAAAAAAGTATTACTTTATTTGTATTGCTAAATTATAATAGTATTACTTTTCAGTATTACTGTTTTTACTGCACTTTTATCAAATAAATGCAGCCTTGGTGAGCATAGGAGACTTCTTTTTTGAAAACATGAACAAATCTTACTGACCCCAAACTTTTGAATGTGAATATAATTATCCATAAAGCACTAGATAATTAAGAATGAATAGTTGCTTTTATAACTTTACAGATCAAATAATAAACAGTGATTTGTGATATGCTGTCGTTCCCTTTGCTAAACAAGCTGAGATGTTATGCCACAAATGTTGCCTGCTAAGCTTTTATTGAACTTGAAACATTATTATAAGCGTGAGATGTTTTACTGCAATACCCTGCAAAAATCTCACATTGTTTTGGCTTTGTCAGCTTTTTTTCATGCCAAAAAGGAATATTGCACCTTTTCCGCCATTTTAGCATATTCATGCTTTCATTGATGCCCTGCAGTGCTTTAAAAATGCAGCTGCATTTCCCAGATCCTCTAGAACATTCTCACTTCAATCAACTCATATTTAATATCTAATCAGAAGGCCAGCCTCAAACACGAGCTCTGTTGTGGTGTTCATCTCTTCAGCATAATGTATTTAATCTGCTCTCTTAATATCTGTCATCTATGTAGCTTCTCAACTGAGTAATTGCTTTTTTTTTGGTGTACCTCTTAATCATTCGTCACCTTCTTTACATTAATGCTTATCGACACCTTATTCAGTATCGGCAAATCTCACCCCTTTTGTTTGTTTGTTTATTGCTTTGGTGTTGTGCCACATTGAGTCCATGAGATAAACCGGTGGATTGTATCCCTCCTGCTTTTGTCTCTAGGCCAGGGCTAATGGGCTCCGCTCCTGTGTGATCGTCATCCGTATCCTTAGGGACCTCTGTGCTCGTGTTCCCACCTGGGCCCCTTTGCGAGGATGGGTAAGTACGAAAACAACCTGAGAACATAGGGATGACCAATGTTTTTTTTAAACTGCAGCTTAAGCTGGTATAAATTTATGCATTGTTTCCATTGTGGTGCAAAACAGCGCTGCATAATAGAAAATGGGAGTTCATTCTAATCAGACAGCGGCTGCGTCCAAAATCACATGCTCTGAGTTGTTAATTGTTTTGAATAAGTAATTACTTCACGACTGCTAAAAGAAGTGTGTTCTATATAGAATGAGTGTGTGTAGTATGAGTGTAATCCGGACGTACTACATTCACTATGTAGTTATCATGTGACCTATCAAATAATTTTGATGAATTTATTTCGTTACAATTCACATGGATATTTAATTTTCCATGTAAATGTGTATTGTAATTGACGATTTGAGAATTACCTCAATTTTAGCTGTAAGTGTTGGTCTTTTTTCCTTTATGAATAATATAAGCAAACCTTTCATTCATATGTTGGCATCCATGTAATGCTGCTCTTGTTTCTTGAAGCCCTTAGAACTGCTGTGCGAGAAGGCGATTGGCACTGGGAATCGGCCAATGGGAGCAGGAGAAGCGCTCCGCAGAGTTCTTGAGTGTCTCGCATCTGGAATCCTCATGGCTGGTAAGAATCTAAATCTTAACATCTAAAATAGATTACAAAAACAGTGTCTGTCTGCGTATGGCAGTAATGCAGTATAAGAAACCATTTTGAATCCATTCAACCCCTTTAGCTGTGAAATTTACTGGTTACTGTTGTTGTATTAACCAGTCATCATAATGATTGATTGAGAAGTATAGCATACTACAAAAATGCTTTTGAAATTTTGTCTGCTTTCAGATGGTTCAGGCATTTGTGACCCTTGTGAAAAGGAAGCAACCGATGCCATCAGTCACATGGATCGCCAGCAGCGGGAGGACGTCACTCAGAGTGCTCAGGTTTGTCAATAAATTATTCAGCTTTTTTTAATTACATTTGTGCATTTATTTGTTTAGAGATCTCGTTTGAGCTCTATGGGTGACATTTGTCGTCTTTTTTGATTGACAGCATGCCTTAAGGCTTTCAGCTTTTGGACAGCTGCACAAAGTACTTGGAATGGATCCGCTTCCTTCAAAAATGCCCAGAAAACCTCGGAGTGACACTCCTATTGACTACACGGGTAAGATGGAGTGTGGAGCTGTGGATATTTTTCATTACTTGATGGATGTTTTTGTGTGAAACTTGATTTTTTTTTGTTTTGTGTGTGTCTTATCTGCATAGTTCAAATCCCACCCAGCACAACCTATGTTCCTCCAATGAAACGCCCCATGGAGGAGGAGGAGTCCACTGATGAGAAGAATCCAAACAAGAAGAAGAAGAAATTGCAAAAGAAATGTAAACGTTCTTCATATGTTCATAATTGGCTTGTGGTGGAGTTTTGCACACATTGCACAAAACACTTAACTTGTATTCTGCTGTTCAGCTCCAGAGGAGAAGGCAGAGCCGCCACAGGCCATGAATGCCCTGATGCGTCTGAACCAGCTGAAGCCGGGTCTACAGTACAAACTCATCTCTCAGACCGGGCCTGTCCATGTGCCCGTGTTCACCATGGCTGTAGAGGTGGACGGGAAGAACTTTGAAGCTTCTGGTCCCTCTAAACGCACTGCTAAACTTCACGTAGCTGTCAAAGTAAGAGACTGATGAATTATTTGACTTGGTCTGAAACACACTTTTTTTTCTTTTCTTTTTTTTGCCATAAAAGCTACATAATTTTTTTTAAATCAATAAATTTCTTGATTCAGAATCTTTCAAGTGTAATAATGACTTTCCTGTTTAACAGAAGTATTAATCATATTGAAAATCAAATCTGTGATTTTTCTTTTCTCTTTTTTTTTCTTTTAATTTTTTTACAGACCTAGCAGAAACTGAATTTTGTTTTTTAATTCCTTCTCCAGGTCTTGCAAGATATGGGTCTGCCAACGGGAGTGGAGCAAAAAGTAGCTGAACAGGTGAAACAGGAGGAGCCAGTGACCACACAGGAGACTTTGCCCCCAGTGACCCAAATGGAGCCAGAAACGGTGCCCACTTCAGAAAGCCCCACTGATGAGGTATTTAAGATCATCTTTATAATATGAACCCAGATAGTGGCTTATATGGACATGTTTGTAATTACTACAGATTACACTACATTTTATTTTTGGAAAATGATTAGCCTAATAATGACCAAGCAATTTTATACCATGGTCTGTCTGAATACTGTATTCTGATTGGCTGGAAGGTGTGCAATAAAACTGTTTAATGCACAGGTAGTCAGTTTAATTACCATTCTATATTAATGTGCTGCAAAAGTGAATTTTTTTAATATTTATAATAAATGCTGCTCTTTTGAACTTTCTGTTCAAAGAATGTTTTGTCATTACTGTTTTTACTGTATTTAAGAGCTTAAGCTTTTAAATTGAATAATTTACTTTAATTGTCATGTTATTCATGAAGGAAAGTGCAAATGAAACTTCATTATGATTTAATTTGGACTGGTTAGTCACATCAAACCTCCAGTGTTGTGTGTTATTGGGTATTATAAGAGCTTGTTTCTTCTTTGCTCTCTCAGAGCGCTCGGCAGCAGGGACCCATCCTTACAAAACATGGAAAGAACCCTGTCATGGAGCTCAATGAAAAACGCAGAGGACTGAAGTACGAGCTCATCTCTGAGACCGGTGGAAGCCACGACAAACGCTTTGTCATGGAGGTGAGGTCACGTCGTCAGAGATGCATTTCTAGTTTACCTATCGCTTCCTTTCTAAGGTCGATTTCACATCACAGATTCATTCTAGGCCGATAAAATATCCATGCCTTCTGTTTTTCATTCCTGCCTCCAGGTGGAGATCGACGGACAGAAGTTTCAGGGTACCGGGTCCAATAAAAAGGTGGCGAAGGCCTACGCCGCACTGGCAGCCCTGGAGAAGCTCTTCCCAGAGGGCTCCAACTCAGAGGCAAACAAAAAAAAGAAAATGGCTCCAATGGTACATCGTTGTTATTCTGTGTTCAGTGACATTGAAATCTCCTCTTATATATTCTCTCTTTAATGGTCTGATTTGGTGGCTGCAGCACCCCACTGGATTTGGGATGGTGAGTGGGCCTCCTGCTGACATGATGGCCAATCCCAGGGGCAGAGGGAGAGGACGTGGCAGGGGCCGAGGCCGGGGATTTAACAATGGCGGAGGATTCAATCAAGGTACACCAGTGCTGTCTGCAAGCATCACTTAGTTTTAAGGATTTGGACAAACCTTAACCGTAAGAGACCCAGTGTAGCAGAATTGCAACGTTTGTATAAAACAAATACCTAATTTTCACAAAAAATGGCTAAAATCTACACACCAGTAGCTGTCACTCTGAAATGTATCAACAGTTTTAGGTTACACTTTATTTTAAGGTGTCATTGTTACAGTGTAATTATATATTTAAGTACAATTAAATCAGCCATGTCACCCTGTAGCCCAAGACCGGTTGCCCACTGAAGCTAAGCAGGGCTGGGCCTGGTTAGTACCTGGATGGGAGACCTCCTGAGAAAACCAGGTTGCTGCTGGCAGAGGTGTTAGTGAGGCCAGCAGGGGGTGCTCACCCTGTGGTCTGTGTGGGTCCTAACGCCCCAGTATAGTGATGGGACACTATACTGTCAAAGAGCACCGTCCTTCGGATGAGACGTAAAACCGAGGTCCTGACTCTCTGTGGTCATTAAAAATCCCAGGATGTCTTTCGAAAGAGTAGGGGTGTAACCCCGGCATCCTGGCCAAATTTGCCCAGTGGCCTCTGTCCATCATGGCCTCCTAATCATCCCCATACTGATTGGCTGCATCACTGTCTCCTCTCCACCAGTAAGCTGGTGTGTGGTGGGCGTTCTGGCGCAATATGGCTGCCGTCGCATCATCCAAGTGGATGCTGCACATTGGCGGTGGTTGAGGAGATTCCCCCCTTCTATGTAAAGCGCTTTGAGTGCCGAGAAAAGCGCTATATAAATGTAATGAATTATTATTATTATTATTATTACTATGTAATATTAAGCAACTACATGTACTTACTATAGGGTTAGGGTAGGATTAGGATTTGGTTGAGGGTTAGTTGCATGTAATTATGCATCCATAGTTATTACTATGGCAAGTACATGTAACATATGTAACAAGGACACTGTAAAATAAAATGTTACCCAATTTTAATATCATCTGCCACAATTAACACTTTTGGAACACATTTATCTATTTACAAAGTATTTGACGTCAATTTTTTAAATTATTATTTCTATGTTCTATGATGTGGAAAGGTTTACATGGCCTGAAATTTTGGGTCTCTGTGTCTATTTAACACGCCCATCCTGCACTGTTTGTGCTATGAACATAAGTTCACCTCAAATTATGTCTAAACTGCTTTGACAATAAAACAAAAGTACTGTTGACTTGCATTTGAACATGCATATTCTTGTCCTCTTTCAGGTGGATATGGGACGTATGGATATGGCGGCAATAACAACTCTGGCTACAGTGAGTATCTTCCTATTTGTCTCTGGCGCCATTGATTTTTACTTCTTTACATTTTAATTTAATACCCATTGTCTTTATTTATATCCTAATTAATTAGTTTCTAGCCATAAGACTTGTATTAATGGCACAAGTTATTGCCATTTTAATTTCCTCAGTTATTTTTGAATTTCTCTCAAGTAAAGAAATCTGTGCACATAGCCCTGGATGTGTTAAAACTGCTACACTAGTTGTTTTTAGGACATTTTGGATGATGTCTTTGAGTTTATGTAGGTATCCGTTATTGTATTTTCCTTTTTGATTTTACATTTCTCTGCTTTGTTGTGCCATGGGACGCAAACTTTCCTCGGCGAAAAACGCGAAATGTTCCCAACATGCCAACGCCACTCTTTCTGAGGAAAGCCGCCTTGAGGGTGACCGGAGCAGAGAAATCTAAAAAAAAAAAAAAAAAAAAAAGCACAGAAAACTATCGTTGACCTTAATGATAACTGATTTACATCATATGCCCGGTGACATTTGTCATGGCATGCCGAACACAGAAGACGTCTAATTCTGTGCTTCTCTGCTCTGTCTCACCCTTTAGGTGACTTTGTCTCAGACTCCTATGGCTACCACGAGTTTGCGACATAAACCGTCCTGTTTTCAATAAGCACACAAACGTGAAATGAACAATAGAGACCGAGGGGGGAAAACACTGGTTTCCCGCATTTTGAACTCGTTTCCTCGTGAAGTATCACCCACAATCTCACCTCAAAAAACCTGCACCCACCGATCAACTAACACTGTGGATGTGAATGGGAGTTTCTGCCTACAGTTGCTATGGGAAATCTGACTCATTATCTGTGCCACAATCAATGAAGTCGAGTAGTCTGATTGGCTGACGGATGGTCACATAAGTAGCGGACTGACATTTCATCATGACTGTATCTTCACTGCAGCTTTGAATCACTGTATAAGCCATTTTTTGCCGACAGTTTAGTTGTTTTTCCTGGAATAATGTTCCCGATGGATTTTTTTCTAAAATATTAAGTAACTTCTATACATTGCCATGTTTTTAATTGTTTTTTTCAAGTTTATTTATTTTTCTTTTTTTAATTGTGGTGAAATCCATTGTTTGTGAATGAGTTGGCACAGATTTTGAATTTAATTCTGTGAACCATTGAACAAACGCAGGTATATTTGCTGCATTTTTGTTTTTTCTAAATTGATGTTTGTGGATTACTTTATTTTTTGCAATAAATTTGAGTTACTTTACAAACCTGTGATATCTATGTAAAGTTTTTTTGAATATTTCTTGAAAAATAGATTTGCATCAGGTTTAGGAAAGATGTTTTTTTTGTGGGAAGTTTTAGCTGGTGTTATGATTGAATTGAGGCTCTTTGCCAAATGTTTTGGCAGAATGAAAATTTCAATCAAAAAACAAACATCATATGCAAATACATAATATATTGGCGCAATTACTTTCAGACCACTCGCTACAAGTTTTAGAAAATAAAATTAGTGCAAATCCGCGTAGGCTTTGAGCGCACAGAATTTCTTCAACACTGCAATGTCGTGAAATGACCTCACACTCAAACAAAACAAATTCAACATGGAAATATGTCAATAAATACAGTTAAATGCATTCTACTCCACTTTCCTGCAGTGCTTTAATCCTGTAGTGTTAAGGTTCATGTTCAATTCAGAGGTCAAGCCAGTCTTCTACTGGATATCCGTCTTATGTGATACGAATTCGCAGGTCAGAATTCAGCAAACTTTGTAGCAGTGAAATGTGAAACGGCTTTGCATAAGCTTACATTTTTCCTGCATTTCGCATTTGCATGCATTTGAATGGAAAGAAAAGTACAGCGGTGACCGTTCCATTGCCATAAAGCCAGAAAATGCAGATTAGTCTGTGGTTTTATTGAACCTCCATTGTTCATCCAGTCAATGACGCAAAACGTTAATGTCCTATCCCACAGTTTAATTTTTGTTAACGTTACATTAACATGATGACTCTGTATGGATGTTAATTTTGTACAATGTTGCATTGTACAGCAATATGTTTTTAACCTAAACTTTAAAGCCCAATAAAATGATGATTCTGTAAAAGCCTTCAGATTTATGATGTGAACTGAATTACAATTAATGTCCCTCTGAGCAGTGTGTTTAACTTGTACTCTGTTATTCCGCTTCAGATTTCTATAATAACGGAGGGTCTAATGGCGGATCGGTGTCCTCGGGTCCTGGAGCGTCGGGTCCAGGCACAAACACGTCTTCTGTCGGAGCAGCAGGAGGAGCGGGCGGTTTTGGCTCGTATTACCAGAGTGACGGTGGCTTCACCTCCCCTACGGGAACCCCCAAACCACCCATTAAGAAGCCGCCCATGCACCAAAACAACAAGCCTCAAGGACCTGGAGCAGGACAAGGGGCTTCCTTTGGTCCGTACGGCCAGGGCTTCGGACAGAAGAAAAACTTCGGCCCGGCTCAGGGTGGTGGAGGAGGAGGAAACTTCAACTACAGCACTGCTTATCCCTCACAGGTGACCGGAGGACAGGACTACAGCTATGAAGGTGATGAAAAATTTGTGATTTATGCTGCTTTCTCATGCTATCAGAATTAACTTAAATATGAGTTTCCTAGTCAGAATTTATTTAGACCTGTACGACCTATCAAGTTGTATTTACTACTGGGAAACTGAGAGATAATTTTGATGCCCAAGTTATGAGGGCAGTAAATGACTTGTCAATAAAGTAGTGCATATTTACATATATGAATAATATTTGAAGCCTATTGTAGGTTTTATACACCGTTATAATGGCATGTATTTGACCGAAATTCCAAGATGACTATCTAGATAGCGAGGTGAATGATTATATGGTTGTCAACGAATGAGACGCTACATTTTTATTAAAAATTTAATATTTTAAAGTCCCCCTGTAGTCAATATTTTTTATCTCTTAAAACTCATCTTTGATCATCAAAAGTACAAATTTAAATGGTTTTCCTTTAAGAAAAAAAAAATCGTCATGACTTAAAATAGCTTGAATGTAACTCTGCACCCTTGCCTCATTTAGTATACGCGGTCCTATGAATATGCAAATTAGCCCCGCCTCCACTCACACCAGCTCTTTGGTTCACTGCAGTTTTAAGGAGAAAATACTCGGCAATGGTGTTCACAGGAATTTGTACATGGTTTGTCTTAAAGCATATTAAAAACACCACATAGACATATAAACAACATTTAACAGGTTGATTTTCACCACAGGGGGACTTTTAGCTTTAATAAGATTAAGGCAAGAATAAACCTGGTGTCCTCCATAATCCCTATTCTTTCTGACAACAAAGCACTTGAACACAAGAAGCTAAATTACAACTTCAGGAAGTTTCCGATAGCACGTGAAGGCAATATTAGTGAGTCAGGGTAAACAAAATTGTGGTGTTTTACTGTTTTCTAAATTCTAATTGTTCTGCCTCATAGGTTACAACAACCAGTCAAACTACAGCTCGCAGGGCGGAGCCAACCAGAATTTCGGCGGTAACCCCGCTTCCTTCAACAGCGGACCAGTAGGGTACGGCCGGGGAGATCCCAGTATGAACTACCAGTATCGATAAACCTGCCTTCCTTCCTGTGTGCGGTCCTGCACCATCACTTCCAAACAAGGAGCATCATCCTTTCTGATTCTATCGTTCTTGATTTTCTTTTGGTTTCTATCACCAACATCTGAACTAAAGCAAAATAGTGGTCTCTAAACATTGTGCAAAATAGTGTATTTCCATGTTTCTTTTGAAGTATGTGTATTTTTATTTTAGTTTAGTTACTTTAAATCTGTGAACAAACCCCCTAAACTACTGCCCTCGAGAGGGACATACGAACCCAAAGCGACGCATGCGAGGACCTGATATTTGTTAACATGCAGTGACGGGACACGCAGTCCTTGAGTGATTTTAACCATTCAGACATGTATAAAGATGCATCGTCTCAAGCTGTAAATCGTTAGGTTCATGATTTGTTTTTTTTCTTCCTCTGTTTGGCCAGCTACATTTCATGGTTTTGCCTGTAATCATAGGCTTTTCTTTTAAATTATGAATGCACATGTGACATTGTTTTAAATGGTTACGTGATTGTGAAAGTTGTGACGTGTCGGGTCGTTGTAGCGTTTGGCTGTTTTTGGGTTGGGGGACCTTTATTTTTCCGAACATTGTTTGTTTAAAGAATGTGTGGTGTTTGTAATAAAGGATTTTATTTTGGAGGATTTCTGATTTCTGTGGTGTTTTTGAATGCACTTCTCCAGGTATTTGGGTTATACATGTATTTACAGAGTTGGGTCTAAAAGTCACATTGAAATCTACCCTTCAAGATTTAATAAGTACATTTAAATGTAAAAATAAAGTTTTAGGATATAACAGAATATTTTTAAAGTTTGAGCCCATGATTGAAAACTCTGGTAATGATAATAATGAAAATATTTTCAAAATAATAATGATAATAATGCAATATACAGAGCCACTAAATATACAGAATATTTTTAATAAATGTTGACACGATTGAAAACTCTGATAATTATCATATAAATCAAAGGTTTAATAAGAAAACCAAGCTGCTCTAAATAAACAGATTTATTTTCTTGACAAAGGTTTTTGGACGCCACAATTGAAAATTCCGGTGATAGTAACAGTAGAATTAGTAATAATGTTAATCTTCAAAAGTGTTATAATAAATTCAGAACTGTTTTTAATAAAATAAAGGTTTGTGGGCCATGACTGGAAGCTGGTAAATATTGAAATATTGTCAGCAGAGCAGCTCTACATTGTTTACGGTAAAAACAATTGTGTGCGGTTTTGTTACTGTGGTTACGGCTGTGTGACGTCATGTCCGTTTCCCCATCCGAGCGCAAGGCGACTCCAGCATGGCGGACACCGGGCTCTTGGAATCGCTGTTACGGCTAGTGGAGAAGGTCGACGGCGGCATTGACAGCCAGGATGTGGCCGTGTCTCTCGGCGTGGATCATCAGGCGATCGTCGGCGCGGTGAAGAGTCTGCAGGCGCTAGGAGAGGTGAGGAGATCCCGCAGCAGAAACACGCACTGTCTGATGCAACAGCAGCGCAAATGATGAGACCCATTCAACCCGCAGGATCTATAACGTTACTAACCTGAAATCATGCGATTATAGTTAGAACCGAAAATATTTCTATCTATCTTTAAATCTGTCTGTCTGTCTCTCTGTATGTATATCTATCTATCTAAATATATCTGTCTATCTTTAAATCTGTCTGTCTGTCTCTCTGTCTGTATGTATGTATATCTATCTATCTATCTTTAAATCTGTCTGTCTGTATGTATGTATGTATATCTATCTATCTATCTATCTATCTATCTATCTATCTCTGTCTATCTTTAAATCTGTCTGTCTGTCTCTCTGTCTGTATGTATATCTATCTATCTATCTCTGTCTATCTTTAAATCTGTCTGTCTGTCTGTCTGTCTGTATGTATGTATATCTATCTATCTATCTATCTATCTATCTTTAAATCTGTCTGTCTGTCTGTCTGTCTGTATGTATGTATATCTATCTATCTATCTATCTATCTATCTATCTCTGTCTATCTTTAAATCTGTCTGTCTCTCTGTCTGTATGTATATCTATCTATCTATCTCTGTCTATCTTTAAATCTGTCTGTCTCTCTGTCTGTATGTATATCTATCTATCTATCTATCTCTGTCTATCTTTAAATCTGTCTGTCTGTCTGTCTCTCTGTCTGTATGTATATCTATCTATCTATCTATCTAAATATATCTGTCTATCTTTAAATCTGTCTGTCTGTATGTATATCTATCTATCTATCTGTTGTTTTGTCTGTCTGTCGTTCTATATGTGTCTCTATGACCGTAGTTCAAGTTCAGTTTTATTTAGATAGCACGTTTACAATGGCCACTAGGCTGACCAAAGTGCTGGCCTGTACAGAACAAGATTAAAAGAAGAAATAACATGTAGAAAGAAAAAAAGTGAGTAGCAAAACGTTAACTATATAGTATATATAGTATAGTAGCAAAACTGTATCTATCTATATCTCTCTATAAATGTTTCTATATGTATTTTGTATCATATATATAAGATACCGTGGTCACCGTGAATTTGCCAAGTAAGACATATTCGTGCCTGGAACAACATTCCTGTTAAAAAACAAAACAAAACAAAAACACATCCCTAAAATCAGAGGGAAATGATATGTGAATCACACTGATGTAGAAGCACTTAACCCTGGTTGTAAGCCTACATTTGACATAAACTGTTAACTTATCCCTCAAATCTGATTGGTTAATCATAATGTTATTATTATCAGAATGTTATTGTAGACCAAGAGCATGTTGAGCATGTCACGTTCATATATTTATATATATATGTATTGATCTTCTATAAATATGTGATTGTTTATGTGTTAACTTGGCTGAATGATGTGTTCAGGTGATCTCGGCAGAGCAGAAGTCCTCCAAACACTGGGAGCTGACAGGAGAGGGGTGTGAGATCGCGGAGCAGGGCAGTCATGAAGCCCGAGTGTTCAACGCCATCCCTGCCGAGGGTCTGCCGCAGAATCAGCTCATGGTGAGAGAACAACATTATCTATAGGTGTATCACACCATCATGTGCTGGATTTGACCTGTATGAGTATGAGTATCATTGAGATGAATCTCAGGTCAAGGTCATATTTCACCTCAAAATCAAAATTATATATTTTTTCTTTTATACGATTATTAGATTATATTATTTTCTATTTTTATTAAAACACTGTTAGAGTATTTCTGTTAAGTACAATTAGACGTATACATCATGGAATTATTTTTTATACCGAATTCTTTAAAAAAAATCCTTTTGACCAGACAAGGTGATTTTCATCTCTCTTTTACAGTGATGTATATGAGATTTTAACATTTATTTTCTATTGTTATTAATATTATTATTATTTTGCATAACAGTTGAAAAAAAAAAGCAAAATATAGTCTTGTTTCTTTCTTTAGATTTTTTGCTTTAATAACATATATACGATGACTAGGGTTACCTATTAATCCTGTGAATTCAAGACTGATGCACATACATTGGTATGCATGTATATCTAGACCTGTGGAGATTTTATAATGGGCTTTTTCCTTTTAGAAAATGCAGAGCGGGAAGGTTGGTTTCAGCAAAGCCATGTCCAACAAATGGATCCGTCTGGATAAAGCTCACGAGGGAGGACCGAGAGTCTTCAAAACCGTGAGTTACATGCAGTGCGGCACAGATCATGAATTAAGCCCAGAGACCTATATCTCAGTGTGTTATTAATGTAGTGTGTGTGTCTTGCAGGTGGAAACCATTGAGGATACAGTAAGGGACAAACTACAGCTGGTGCAGAAGGGACAGTCGGCAAAACTAGAGGAGAAAGAAAAGAACGAACTGAAGAAAAGGAAACTGCTAGCGGAAGTGTAAGAGAGCGTTGAGTTGCTCAAGTTGTTCATCAAAGGCCTTGTTTACTCCTGGTATTAAGATGCGTTTTGGTCGATCGGATCACAAGTAGATGAGAGAGACACATCCTCGTTTACATCTGGTGTTTTAATCCGTCTCTTTTGTCCACTTTCAACCACTTCTGTCCTGTTTTCTTCCAGGGGAGGGTCTATGGGCCGGGAAATTTATGTTTTTTTGTTGTTGTTGTTTTTTCCCAGATTTTTTAATCTAATTGACAATATAAGCTTGCGCAATTTACGTATGAATGCGCGGAGATGATGGAAAAACATATGGAGAACAGCAGCTTCCGTTTCTGCTATAACAGCCGAACACTGCAAGTGTGTGTTAGACAAGGCCGCATTAATGCACGGGCTTACCTGGGCTGAAGCCCAGGGGCCTCCCAAGTTCAGGGGCCTCCCATGTTCAGGTTCATGATGAGCTGAAAAGGTCAACATTTTTTTAACTTGTCAGATTTTGTTGCTGTATGTCGCTAATCGCTTGTGGGCGTTGGTAGTGCTGTCGCTCTAATGTTATTGTTATGGTGCGTTCACACCAAACGCGAATAGAGCGTCTGGCGCGAGTGATTTCATGTCAGTGCAAAGACGCGTTTACGCGCGTCTAGATGTCCCGCGGCGCGAATGAGGCGGCCACATCTATACAAAACACCATCACAAGTGATATTATACAACTATATAATTTTAATTTGACTACGAATTAGGCTCAAAAGAAACAGTTTGCTGTTGGGAGAGTGTTTTTATATTACCACACACAGTGTTCAGGGATTAAATCATTTACTAGATTAACGATCGATCAATCTACAAATTAAACTCACTCATACTGACATAAATTACTAAAACGTCATCCGAATTTGACAAATAATAAATTGTCTTGTCCCTAATAGTCAACATAATGCAGGGGAAACTGTAAAATGAACTGCAGCAGTGCTAAACTTGCATCATAAAACTACAACACTCGAACTATAAATGTATGAATTAAACTCACTGAGACTGAGACTCACTGAGACATCATAAAACTACAACACTCGAACTATAAATGTATGAATTAAACTCACTGAGACTGTCGACAGTTTCTTTTCCATGCATTATTATATCCATGTTTGTGGTTAGTTACAGTCAAATCATATAAAACAGTGAAATCGCCCTTGAACTCTTCTGTCTTGCCTGCACTCGAGACGGTGACGGGAGCTGAGCTCCACTGAAAGGCTTCTTTCCTATTGGTTGTCGCTCGCGAAAATCGCTTCTCATTTGCATAAAGTTGAAAATTAGTTGCTGTGTGTGGTTGTTAAATGAAGTGTCTTGTGTTTATGTGCTCAGTGATATGTTAATAACAATATTAAAATTAAAAACAATATTAAAAAACTAACTGTTGTAGGTCTCGAAAGAAACTAATGCATTTTGTGATGTAGATTACCTAGATAGGCTTTTACACTTTTTTTAAATGAGACTCTATAAATCGAGGGGATGGGGGGCCTACAAAACCTCTCAGCCCCGGTGCCTAACATTAGGTTAAGGCGGCTCTGGTGTTAGAAATCATGAATGGTGAGAGAACATTGTGCTTGGTATGTTTTTCATCTTCAAACCAAACTTGGGTCTTCAGTCGGCAAAGTTTAAATCCCGTCTGGCAAGAGCTCTTCCCATAATGTTTATGCGTTAGGTCAGTATGCGGTTAGCAGGCGGTCTTTAGTGTCTGTTCGACCACATGAGCGTTTGCACGAAAGCAATCCGGTCGAATGTGTTTTCGACTACCTCTGGAAGTGGTCGAAAGTGGACAAGCTCAAAACGTTTTAGACCCCGTTCACACTTGTATTTAGCGTCGTCCACTTGTGATCCGATCAACCAAAACATATCTTAATACCAGGAGTAAACAGGGCCTAAGATTCATTTAGTGTGTTTGATTAGTCTGCGAATGATGCAGGTTATTATTTATTATGTGCTACATGAGCAGTAGGAGGCACTACAGCTCAATAATGATCTCATCTCAGGTCAAATTTTTGTATGTAATATATTCCTTATTTGTCTAAATGAATTCCATTATAAATTCTGAATGATTTTAGGACGGTTAAGTCTTACTGGATCACTAAAGGCAGCAGCTTCAGTACCACCATCACCAAACAAGAGACAGAACTGACTCCAGAGATGATCGCCAGGTGAGACCAATCCCATTCTTCAAGGAAAATAGGCTGAAAAACACCGTCAGATGCAGTTCACTTCTTGTGACTTATGCTGGGTTTTTAATATCAAAAAGCAGAACACTCAATTGGGTTTCAAGGACACTTCATAAAAATGAAGATGTTGTCTTTGGTTGACTTGTTTCTTTCAGTGGCAGCTGGAAGGAGAAGAAGTTTAAGCCGTATAATTTTGAGGCGATGGGTGTTGCTCCAGACTGCGGTCACCTGCACCCGCTCATGAAGGTCCGGACACAGTTCAGGCAGATCTTCCTGGAGATGGGGTCAGTCCTTCATGCTTACAAAACACTCTTTACCTCAGATGAGAAACCTAGCAGATTTATTTGTTTGGTCACCATGTTATGGACAAAAGGATTTCACTCATTTATTTTAAGTTGTGCATTTAGCAGACGCTTTGATCCACAGAGGCTTACAAAAGCAGTTTATATATATTAAGAATATTCGTAATATAAAACGGCAGGTGTTTGGACAACTAGATTAGGAAACAAGCTAGAGGATTTTTTTTGTGTGTGTGTGTAAGTGCTTTGTCAGTGTTTTAGTGGAGCAATGGTAGTTCCATGTTTTTTTTTTGTTTTTTTTTCAAGTGTGTTGCAGTATCATATAAATACCATTTGTTAGAGTTTCTGTGGGTCTTAAAAATATCTTTAAAAAGTCTTAATTCACCCTTACACAATTTAAAGGGATAGTTCACCCAAAAATGAAAATTTTGACATCCTTTACTCACCCTCAAGTTGTTCCAAACCTGTATGAGTTTCTTTCTTCTGCTGAACACAAACGGAGATATTTTGAAGAATGCCTGGTTACCAAAAGTTGATGGACCATTAGCTTCCATAGTATTTTTTTCCTACTATGGAAGTCAATGGGGGCCGTCAAATGTCTGGTGGTGTTTATCAATACAAGTACAATGGTATTACTGTTGAACTGAAACTTAATAGTTAAATGTAACAACCAATTGTGCCTTCATACAAAACTTTTTACTCCATACCAGTTTTTGATCTTAGATCATTAATCTACAAGCATATTCCCCTACAGATTCACAGAAATGCCCACCAATAACTTCATCGAGAGCTCCTTCTGGAACTTCGATTCTCTGTTCCAGCCCCAGCAGCACCCAGCAAGAGACCAACACGACACCTTCTTCATCTCTGGTGAGAGAAGTCCTCCTCTGTGCTGTCCTTGACCTGCACGAGTTTAGACCGCTTGCTGTCAAAGCATGTTTTTCTGGTCTCAAATGAATTGTTTGTATTTCTCAGACCCAGCGCTGGCTCACGAGTTTCCTCAGGAATATCTGGAGAGAGTGAAGAAGGTTCATTCTGAAGGAGGTTATGGATCACAGGGGTAAGACGAGTGCCATTCATTTATTTCCAATGTCGTTTATTTACACAACCATTTAAAAGTTTGGGATCAGTACGATAAAAAAAAAAAATGTTTTAAAACTTTTATTCATTGTGAAAACATGAAACTGATCAAAAGCGACAGTAAAGACATTTATAATGTTACAAAAGATTTATATTTCAAATACATGCTGTTCTTTTGAACTTTCTAATAAGCAAAGAATACCTTGAAAATGTATCATGGTTTTCAAAAAAATATTTAGCAGCACAACTGTTTTCAACATTGATAATAATCAGGAATGTTTCTTGAGCATCCAAATCATCATATTAGAATGATTTATGAAGGATCATGTGACACTGGAGTAATGATGCTGAAAATACAGCTTTGATCACAGGAATAAATTACATTTTAAAATATATTTCAATAGAAAAGGTTATTTTGAATTGTAATAATTTTTCACAATATTACTGTTTTCAGTGAATGTTCAAAATGATCAAATAAATGAGCCTTGGTGAACAGAAAAGACTTATTTCAAAAAACATTGAAAATCTTACCGACCCTAAACGTTTGTGCATTTGTAGATTTGTAATTTTAACTTCTCAAATCAATTGTAAGATACAAGTATGACTGGAAGATTGAAGAAGCTCAGAAGAACCTCCTGCGAACACACACCACGGCAGTCAGCGCTCGGATGCTGTATAAACTCGCGCAGCAGGTGAACACGCACGCACACACACACACACACACACACACACACACACTCATGGCCTCACTCACTGCCCTCTTACTTCAGATCTCACTCGTCTCTGTCGTTCCTTCCAGGAGAAGTTCACACCAGTGAAGTACTTCTCCATCGACAGAGTTTTCCGTAACGAAACTCTGGACGCCACTCACCTGGCGGAGTTTCACCAGATCGAAGGCGTGGTGGCTGACTACGGCCTTACCCTGGGGAACCTCATGGGCATCCTGCACCAGTTCTTTACCAAACTAGGTACTGCACTCCTTGCTTTTTACAAATAAGATCTGAAAAGAAAATATTCTTCTTTTTTATGTGTATAATTAGTATGATTAGCCATTTACAATGAAGGAGGATTCCTGAATATTCCAAAGATTTGCGATCATGATTTTGAAATATTTTACTCCAGGAATCACGAAATTGCGTTTCAAGCCAGCGTACAACCCCTACACTGAGCCAAGTATGGAGGTCTTCAGCTATCATGAAGGTAAAACTCTTCATGTGAAGTGGTATGTGACTGTTTATGTGTGCTATATGCTACGTTTATATTGCTAAAGGTACAATTATTAAGTCTTTCATAGCCTGCTGTTTAGTAAGTATAGAATAACTGAAATCAGGTATAGGATGTAGAATAATAGATGAAGTATGAAAAGATGAAATGATAGAACATTGAATTATTTCAAATGAAATCGTAATGCAATAATTCACTATTTTCAGTTTAGTATTTTGGAAGCTAAACTATATGATTGAGTAATAAAATAGCATTGATATTGTAGTTGGCATGAAACAGAAATTTTGCTTTGGTAGGCTGTAAGGCTCTTTGAATAACACTAATAATTAGCTGAAGTCATGTGAAACTCGGTCAACAAAAATGTCTTCATACAGCAGTTATAGGCGATCAGTCACCGCTCTGGAACATTTGTCAGCCAATCAGAATCAAGATTTCAACAGCGGCATGGCAAAGAGTGCAGCTGTCGGATCCCGGACATCATAACTCATTTTTTAAATAATCATTCCTTGTTGAAAAAACGACATTACTCATGATTCGGCAAAGAAAACTCCACCAATCAGAGAACTGCGATAAGCAAAGAGAGTGCAAAATAGTTAAATATTTGTATATACATGCTTATTTTGCAATAAACTTAAAATATTTAGTTTTTTATATAAATTATCAATTTAAATACTGTGTATTTTTATATATGTATATATGTGTGTGTGTGTGGTCTTATGATTCAGCTTGCAGCTTCAATAGGAAAAACACTTCTGGAACTAAGGCAATGAAAAGTGGGCGGACTCTGTTGCCCTCTATAGGCGGAAAGCTAACTGTCTGACCCAGTTCAGCATCATAAACCCTTTGTCTCTCTGAATCTCTCTTAGGTCTGAAAAAGTGGGTGGAGGTGGGTAATTCTGGGGTCTTCCGGCCTGAGATGCTGCTGCCCATGGGTTTGCCCGAGGGGGTGTCAGTCATTGCCTGGGGTCTGTCCTTGGAGAGGTGCGTCAACTCGCACATATAAAATTGCATCGTTTGCATATAAAACCTCAAAGTAAAAAAAAAAACAATTTTTTTTCACCCACCTTCAGGCCCACCATGATCAAGTACGGAATCAACAACATCCGAGAGCTTGTGGGCCACAAAGTGAACCTACAGATGGTGTACGACAGCCCTATATGCCGACTGGACTCTTAAATGACGTGCACTCAGCATTTGGATTCATTTGTTCTCTCATGACTCATCTGCATAGTTATCGTCCATTTAAGCCATAACACACACCCTGAACTATATTTTGCTGCTCGGGTATTAGTTATGAGGACCGTGTTGAACAGGCTGACGTCAAAACGGAGGAAAAGATTCATGTCTTTGCATGAGGAGCGTCACATGGACCTTGTTACAGTGTCACCGCCTGATATAGAAATCCCTACTGTCCCCCACTTGAATCATATATATATAAAATCTCAGTTGATTTATTGTCTTTTTCCACGACCCGTTTTTTAATGACAGCTCTGTAAAAAAAACATCCACCCAGTTTGTTCTCACAACCCAGAATGCAATGGAAACTATTGCGATGTTAAATTAAAAATGTTTCAAATCTCCAATATGACTTCATTAATGGTTGTTTATTCTGAAAGCACAATTCATTTCAATGTATGAAATGAAACAGCATCAGATCCCAGTACACCACTGTTCATCTTTATGGTACGTGTACGTTTGTAAATGCCGGGCTCAAGAGGTCTGGATAAGGGTCTTGGGTCATTTGTGTAAATCCAGTGAAGAGGTTTAAGCTTTCTCCGTGCAGATTAATCTCCCTGTTGGTTAAACGGAAGAATCCGTTTGATCCCAGTGTTTCTATGTTTGACCACAGGGTGTAACAGAGTTTTAAACAGAATTGAAAAAATGCACGTGATGTTTAATGTGTAGCTATGAGAAGGGGGACCAATGAGATTTCACTGTGTTGTGTGGGCGGGGCTAACCAATGCAGTGCAACAAGTGGTTTGAGAACTGGTTTTGAAGTGCATCAAAGTGGATTCGCATGTCAACAACACAAACAAAATTCTTCCTGTCTCAGCTACAACTAGTGTTCGAGGGTCAAAGTAGGCATTCACGGGGAGCCAATGAAGACCATGATGCAAATTTGTTACACTTTGTAATATCTGAAAAAAACATAATAGTGGCACTTTAAATTAATTTACCACTATTCATTTTGTGATTCCAGAACTTTCGAGAACAGTATGTACTATGTTATGTTTAATATAATTCATTTAAATATTTTATTTAGATATATTTATTTGAATTAATTACATTTAATTTCACTCATTTAAATATATAACTTTGTAAGTTTCCAGAGGCCCCCAGGTTGAGAACCACTAGAGTCAAATTTAAATTGATTTTTCTGCTAAAGGTCTCTTTTTCTCTTCTTTGGATGTTCTGTGCCTTTTCTAAGTGATATTTCCTGGCAGCATTGATTCGGTTTTAGTTGATAATGACGTAAATGTTAAGCTGTATGTTTTATCTCTAGGGTACACTTGTTCCTTGTAGTCAAGTTCCATGAACAAACTAAATAAGATTAGTGGCACTAATTCCATTTTATTTCAACAAAACTCATGGTTGGAAATCAAGCTGCTTCCGTGATCTTTTCATGTCTCTGCATCTACCACTTGTGTGCTACACAAAAATTACATAAACACACACGACTGTTCAAAAGCTCAGGATTTATTTGAAACAAGTATTTTGTAAAGCTATAAAAAAAAAATTCTGTCACTTTTGCTCAGTTTAATGCGTCCTTTTAAACGTTTAAACTTATTTCAAATAAAAATATTTGATTTGCAGGCTTTGAATTAGCGTCCGACAGACCGCTTACACCATGGAAACATGGCTTCCGTAATCTCTTCATTTCCCAGCATCTCTTGTAGTTGGCACACATAATATTATGTAAAAGCACATGTGGAGAGGATGTTGGCTGAGGATGAGCTGGTTGTTAAGACGGGATGAAGCTTTGAATCTCAGAGGAAAGCAGTTTGTGCAGAACTCTTTTACCACTGAAAAAACTATTTAGATGATTTGAACACAATTCAGATTCGAGAGGGCAGTCAGCAGCGGATGGTAAATCTGTTGGCCCGCCGATTGCCCTTTGGGGGAGGAGAGGTTGAGGGAATCCTCTGTGACACTGAAGGATTACATCTTGTTTACTTGCTTAAATGTCGTGACATCTTAAGTGCCCGGGTCAAGATAATCCCATATCGTTTGGAAATAACCTGTCTGAGAACAGCCCTACGTTAGCCGCTGCTCCATTTACTACCTGTGTGGATCGGTTCAACATCAGACTGTAGTATTTTCACTCTTGTAGTGTTTGTTTCTTTCACTATTATTTATGTAGACACTGTACAATGAAATATTTATACATTGTACACCTTAAGGGTTACAACAGTTCTTTATTTACAGCATTTGTAACTTCATAACAGTATTAGTTCAATTCTTGTCAACCAACCTTGACTGTGAAAGGCGTGCAAAAAAAAAGTCAATAAACTTAAACAAAAATGCCATTGTAAGCATAGAGTATGGTGGTGTTCACACAGCACATATAATGTTGGAAAAACTAGTCGGAGCGCTACAGAATGGGCCGAACTGAACATGAGATGGCATTCACAACCCGTTTTACATTCGTAATGTGACACATTGTGCAAGTGAAATGGGATATTTGGTGAGAATATCAATACAATAATGCAAGTTTGCTAATACATAACTAACTGGCTATATTACACGTTAGTGATGGATTCCTGTAGCTCAAACAGTAGAGTATTGTGCTAGCAACAGCGTGGTCATGGGTTTGATTCCAAGAGAATTAATGAAATTCTAAAAGAGAGAAGGTTTTTATATTTTGATTAAAAAAAGTCAAACATTATTATTTGCTGTGAAATAACATGCCCTGATTAGTGACACAATTAGACGGGGAACATGTTAAATTGTCAAATTGTTTACATTTTTATTAGTTTCTAACTTGACCGCGTAGTTTAAAAAACAGGATGTTCATGACCCGAGATTCTGAAAAACAAACAATCATGATGACCAATATTTTAAGAAAGCGCAGAAACAATGAATGTGAAAAGAATGTGTCCCGTGTGAACAACCCCATGTGGTCTTCAAAATGCAAACTAACAAAAACAAAAATTCATAGATTCTAGTGCGTCTATAAAATGGTGAATCCAATGATTCAATGTCAGCTTGACATCTAGATCCACTGTTCACATTCAGATGAATCAAAGATTCTCGATCATCCAACGAGCTTCTTGACCCTTTCAAGGGTATTTGCTGTTGGTTTAGGCCTCTGTCCAAATAATGTTCCCTTTTTATCCTTCGCCCTGCTCATCTCTGATTTCCAAGAGACTGTATCCCGTAAAGAGACGCTCCTTTGAGACCATCCGACACTGAAGGGGATTTTTGGGTTTATTTGTGCTGGCATAAAAAGTCTAGACTTGAGTCGTTATGTCATTAATACCAACTGAGAATATAATGCTGAGTAATTCTGAGCTCAAGTCCCGGTGCTTTTTTGTTTTTTTGGTTTAAATAATCCTCCTTTTGGGGATGAGTTGAAATGATGTTCAACAGTGCTCATAACAGAGCTTCCGTAAATCGTCTTACACAACAGGGAAAAGTCATATAACTCAAGCAATCCATCCCTTTGTATTTCCAAATGACTTTTCGGGGTCCAAAAACTCTGGAAAAAATAAAATGAGCGAGGCTTCCAATGAAGTTGATCCTGAAGCTCAAGCATGTTTCTAGCGATGCCAAGGTTATGGGTTTGATTCCCAGGGAAAGCACAGACTGGTAAAGCGTGTCGCTTAAATGCACTGGAAGTCGCTTTGGATAAAAGCGTTGACGAAATGCATGATTGTAAATGTTATCGGATTCATAATATCATGTCGGTTTTGAAAAGTCGTAAACCAGAGAACATGCACAAAGTCTTTTTTGCTGTACAACACTTGTGCTTCAATGTTTCTGTTTTCTTTGGTCTTGACCCATCATACTGTCAAATAAATCATATGAAGCAGCCATGTTTCACCTTCTTACCTTCCGTCTTTCTCAGACGTCCCGTGGGATAGTAGGACTGTTGGGCATTGACATGCTGTTGTTGGAGCTGGATGTGGGGAAGAACGAGGGGATGTATGGGATAGCGGACAGCAGCAGAGGGCTCATCTGAGGACTGTCGTCCGATGGTAAGGGGATCACCACATCATCCTGGTCCCAGACGTGGAAGGCGTTGGCATGGGAGAGAGACAGGGCCTGGGGCAGACGGGTGGGTCTGATACTCGATATGTCGTCTTTTTCGGCATCATCTTCGTTTGGGCCAAGCACACAGTCTACCATGAGAGACAAGGAAATGAAAGTGATGAGAACAATTATTTGGTAAAACTTTACAATAAGGATCCATTATTTTATTAACATTAGTTTGCACGTTATTTAAAATGAACTTTTAAATACTGTAGACGCATTGTTCATTGTTAGTTCATTTACTAATACATTTTTCAATCAAAGTTGCATCTGTTAACGTTAGTTATTGCACTGCAAACTAACATGAATAAACGATGACCAACTGCATTTTTATTAACAAACACTGTTAACAAAATGTTGCCAAATATTTTATGGTATAAAACTTTCAGTAGGAGGGTAAATATTCCACTTTAGTTGAAATATGGGTATTGTGTTACTCTATTAAAAGGCAAACATATCTTCACACCAAAATCATACTTGAGTGAAAGTAAATTTTTTCTGTGCTTTAGAGATTAAAATACAGAAACAACTGTCAAGTGAAATAGAGATTTTCTCAAGTAATTTGGATGCACAATTTCTACAAAGCAACCTATTTATTCATATTTTTCTCTGTCCTGATCAAGAGGATACTGAAACCAATATACTGAATTAATTAGCCTAATTTAATTGACTTAAATACAAGTTATGTTCAATGAATGGGTGATTTTATTTAACTCTGTAAGACAATCTTATAATATATTCTTTACATTTTACACTTTAAGCACCCTTACCAGAACTACTGTGACAGTACTGTGGTAGGCTACATTGATTGTATCGGGTGACATGAAACAATGTTGTGATTTGTTTTATACATTGCATTGATTCTTTGCGTAAATGTTTTTCTAGTTCCAGAACATTGGGATTTATGTGAGGGCATAAAATCCTCGCTACAAAAATACGGTATTGATCCCTGTACCATGTACAGTATAGAGGTGATAGAGGGTAAAGCCATGGCACTTTAACAGATACCGCGGTAATTTAAAATACTCCAAAGAATCGCAAAGCATTGCTATTGTACAAAATAGGCTACATTATTACATGCTTTATGTAAGTAACTATGATACCATGGTACTTTTTGTTATCTTATTACAGAGGTTTTTCTTCTCATGCGAATAATACAGAAAAGACAGTGTAACTTGAGATTAAGTCTTTGACAATGGCAATGCTAACTTTAGTGTTGACAGTCTGAATCATTAAGCATAAGACTTTACTAAAGGGCATGGATTAAGGGTTAAGGTTTAAGCAGCTAAGGTTTAACCACAAGGTCATAAATCATACCTTACCTACTACATCATTAGCGAGGTCTTTGATTAGATGTCCCACTATGGCATAGGCGACTGCAACAATCACCAGCGCGGCCATTAACAGGTACAAAACCCCCTTTGGTAAAGGAATAAGGTCCCGGTGCACTGGCTTGTAGTCTTTGAACATCGGGTCCTCGCTCGAAAAGGAGTATTGAAAAGAATGCCCAGTCTTATCCGTTACGTTCAAACTTGACACGTTGAAAGAATTCATTACCAGCCTTTCTTTCGGCAAATAATCCCTCCAAAAATAGAGATTATGTAGCCTATATTTGATGTTCCTTTCACGAACTGGCCGCCGATGAATGGTGCTTTGATTTCTGATAAAAAATGTTTTTAAAAAAAAAAGCTTTTCGCTATACAATAATCTGGAAAAGTGAAATAATTTTGAGTTAAGATTTTGGAAAGAAAATGCATAGGCTAGCCTACTATAACTCATCTGTTTATTTAAACTTCAGTATCCAAAACAGTTTAATAATTTAATAGCTTATTAAATGTCCTCACCCTCATTGTTGAAGTTGAATTTCTTTTATTTCAGGGTTAAATTAGTTTGATGTTTCCTTCATTCCCCATTGCGTTTGCATCTTCGTTTCTGAGGGTTTCACAGTCTAAATAGACAAGTCCAAGTCCTAAGATTCAGATAGGCGTGCTGCGCATGCGCGTCTGAGCGCTGTCCGCGGTGCTAAAGGCTCCGCGCGCGACTCTCGGTTGACGCCAACGTTATCAATCATCCCGGAGAACATTTCCAAAACCACCCACTTTCTACCCGCTTTGGATCATTGGATAGAGGTAGATAAACTCTTTCATCCCGCCTCCAAGAGGTTGATAATGCCGCCACTGCTCACGTCCCAAGTCCTTTAATTCGCTTAATTAAGTTGGGGATTCCGCGAACATGGTGATCCCTCTGAAAAGACCTGTTTTCCCAATTAACTTACTCGCGTTAAGTCCAGTTTATCAGACTAATCTTGGCTTTGTTTGGGCGAAAATAAATCATAGTGCGTGACAATATCCAAGTCCAACATGGCTAGTAAGTTAACGTTAACGTTAGTCAGAGAGCCATTTATAATTCAATTTAAAATGATTAAGATAACGCTTTTGACAAAGCCTAATGTTTCAAAACAGCAACCAAATCATCTAAATAATCCAAATAGTTTTTTGGCGACATTTTAAAAGCAAAACAGTTTAGTATTTGTTATTGGGTATGAAAATCTATATTAAAAAGTGATAAATAATGCTTGTGCGTTGCTTTGTTTATTATTCGTCAGATACTGATCCCAACTGTAAGGTCTCTGTTGCTACGGTTACCACTTCACGCGACTTTTGTTCACGTGCGTTTGGCGCAGTTGTATTATACGCACTCTGACTGACTAAAGTTTTGTTTTTGGAGAACATTCTCATCGTTACTGGTAGTAAAGACACAGTAGAGTAGCCTACCGTAAAACACAGACAACCTTTTATAAACATAAACTGGAATTAAAAAATGGAAAGATCGCACCCTGTATGTCTTTGAATGGTATTCGATATATACAGTAGAGTAAACCATTCTTTATGCATAATAGGATCATTACAAACGTATTATTATTATTTTATTGACCGCCATTTTTCCTTATATTTTTATTGCACTGGCCGCCAAAGAAGTCCCAAGTCCTAAGATTCAGATAACGTTAGGCGTGCTGCGCATGCGCGTGTAAGCGCTGTCCGCGGTGCTAAAGGTTCCGCGCGCGACTCTCGGTTGACGCCAACGTTATCAATCATCCCGGAGAACATTTCCAAAACCGCCCACTTTCACCCGCTTTGGATCATTGGATAGAGGTAGATAAACTCTTTCATACCGCTTCCAAGAGGTTGATAATGCCGCCACTGCTCACGTCAAGTCCTTTAATTCGCTTAATAAAGTTGGGGATTCCGCGAACATGGTGATCCCTCTGAAAAGACCTGTTTTCCCAATAACTCCCGTTAAGTCCAGTTTATCAGACTAATCACGGCTTTGTTAGGCTACTTTGTTAGTGACTGAACATGGCCAGATAATAAACGAAAAAAAATAAAATAATTTTTTTTAATACCATAGACTTACATTGAAAGATTAAACACCCTAGCAACAATAATATTATGTTATATCAATATAAATTGCGTATAGACACCACTTGGTAGCCTATAACTGCTCTTGTGTGGATCAAAGAAAATTGCAAAAAGACATTAAAAAAATGTAAGCTGAAAACTTGTAATGCATGTTTACAGGAAGAATTTAAAGCAATCAAATATATACTTTTTTTCATTCACTTAAAGGGAAAGTTCACCCGTGTTCCAAACCTTTACGAGTTTCTTTCTTCTGTTGAACACAAAAGAAGATATTTTGAAGATTGTCAGTAACCAAAGAGTTGATGGACCCCATAGTACCCCCCCCCCCCCCCATACTATGGAAGTCTATGGGGTCCATCAACTGTTTACCTATATTCTTCAAAACTGGACATGGAAAATTCTTTTGAAAGTCATCCTTAATTTTACTATTCCCCCTAAATTTTTTTGTTTTATTACCTCATATCAGAGGGCTTCATGTTACTGAAGATTTTGCTTGATATTTAACATTAAAGCAGCGCTTTAAAGGGTCTTAATTAAGCGTGACTAATAAAAAAGAAAGTATGTTGAATGTTCTGTCAGGATATTTATTGTCAAATTAATTTTAAGCTACAGCTCAGCAGTATTCCTCTTACATAACCATTGGGATTTGTTGATTTCATAATGTTCCTCTTCAAAATCAGCATGGCTTGACAGAGGACTCTGAGCCGCCCGTGTTAGTTGTTCTGTTGCCTTTATCTGCTCAGAGCATTTTCCTGATGGACTCCTATTTAGGCCTCTATGCTTGACCCTTGCAATAAGAATCATGAGAATAATTGTGTAAGAGTGCTTATAAGAGGAGAAAAAAGAGAAAGCCAATGCTATCATTTAAAAAAAAAAAAACATTCTGGTAAATATACAAACAGTAAAGAAGGGGTCCGATGTTGCATGGAACTAATGCGATATCAGGAAATTATTTAGAAAATCTCAGAGCCAATAATATGATACAGCCCTCATGTCAACAAAATATGTTATTGCATACATACATTGGACTTTTTGTATATGATGATTGATGTGTGTGTGGTTCTTTTTGAGACCGGAGCTAGTCATCAGAGATTTTATTCTGTTTATAGGTTTATTTTTGAATTTAGGTTTATTTACATCTACATGTATGGGCTTTCATATACACAATTTTCAAACGCTTTAGATCTGTAAGATTTGTTTAAATGTTTTTAAAATAAATCTCTTCTGCTTACCAAGCCTGCACATATGTGATCAAAAATACAGCAAAAACAGTAATATTGTGAAACATTATTATAATTTAAAATAGCTATTTTCTATTGTAATACATTGTAAAATGTAATTTATTCCTGTGATGCAAAGCTGAATTTTCAGCATCATTACTCCAGTCTTCAGTGTCACATGATCCTTCAGAAATCATTCTAGTATGATGATTTCAAGAAACATTTCTTATTATATCAATGATGAAAACAGTACAATTGTTTTTCAGGATCATTTGATGAATATAAAGTTCAAAAGAACAGAAAGCTTTTGTAACATACATGTTTTACTTTTGTCACTTTTGATCAATTTAATGCATCCTTGCCACATAAAAGTATTAACTGAAAAAAGAAAACATAAAAAAAAACTAATTTCTTTCCAGAAAAAATAAAAAAATAAATCGTACTAACCCCAAACTTTTGAACGGTAGTGTATAATGTTACAAAAGCTTTCTATTTCAGATAAATGCTGAGAAAAAAGAAGAAGAAATGTTTCTTGATCATCAAATCATCATATTATAATGATTTCTGAAGGGTCATGTGACATTGAAGACTGGACTAATGATGCTGAAAATTCAGCTTTGATCACAGGAATAAATTACATTTTCAATAGATTAATATAGAAAACAGTTATTTTAAATTGTAAAAATATTTCATAATATTACTGTTTTTACTGTATTTTGGATCAAATAAATGAAGGCAAGACTTCTTTTAAAAACATTAGAAACTGAACTCAAACTGTATGGGAAACTGTGAACAGAAGCTGAGCAGTCATGATATTTAGTGCAAAACACTGATGAATATGATCTTTCTGCAATAATGTGTCAGCACATGGGTTTATATCAGATATATTGTCTCTCTAAACGGATTGACATCATGCTTTCACGACATCCTGTTCTCTTTTCTGTATCCCTCACTGTTTTCTATTTTCAGATGAGCTTTTAAATGAAATGTGGCACCTGGTTTGACTTTGACTTTTTTTTTTTTTATGTGTGTGTGTGTGTGTGTGTGTGTGTGTGTGTGTGTGTGTGTGTGTGTGTGTGTGTGTGTGTGTGTGTGTGTGTGTGTGTGTGTCTGTTAGAAGTCAATGTCCTGGAAAGTTCTGCATTATGTGATTGTGCAATTTTATACAAATCCAAGGGTCATTTAATATCTCAAAAACAACCAAAATACAACAGGGGTAATAGGTATAGGCTACTCTAAAAATACTGGGTTGTTTCAACCCATGTTTGGGTCAAATATGGACAAACCCAACCATTGGGTTGAAAAAAATGCAATTTAAGATTGTAAAATAACGATTGGGTTTGTCCATATTTGACCCAAACATGCATTTTATTTTAGAGTGTGACATATTAAGTTGTACACATGGAAAAAACTTTTAGCCTTTAACTAGAATCTTCAGAACAACAGTATTTTAATTAACTAACATTAACAAATGTTAATAAATGCTGTTAATGCATTATGCAACAATTAATGCATTATTTTTGTTCATCATTATTTGAACAATAGGCTTTTTTCAAAAAAAAAAAAAAAAAAAAAAAAAAAAAAAAAATCATTGTGCAAATGTAGATCCTTTGCTCCCGGTTGTCCCAGCTGGCTCAGCAACAGGGATTATCTGTGTCCTCTGACACTCATTCATCTCATTATTATAGTCCATTATGTTCTGAGCCAGTGAATGTATCTCCATTTACGGATTAATGCTTGCTCCTCAGATGCTGACCTGAGACAGTAGTGCAAATCATGAGGTTAGGTCTCCCTATATATAAAACTCACTATGTTGTTGGATTGAAAACTGAAGTAAGACTTAACCCTCATATTTTCCTCATTTACATTGTCTTTGGGGTCTGTACATTGTCTGTATAAAAAAATATATAAATTTTTAAAATACAAGTGATATATATATATTTTTGTTTACTTCTCAACTATACGTTTATGCTGTGTTTTGGGGGATGTGTGTTTTAATTACTCAACTACACCATTACCTGCATATGACATATTAAATTTTTATGAAAATAAATACTTCAATGATGATCTAAACTAAATATAAGTTGTTTGTTTCTGGATATTGATCTAGGTGGGACAGAATCCTACTGTCTGCTGGTAGAGAATTTTTTTTTTAGGAATTGCTGCTATAGAAAAACAAATGTAATGTATGTCCAGCAGAAGCCCTTAGACATCAGTTCCATCTTCTGGAAGAGGCCAAATGCTCTGTGCCTAACTTTAGTGGTATTAAAAAAATAAAAAGTATCTCTCTATATAGGCTTTATAAAATATAAATATATGTAAAAATGCCACACAAGTTGCGACTAAAAGTCAAGACTTAGTCTGATGTCTAACTGTGTGTGTGTGTGTGTGTGTGTGTGTTGTTCCACATTGCATTAGTGGTGTAGTACCAGGCCTTAATTTCTGTGTAATTTTTTTTTTTGATTTATGTGGGATTTCTTTATTTTGTTGAATTTAAAAAAAAAATTTACATTGTAACTTTTTTTCGACTTTTCCATTCATTTTCAATATCAGCAATTGGCAACGAAGACAATAAGTGTGACTTTTATTTTATTTGAATTTAATTTAATTTTTTACATACCTTCAGAACAACCGAATCACATTTTTTGTATGTGTGTTTAGACAGATAATGTAACAAAAGTCACAAAAATATCATGACACTGCGATAAAGGGAACAATGTTTTTTAATGGGCGAAACATCAAATGGGGTCACCAAAGACAATATGAAGGTTAAGGGAACTTGCTTGATCACATAACACAAAAATGATATGGTTTATTGTGCACATATACCAGTCTGTGTGTATTTTTTGGATATGTAGACTACTGTATCATTCAGCAGGGTTATTATTGTTAACTAAAACGAACTAAACTTAAACTAAACGAATATTAGAAATTCTGCTTTGGCAATTACATGAAATGTTAAATTGAATCACTAAAACTATTAACATTATAAATTAGTAAAAACCCAAACAAAAATAAATGAAACCTAAAAAGCAACAATATTTTATTTTTATTAATAACTAATAAAATGACAAAAGCACATAACGCAATGACTAAAAATCAAACTAAAATGAACATGAAAAATATACAAATAAAAGCTAATTCAAAATATTAATAAAATCAATGTGTGCGTGTTTTTTTTTTACTTGTTAAAAAACGTAAGTAAGGTTGTCGTATAGAATCCCACGGCGCGCGTGCAGGTCACGTGCATGGTTGCGCGTTGTGGGTTTGTAAACAATTTCGATAAAACGAGCAAAACTACCTCTCATTTGTTACTTTGTTACTTTTTGACGGTTAAAAACCCCCTAGAGACACATAATTCGACGGTGAGACATTAAAGTGTGTAAGTTTAAGTTATTCAGACGTGTTAAGAAACGAGCTAGTTACAATATGATAATTTAACATGCTAATTCGAACGCGAAGTTTAAAAAAGTTCGTTTGACCTCATTTTTTAGTGGTGAAATTATGGATTATTTGCGTACCATATGAATTACATTTACAATAGAAGAATCATGTTATTCTTTGACGCTTTTGGAGTATAATACCAAGTATATAAATCACCGCAATATGGTACAACAGTAACTTACGTGTTTGTATGAGGACGCAGGTTAATTGTAAACGTGTATTCATTATATACTGTATTATGTTAATGTGTACATATGTGTTATATATTTTGTTTTTCAGGTCATGGCTCAGCATTTTTTTGGAAATTCGGGCTCCATGACATTGCAGTCAACACCCAAATTAAGTCATCATGTCTCAGCAAAGGTAGGCTACATCTGACATATGTGGTCAAATGTCTGATAATATTCTAATATAATTAGTGAAGTGAATCTTTTCTGTGCAGGTGCCAGATGATGGTTTTAATTCAACAGGTGAAACTTTATCATTTGTTACTCTAAATGACAGCTCTGAGCAGCAAAGGTAAGCCAGTAATAGAAAACATATTCTTTTATAATACTCATGGTATTGTTGATTATATTTACAGTAACTTGACCTATTTCTCACCCTGTGACAGTGAGGACTCCGGTATCGGTGTTTCAAAGACCTCAATTAGAAGTTCACCCATCAACAGTACAATGGAAGATGTTGGCGTTTTATCTCCCACAAATTCAGGGATAGATGAGATTGGAAAGAAAGCACAGGACCTTATTGAGAGAATCAATGAGAGAAGGGCCATGGACCAACATGTGATGAACAGCTTTGAGGAAAAGCTCATTAAAAAGGTACTCATCATTACAACAGACATAAGCTGCGTCCGAAATCGCATACTTCCCTACTATATAGTAGACAAAAAACAGTATGTGACAAATGCAATATGTCCAAATTCACAGTACTGGTAAAAGAGTGGACAAAAAAGTACCTGGATGACCTTCTACTTCCAGCGAGATTCTGGTGTGCATATGATACTATATAGAATATACTTTTGTAGCAGCCCTGAAGTAATTACTCAAATTCAAAATAAGTTCCTTCTCAAGAGAGAATGCGATTTTTGGACGCAGTGACTGTCTCACATAACCAGACCTTTAGACTGACTCCACCGCAGTTGTCATTGGCCAAGGACAGCCCAAGAGGCCGTCTGACTGACATTTAAAGCAACCAATCACAGCTTGTTTTGTTCAGCGTCATGTTTACGGGCGTGAAAATGTAGTCGATATCGCTAGAATAACAGGCCGGCATTCAACCAATAAGTCATTCATTCATTCAAGAACATTGTGCAAATTTACTGCAACAAGGGTGCATCAAGGCAAGGCAAGTTTATTTATTTAGCACATTTCATACACAATGGTAATTCAAAGTGCTTTACATAGGAGTAATTAAAATAATCAAAAGAAATAACAATAGTTTAGAATAAAATACAGTGCAAATAGTCGGACGTACAGTGGCACTATGCTCATTCATTAAATGCACAGCTAATTGAGCTAAACAGAAGTGTTTTGAGTCTGGATTTGAATATGACTACTGTAGGAGAACATCTGATCTCTTCTGGAAGCTGGTTCGGAAAGCAGACTCGCCATGCTTAGAGTGAACCATTGGTATTTCTAGCTGATGTGATCCTAATGATCTGAGTGATCTGTTGGGTTTATATTCAGTGAGCATATCTGCAATGTATTGAGGTCCTAGGCCATTGAGTGATTTATATACCAGTAATAATACTTTAAAATCAATCCTAAATCTAACTGAGGGCCAGTGTAAAGACCTGAGGACTGGTGTGATGTGTTCATATTTTCTGGTTCTGCTCAGAATCCTGGCGGCAGCGTTCTGTATGAGCTGCAACTGTCTTATGGTCTTTTTGGGAAGGCCAGTGAGGAGTCCATTACAATAATCCACCCTGCTGGTGATGAAAGCATGCACAAGTTTCTCTAAGTCTTGACTGGAAACAAAGCATCTAATTCTTGCAATATTTTTTAGATGGTAGTATGCTGATTTAGTTATTGCTTTGACATAACTACTTAAGCTAAAGTCTGACTCCAGAATCACACTGAGATTCCTGACTTGATTTTTTGTTGTTTGACCCCTAGCATACAGGTATGCGTTCACCTTGAGAACTTAATCTTTGTTTCCAAACGCAATGACTTCAGTTTTGTCTTTGTTTAACTAAAGAAGGTTTTTGCTCATCCAACTGTTGACTTCATCAATGCATTGGCACAGAGAGTCAATGGGGCTGTAATCGTTAGGCGATAGGGCTAAGTACAGCTGTGTGTCGTCTGCATAGCTGTGGTAAGCAATTTGGTTCTTTCTCATTATTTGGCTCATTGGGAGCATATACAGGTTGAACAGGAGTGGCGCAATAATTGAGCCTTGAGGGACTCCGCATGTCATGGATGTCCACTCAGACTTATGGTCTCCTATACTCACATAATAACCTCTCCCATCTAAGTATGACCTGAACCATTTTAGGACTATCCCAGAAAGCCTGACCCAGTTTTCCAGCCTGTCAAGAAGTATGTTGTGATCGACAGTGTCAGATGCAGCACTGAGGTCGAGTAGTACCAGCACTGATAATTTGCCAGTATCAGTATCACTTGTATCAGTATTTAAGCAAATATCATTTATTATCTTTATGAGCGCTGTCTCTGTGCTGTGATGCGTTTGGAAACCAGATTGAAAATTGTCAAAGTATACATTCGAGCTTAAGAATTTGTTCAGTTGATTAAAGAGAACATTTTCAATGATCTTGAAAGGAAGATTTGAGATCGGTCTATAGTTGCTTAATTTGGTCTTATCCAGATTGCTCTTTTTCAGGAGGGGCTTGAAAATTGCAGTTTTCAGAGAGTTTGGAAAACTCCCAGAGAGAAGTGAGGCATTTACCACTTCTAGGAGATCTGCTTCTAAACAGTTTAACACACTTTTGAAAAAAGATGTGGGAAGTGTGTCAAGAGTGCAGGTTGATGTTTTAAGATGCTGTATGGTTTCTTCCAAAAATTTGCTATCAATTTCTTCGAAATCAGACATAGTAACTACTTTCTGAGGTTGTGGTCTGATCTGTCTGACCCCAGCGCAACTCAAGGATGTGCTGATCACCTTTCTGATATTATTGATTTTTTCAGAGAAGAAGTCAAGGCAAGTCAAGTCACCTTTATTTATATAGAGCTTTTTACAACAGATTGTATCAAAGCAGCTTCACAGTGATAACATGAAAATAATACAACAAAGTTTGTTTCTATAAGAAAATTGCGTCATTGTCCACCTTAAGTAAGGCAGATCAATAATATTGTTGAATATTAAATGTCCTCAACTAAGCAAGCCAAAAGCCAAGGCAACAGTGGCAAGGAACCAAAACTCCATCAGGTGACCTAATGGAGAAAAAACCTTGGGAGAACCCAGGCTCAGTCGGGGGTCAGTTCTCCTCTGGCCAGCGAATGAACAGTGTATGATTATGATTCAGGCAGCATTACAGGTCAGAAGTCAGATTGGATCAGAACATTCAGAATATTTATCCAGTTCCATCAGGTTGGAAGAGGGAGTCATCACGCATCACAGAAGCTAGAAACGTGGCTTTTCAAATGAAAGATTGGTATCAAAGAGCACACCCAGGATCCTAACCAACGACGAAGACTTGACAGAGCAGCCATCAATTGTTAGACAGTATTCTGGGTTAATAGTGCAGAGGTCTTTTTGACCAATAATTATAAATTCTGTTTTTTCAGAATTAAGTAGTAGGAAATTACCATTTCCTTCTAAAAAGGAACATAGTTTTGAGGATACTGCCTTTTCTATTCATTTTGACAGAAAAGGTAGATTCGAGATCGGCCTGTAATTGACTAATTCTCTAGGATCAAGTTGCATTTTTTTAATAAGAGGTTTAATAATAGCCAGCTTAAAAGTTTTCGGTACATATCCCAGTGCCAAAGATGAATTAATGATATTAAGAAGAGCATCTATGACCTCTGGAAGCATCTCTTTCAATATAGCAGTTGCAATATAGCAACTATAGCAATGAATTAATGACATTTTTCCTTAGGGACACTACAATGCACTGCCTGATGCGATACTGTAGTAGACGGTTGCATAGTTATAATTTTCTCTCCAATATTGTCAATCTTGTAAGTAAAGAAGTTCATAAAGTCATTACTGTTGTTCTGTTTGGAAACGTCCGGTGTTGAAGTTTTATTTTTCGTTAATTTAGCCTCTGTTTCAAATAAATACCTAGGGTTGTGTTTGTTTTCTTCTAAACGTGTTGAAAAATAAGCAGATCTAGCAGTTTTTAAGGCCTCTCTGTATGCACTCATGCTCTCTTTCCATGAAATGCGAAAAACTTCTAATTTTGTTTTCTTCCAGCTACGCTCCATTTTTCTGGCTGCTCTCTTTAGGGCCCGAGTGTGCTCGTCGTACCACGGTGTTGGACTATTTCCTTTAATCTTCTTTAAGCGCAATGGAGCAACTGTGTCTAAAGTGCTGGAAAAGAGAGAGTCAATAATTTCTGTTGCAACATTGAGTTCTTCTAAGCTACCCGGGATGCTGACGAGATGAAACTGATCAGGAAGATTATTTATAAAGCAATCTTTAGTGGCAGAAGTGATAGGTCTAACATATTTATAAAACAGAGTCGGCTTTGCAACCTTGGCTAAATTAAAGGTCCCATGTTGTCAAAACTGAAATTTCCTGGCTTTTTTCATGATAACAGAGGTCTAGGGGCTATGAAACTACCATATAAGTTTCAAAACAGTCGATCCACAGACAAATGCACACAGCCTGCATAAAGTAGCTGTGCCTTTTAATGAGCCGTTGTGACTTCCGTATAAATGTGATGTCAGAATTACTCAGTCACCGCCTTCAGTCGCCACCCCCACCATCAGGGTCACTCAGAAAACAACAGACCAATCAGAAGAAAGGTTCATGAATATTAAGTAGACAGGCCAAAATCGACCTGTTCTTGGCAGAGCTCCTGAGAAAGGAGCTGTAAAAATATATTGAGATGGTTTTTGGTACTTGTACCACAAATATATATTCTTAAGGACATCAAAACCTAAAATAAAACTTCAGAAAGGTGTACAATATGGGACCTTTAAGTATACATGAGATTAAATAATGATCTGAGATGTCATCGCTCTGCTGCAGAATTTCAACGGCATCAACATTGATTCCATGTGACCATATTAGATCTAAAGTATGATTACGACAATGAGTAGGTCCTGACACGTGTTATCTAACTCTAATAGAGTTAAGAATTTCTTTAAATGCCAATCCCAGTGCATCTTTTTCATTATCTACATGGATATTAAAATCACCAACAATTAGGACTTTATCTGCAGCCAGTACTAACTCTGATAGAAAGTCAGCAAATTATTTGATAAAGTCTGTATGGTGCCCTGGTGGCCTGTATAGACCCCTTTTCAGTTAGTAAACATGGTGAAGTTTTTTGTGGGCGGAGCTTAGGTGGTGGCAGAACGATCCCGCTTGACTAACGTTAGTTTGCAAGTTTTGTTAACTTATTTTTTTAACAATGACTGGAGAAAATCCGCTTTTATCTTAATGTGCAAGGTCACTCACTATCCAGGACTGCGATTGTTATTTGCAAAAGTAAATTTTAATGGACGGAACCAGATTGGCTGACCGGTACACGCTCAGTCAATGGATGGATGTTCTGACAGGATTAACGTTAACGCTACCTCCGGTTGATTGAGTGAGTTGAGTTGACTTCTACACTTACCTGATAGAGAAACCGAGGGTAAAGAGAAACAGAGGGCATATAAATCTTTAAATGCCTATAACTATGTGCTGAATGGTCACGTACACGACTTGGGTGGTACAATCCGCAGTTCCAGATACAGCATATTCATTTTTAATAGATTCTTGCACCCAACAAGATGACATTTAATAATAATAATAATAATAATAATAATTTAAGCTCCTTATTATGTAGCCGAATCTGTGCTGATTTGTATTGGCCGCCTCCAGTTTTCCCTTTGTTTGCCACCAGCTAACGTCGTGACGTAACTGTGACGCCGGCTCGAAATTGGTCTATACAGTAGCCAGCACAAATGTAAAATGCTAGATAACGTTACAGAAAGCACATAACTTCAAAATAATTATATTTGAAACTAGACTTCTGAGTAATACTGAAGATATTGCTATAAATTACAGCAATACCTCCTCCTTTTCCTTTTAAACGAGCCTCGTGTTTATAGCAGTAATCTTGCGGGGTGGACTCATTTAAAGTAATGTAATTGTCTGGTTTTACCCAAGTTTCTGTCAAACACAGCACATCTAGGTTATAATCTGTTATCATATCATTAACAATAAGTGCTTTTGAAGAAAGGCATTGAATATTCAGCTACCCGAGCTTTATCAATTGTTCATCTGCATTATATTTGTTTTTTATTGGTTGAACATCAATCAAATTTTTACCCCTTAAATGGGATTGGGAGTTTTTTGTATGTCCTAATTCAGGGAACAGACACAGTCTCTATATGATGATATCTAGGTGAAAGAGTCTCTATGTGATGGGATTTATCTGACCTCAGTGACGGGAGACAGCTGGCAGACGGTCGGTTTAACCAGTCTGTCTGCTTCCTGACCTGAGTCCCAATTCATGTTTGAGCTCTAAGACTATGTATTACTAGAGAGAAGAGCAGCACCATCCCAGGAGGGATGAATACCATCTCTTTTCAACAGGTCAGGTCTGCCCCACAAACTTTTCCAATTGTCTATGAACCCTATATTATTTTGCAGACACCACTTAGACAGCCAGCCATTGAGTGAGAAAAGTAAGGAAGCAATCTCACTGCATTTGCTGTCTGAGAGCATTTCACTGGGAATCTGGCTTGGGGGGTGGGTTTGACAGTCTCTCTACAGTAGCAAAAAGAGTGCGTATGTTGTTTAAGTTGCTGTTTATAATATTCGAAAAGAAATTCTGTCTAGCTTTGCCTAGTTCCATATTGAAAGCATGAATGCGGTCTTTGTAGATGTTATAATGGACTACAAGTTTTGTCTTCCGCCACATGCGCTCTGCTTTTCTGCATTGTCTTCTCATATTTTGCACTGCTGTTGAGTTTCTCCAAGGTGCTTTTTGTCTGCCACTCTTCTTCCTGACTTTAACAGGAGCAATATCTTCAATTACACTTAACTTTTGAGTTAAAAGAATCAAGGAGAAAATCAACAGAGTCAGCAGATATGCTTGGTGTTAAAGATATGGCCTTCATTAATAGCACTAGTGTTCTCATTTAAGCATCTCTTCTTGACAGACTCAGATCTAGCTTCAGTGGCAGGAGAGATCAATATATCAAATAATATACAGACATGATCAGACAGTGCTACATCCTTAATAACAATCGATGAGATGTTTAGATCCTTACTGACAAGTAAATCTAGAGTGTGTCCACGATTGTGTGTGTACATGGTCCGTGTACATGTTGAGTCAGATCAAAAGTTTTTAAAACAGTTTTGATTTCTTTTGCCATATTGGTTTCTGCACTATCGATGTGAATGTTAAAATCTCCAGCAATGGCAAAACATTAAAACTCTGAGGTAATTGTTGATAACAGTTCTGTAAAGTCCTCAGCAAAGGCTAAAGAGTATTTTGGAGGCCTGTAAATAATGATCAGTAAAATGCGTGGAGCACCTTTTAACACAATACCCAGTCCCAGATATTCGAAACCAACAAAATATCTGAAAATACAATATTTGGTATATAAATATACGGGTATATCATAAAACATGGATGATTATAAAGGTGATCAGAAATTAAATGTTCTCTGCAACATTTTCATTTTATGCACATTATTATATATATATTTAAATGCACAATACATTTTACACTTAACTTTTAGTTAAGCCAAGCAGGTGCAGTTATCGGCCCATGCGGATTATCTTAACATATCCGCTAGTGTTGGTCTGTTGTATCTATGCAATGCGGTTTTGATAACGACAAGCTGTATATACATTTCAGAGGTCTCAAACCTCTGATGAGTGGTCAGGGTTACAAATGTTTTGAGCAAATGACAAATGGCTTTATTTTATTTTTACACAGAGATTGGTAGCTCTATTAGTAAAATCTGTTGACTTTAGCGATCTTTGTTGCATTATATGTCAAAAGTGACCGTTTAAAAATGGGGAAAAGCACTTCTTGTGTTTTTTGCCCGAAGTTTGCATGCCTTTAACTCCAGAAGTATTGAAGATATCTTAATATCCTTTTAGATTCTGGTTCTTAACAAACAAACCATCGAGGGCCTTTAAAATGAAGATAAAAGAAATGTTTGTTAAGAAGCATAATCTAAAAGGATATTAAGATCTTCAATACTTCTAGAGTTACAGGGATCCAAACTTGGGGCAAAAAACACAAGTGCTTTTCTCCATTTTTGAACTGTCACTGTTGGCACATAATGCAGCAAAGATTGCTAAAGTCATCAGATTTTATTAACAGACCTACCAATTTCTGTGTAAAAAGAAAATAATGATGCTTTTATCTTTTTAAAGTAATTTTCACCCCCTGTAATTTGGCTCCAAATCTCAGGTGAAAATTGACATTTTGACCCCCTTCTACAAAATAGTGGATTACTCAGTCAATATACATTCATGACATTAAAAATTTGGGCTTTCTTCTACATTTATAAATGTCTTTCACCAGGAATTGTTTATCATTATCTAAAATATTAGCCGGGATTAATCTCTGGTTGAGTTGACATGGAATGACCCTATAAATGATTGTGTAACGGCTCAGCAACAACTGGCCAAAAATTATGCAAAATCAGTAATGCATTTAGTCTTTTTATTTTATTTTTTATACAGTTTAGTGTTTACAGTGACAGTGCACATTAAATAAACATTTATGTCAATGTGCCAGTTTAGCCAACTGTAGTCCCTGGGCAGGTGTAATGTCAGATAAAATACATGATAAATGCAGACACACCTTTTAGTGAATTGCGATGTGAATAATGTGCGGTGTGTGTCCGTGCAGGTGAGTGAGATGTGTCAGCGGGTGAAGGAGCAGATGTTTGAGTATTATGAGCAGCACAGTCAGGGCATGGAGGCCAGCATCGCTGAGCTGTCGGAGGTGCTGGAGAGAAGCAGTCAGCTGAGTATGGAGCTTCAGGGAGCCAGTCAAACCCTGGCCGCCATCAATAAAGGCCTGCAGCACAACACTGAGCAGTAGAGACACAACCTAACAATAACATAATATGTACAGAGTACACTTACAATATGGCAGAGTACACTTTTTAGATTTTTGTGTTATTTGTGGTACACACATTATAACAAAGGCAGAGTCTTGTTTACTTACAGTAATTTAACTTAAAACTGATGGAGTAACTGTTCAAATGTGAATATTTAAGTGAGTGTAGCTGCTTGAGTGAGTTTTTTCTTGTTAATAGTATGTTAAAGAAAGTTCAAATGTGAATGAATATGCTAATCTGATTTGTTTTACGTGTATTTAAATGTCTGTTTCATTACATGGTTTATCTAAAAGACTTGTACTATCATTCCTTTTTAACCCAAAAGTGGTTTTGGTAACTACATTATTGGTGTTTTAATAACTAAGGTTTGAGATTTGTAGGATTAAGGCTTTTCTCCCCCAGCATTAGCTACTGAAAACCCATTTAATTCATTGTCAATTCTCTTTATGGCTTTCTCAGTACAAATGAACTGCTCTGAATAAATATAGATGGCAAGATGCAACCATTACAAAATGAGGATTTGATAACAGACCCTAGAGCCTCCGGTACCATCTGCGTAATGAAAGCAAAAGGGGAAACACTATAATATTTTACATTTTATTCACCTGCATTAAATATAATTTGTTCAAAACGGTCTAACACTTTGAGATTTTTTTTTATAATACATCAATGTACAAACAAAAACATGCACTTTTTCATTTTTGCGATCATTGGTGCATTTCTTTACAAATCTACTTAAAACCTGCGGTCAAACCTTCATTCAAAGTCTTGTGGTCTAGTAGGAACATAGAAAAATAGATCTCTGACAAAGACTACATACATAAATTACAGACATTCAATTATCACATTCGTTACCTGAAATACTGCTATCACGTGTTTGTTTTAACCAGATTCAGAGAATATTGTATTTATTAAAGATTAAGTAAGTTGTAATGGTAAATGAAGCAAACTCTACAAGCGTTCTGGAACTGAATGGGTAATAGGTCAAAGGCAGCAGAAGTCAGTGTACATGATGTGTACAGTAGGGAGACGGCAGCTCATTTGTCCACGGTGAAGGACTGCAGTCCAGTGATGGCTCTGCCCAGGATCAGGGCATGGATGTCATGGGTACCTACAAAAGACAACAATAATTAATGTGTTTGAAAAAAATTCAATCAATGGTATGTACATCAGAACTAGCTCATTATTATATCCGGTTATATACCAAGTTTTTCTGGAATCTTTCTGGAAAAATAAAGATAACCTTCTTTATTTAAGAAACATTTTATGTGTAGAAATATTTACAACAATGCCCAAGATCCATAAGACTAAATAAAATAAAATAAAATAAAATTAAAATATAACAAGAAATTAAAATAAAATTGACAAAAATAATATATAGAAGGATCTCAAAGTCTTTTTGATAAAGTCTCAATAAGGTCCAACCAAAATTGTATTGTCTTTCTGGTGGCGCCATGCACTTTAGCTGTGGTGCACTTTAGCTGTGGTACACTCCAAAAGGGCAATGTCCAGCAAATAGACATAGCTGGGGTAGTTGGTTCCAACCACAGTTTTAGGATAACCTTTTTTTCCTCCAGTTTTAAGATAAAAATATTGCGCTGACACTTAATAAGCGAAGCTGATCAAGTTAATGTGTTCACATCAAGAGCTAATCCACATTAATGGCCATAAATCTAAATGTGCAATCTGGTTGTGCAAGCTTTACTTCATAAAAGAACCAAGTTTAACCTGTTAACTGTCACCCGCTTTTTGAGCATAGCTCTGAACTTAAATGCTTGAAATTCATGAATGCTTTGGAATACAGATTGAAAAGTAAAAGTGTAATCGAGTGCCTTCTGTGTAAACACAAACACGTTCCGGGATCGATCCTGGGACGAGGACCTGGTAACATTTATTGGATCAGTCCGGGAATGCAACACATTGTGTGAACAAAAGGCAGGACCAATGCCGTAAGGGGTGTGTCGTAGCGATGACGCTGAAGCTGAGATCGTTCGCCAGATTAGTGGAATAGTACGCAATGCGATTTATGATCAAATCAGAAAAAAATGCACAAGCGTGGTTTCTCGAGAGAGTAATCGCAGATCATAAGCCAACTTAAGACGCTGCGGAGACATTACATGCCATATGACTTTACAGGATGTGTGTGAACACGCACAGATTCCAGAAAATCTCTGGCAGTGTGAATGAACCAAAGTCAAACGATCCCGAGACACATTATTAGTGTATTTTCTGGAATCTCTGTGTGAAAGGGGCTATAAAGTAATAGAAGTTTAAGTTTACTGTAAAGCAGGAGTGTCAAACTCAGTTCCTGGAGGGCCAAATATTTTACAATATTATTTGGACAAAAAAAATGCTAGAAAATCAAATCCAAAATTGCCCAAAATAGGCCTGGTTTCACAGACAGGGCTTAGATTAAGCAAGGATTAGGCCTTAGTTCAATTGGCACATTTAAGTAGCTTTTATAAACATGCCTTAGAAAAAACATGACTGGTGTGCATGGATGACTCGTTCGTGTTGCCAGATCTTGCTAGGAAAAAACAGTGAACAAGAAAAAGCCCAGAATAAATCCAAATGCTTTAAATTGAAAACAAAATATCGCAACACTTTAATATCCCAATAAACTTGATCGCTTTATGATTGCAAATGATTTATGTACTTTACTTAGTGTAAAACTATGCACTAACAAACAGCCACCTTTATGGCGACTAATTTTTTTGGGGTTACAGTGGCAGTGTTTATGAAATTATGTATTATTCCTTTTAAAAAAAAAGAACAAGGGAAAGGATGTTGTTTTGAATAAGTGTGTTGCGGCTCAAGGCAACCAACTGGAAATAATATAAAAAGTGCTTTAATGCACACTTTCTGATGTCCTCCAAAAATATCTAACTTTCTTTGTAATCCCGATCACTTTCCTAAAAGCTCAAAGCATTACGGAACTCTCGTCTGTGCGGTGACCAACAACAGGAAGTTTAAATCAGGGATTACACATGGGTTTCTCCGTAATGCCTGATCTTTTCACTTTATTCACATCTCCTTCACTCTCTCTGACCTTCGTAAGTGTTGACGGCTTCCAGGTTCAGGACGTGACGAATGACGTGATACTCGTCTGAGATGCCATTTCCTCCCAGCATATCTCGGGCCTGTCTAGCGATATCCAGGGCTTTCCCACAGGAGTTCCTCTTCAGCATAGATATCATCTCTGGAGCCGCTCTGTCAACGTAGATCAGAGAGTAAAGACCGTTAGCTTGGATGTGATCAGTTACACATCTATGAGGGGTATTTTTCTCACATATTAACATCATTCTTTCAAGACGGGGTTTACATTTTAAATTAAATTGTATGTTTTTGTAAAGTTAGAAGTAAAGTTCAAATGGCCTTTACTTGCTGCAAAGCAGCTCTATTTTGACAGGAAACTTCACTGGGATATTTTTGTAATGATAAATATTGAAGTGACTCAAAAATGAAAGAATGTCTCAAGTTAAAGTACTGGACCTTTAAAAAATAATTTACTAATCACATTTACTTTGTTAAAAAAAATTAAGGTTACACTTTATTTTAAGGTGTCATTGTTACAGTGTAATTATATATTTAAGTACTGTGTAATATTAATAACATGTACTTACTATAAGGTTAAGGCAGGATTAGGATTTGGTTGAGGGTTAGTTGCATATAATTATGCATAATTTACTGTTATTACTATGGTAAATACATGTAACATATGTAACAAAGATACAGTAAAATAAATGTAATTACAGTGAAGGAATGGGAAGTATCTAACCCAAATGTTTCCATATTTCTCTTCTAAACCAGAATTCACAAAACTTTTTGACTAATGAATTTTCATGACTTTTGTTGACTATTGGAGAAGATTTTTTGTTAATCAGATTATAGGGAAAATAGTCATAATTACCAAGTCAGTTAAATATTTTGAGTAAAACTAAAACTAGGTCACTATATACTGTATATCCATGACTCTGATATTTCCAAGTTTTCCATGAGCCTGTGAAATGTGTCAAATTGCACCAAACATTTGTCTTTCTCTGTTCCACACTTGGATCCTGCATCCTCACAAAAATGATGTCCATGTCTATAAATCCTAAAAACTAGAGCAGCGTAGAGATGAACCTCACTTTTTGTCATCTATCAGTCGGCCCAGCTGCAGACACGACTGCAGGCCGATGGTGATCTCAGTCAACATGTCTGCCATCTTCTTCTGGATCAGCTGGTTTCTGGCTAGAGGAACTCCAAACTGGATCCTAAAGAGAACATTACAGGAACATTGTGTTACAATCTGAAAACAACATCTGCAAGAACCATATAGACATGAACTATAAGGAGAGCCAATCTAAGCAAGCAAGCAAATTTACTTAGACTAACATTTACAGTTTACAATACTTTCACACGTTTCTCATTATCCAGTCACTCATTAATGAGAGCAGATTGCAGACGTGTTCTGACCTGTCCAGTGTGTACTGACGTGCGGCGTGGAAACAAAACTCAGCGGCTCCCAGAGCTCCCCAAGCGATGCCATAGCGAGCGTTATTCAGACACCCGAATGGACCCTGGTGAACAAGGAAGGAAATCACAGCTATATTAGCATTGACATTCACTACAAAAATATATAATACAAAATGTCATATACATTGACTAGGTGCTTGTTTGAGAAGCCTTATCACCCAGATATACGTCACAATAGGAAGAAAAGACTATCGCAACTTCCGTTTCATGCCAACTTCAAGCCAGTGCTTCATTATTGTGAGAGACTTTATATCTTGCATTGAATTTATTACAATGCCTACTAATAATAAAGAAAAGCCAATAAACCCTGAGCCAGTGTTTCTTGATGATGTCTCATGCAGTTTCTGTCTCACTCACCGCCAGTCCTGATACGTTGGGCAGCAGGTTTTCCTCTGGCACTTCCACCTCGTCCATGATGATCATGCCGGTGGCTGAAGCCCGCAGAGAAAACTTGCCCTCGATCTTGGGGGTGGACAGACCCTTCATGCCACGCTCCAGGATGAAACCACGCACCTTCCCGTCCTCGCATTTGGCCCAAACCACACAGATATCAGCCACGGGTGAGTTCGTAATCCTGTGCGAGAGAATGGAGACTCTTTATCACTTTTCCTGTCCATAATTTAGATAATTTTCCAAAATAAGTGCTGCAGGAATGAGACCTAAAAACCGGAATTGAGCATTTTTGCACTTCTTGTTCCATCGTCTGGAAGTCAATAGTTTTTTGGTTAAATGCCTGAAGTTAAGATGTGTGGTTAACACAAGCTCAAGATATTTTAACGTTTTTTTTTTTGCTAAAACATAATGGTTGTCGGGACATAAATTGTAATCACACCGAACAGGAAAACTCATCTTCTCACTGGTCCACCACTTTCACAGCTTTGTTGAGTTTATACAAACTATTCTAACTCAAACTTTCCAACTTGTAGATTTTAAATAAAGACTGAAAGATGTGTCGGAATCGTAGTGATGACGACGTTGAAGTCAAATGACCGTGGTGTAGTTTGTTCATAGTCTAATTTTAGATTTTCACTTCAGGTGATTGTTTATAGGCTTCAGAATTCATAAAAGTTGTGTTAATGTGTAAAGATTATCATGATGAACAAAAGGTGTAAGAATCATAATCTTTTGTTGGTCACAGAGCTTATCTTCTACAATAATCCAAAAGCCAGTGGAAAAAAATCCTATTGGCTTTTTGCCAAGGGAACCAGGGTGATGCAAACTTCAGGGATGGCCTATAAAAACACATCATAACTGCTGCATTCTGGGCTGGCACTGGCAGCAACTGTCCCATTAACTGAACGCAGTCCTTAAAAAAGGCTTATGGCACCACCATGTGGACACAGACTGTTACTTGTACAGACGGATTGTGATTTCTTCACCTTTACTGTTGTTCTAAACCTGCGTTATATAAGAGCGGCGCTGGACGCACCAGGTCTTGGAGCCGGTGAGGGTGAAGGTGCGACTGGACGGGTTGTACTTGGCTTTGGTCTCCATGCCGCCCGGGTCACTGCCGTGGTTTGGCTCCGTCAGTCCAAAACAACCCAGAATCTCTCCTTGTGCTGCGCGACACAGACAATGATGTCTGCATGGTTATGAACTTCTTATGAGCAATATTTCAGCTCATAATCAAAAGATAAAGAATGTGAACCATTAAGATTTTTTGCATTGTGACACATTCTCTGGTTTTGCAGCCTTACCCAGTCTGGGCAGGTATTTCTGCTTCTGTTCCTCTGTGCCGTAAGCGTTGATGGGATGCATGACCAGCGAGGACTGCACACTCATGACGGAGCGATAGCCGCTGTCCACTCGCTCCACCTCGCGAGCGATGAGACCGTACGCCACGTAACTTGTGCCAGCACAGCCGTAACCTTGATAGGGAAGAGTGCATGAGTGTGAGAGAGTTACAGAAAAGTATATATGGTTGCATAACACTTTGCAATAAGGTTTCATTTGTTAACATTAGTTAACTACATTAGAAACTACTTATACAGCATTTATTTATCTTAGTTAATGTCAACATTTGCAAATAATTTTTTTTTTATTGAAAGTCGTATGTTAACATTAGTTAATGCACTCTGAACTAAAATGAACATGGAACAACTAACATTAACAAAGATTAATAAATGCTGTAAGAATATATTGCTCATTGTTAGTTAATGTTAGCTAATGCTAGTATTAACAAATGAAACCTATTACCGATTACACTTTCAACAAGCAATTCATTCTTTATTTCCTGACTAGGCATTAGATGACGGAAAGCATTTTTTATTTTAAATCTCTAATATAGGGCTGCACAATTTGGGGATACAAATCGAATTGCAATTTTTCTGATAAAAATTCCAATGGCAATTTAAAATGCAATAAAAAAATTAATAAAACCTCCAGGTTTGCTATGCTTGTCTGTAGGGCTGCACAATTTGGCAATTTCGTGATTACCGGTATATAGTGCATCAGTATAACTATACGAGTATAACTAAACGATTAATAATTTTATCATGATTATTATTAGTAAATGAAAATATGAAACAATAAGAAATATTACTATTGAAATATTACAATAATATTCTAAATAAAATAAAAATTGTATTTAAGAATTTAGTATTTACATTTTAAAATACTAATATTTGATTTCATTTTCAAAAGTTAAACCATCAATCTTTAATTTTGACCGAAAATCGCAGGGAGCCCTTAAAGTGTTATAGGTGCTTTTTATTAAAAGTTTGGGAAGATGGTTTGCGCACTTTGGGTTCCCAAATGCACATTATAACGACACAAACTCAGAGCAGATGCAGAGATGGAGTTCTGTGTGGAGCCGAACCGAGCCGCTCTGAGACACTGAAAATAGTGTATAAATAAACACAGTGCAGCGCTTCCCTCCGAAACGTTCAGGGAATATATTCATTTAAATTACAGCTTTTGCAATTTGATAATCATTTTCAAGCTTTACTCTAACATCGACTGCTGACCAATATGGGACTGATATATTATGCATACCTTTAATGGTTGGGCCCAAAACACCCAGTTCCCCCATCTCAGACACAATCTCACGATGAAAAACTGGTGGAGAACAAAGAGCTGTTAGTTTAAAAAAGCTTTCAATCAAAGGAAACTAACACCCTCCACAACCCGTAGCCCCTTTTAGAAGTCCAGTTGTAAACCACAAGCTGTCATTGTGATATAAATATACACTCACCTTCATTTCTGTTGGCCATCAGGATACGCGGCATGAGTTTCTCCTGGCAGTAAGTGCGAAACGAGTCTCGAATCATGACCTCCTCCTCCGTCAGGAGACCCTCCAGCTCCAGCGCATCACGCCAGTTGAACTGCGCTTTAGCTGAGGTTTATATGACGGGATATAACAAACACGCAGGTCAGAGATCAGCAGATATTCAGAAGCTCACAGCAGGAAATATTGCAGAAGAAGTAAACATACGTGTTTTCACTTGCTTCTTTTCACCAGACTTCTCTGCATCTGATAGAAGAAGAATAGAATTTTACATTTGTGTATCTTTGCAATGTTATGCATGTGCGAATAGAAATATGCATTAGAAATTCACTCCCATTCAAAAGTTTGGGGTCATTAAGATCTTTTAATACTTTATTCAGAAATGATGCATTGAATTGATCAAAAGTGACAGTAAAGATATTTATAATGTTATAAAAGAATCGAAAAAATCTGTTCTTTTGAACTTTCTATCATCAAAGAAATATTTTCAACTCTGATTATGAGAAATGTTTCTTGATCACTAAATCATACCAAATATTATAAATATTCAGATAAGGAAATTGACATGCTTGAAGAACATGACTTATATTCTGTATTTGAGCTGTGGAATAAATATCTAATGACCACATTTAACGGGATAGTTCACCCCAAAATTAAAATTATTAATGTTGTTCCAAACCTGTATGCTGTTCATTTTATTGAAAGAATCGTTATATTGCATCATGATTTGCATGAATGATTTGATTTGATTAATGACTCAGTCTGTTCATCACATGAATACACTGTATAGCTTCAGAAGTATTGACATATATCTCAAAAATGGTTTGGATTACTGTTATGCTAGATTTTTTTTGAGCTTGACAGACATGGAGAGTATAATTTTTCAACATTCTTTTTGTGTTCCAATAATAATAATAAAAACCAAACAGGTCTGGAACAACATAGAGGTGCTTATAAAGACATATATCCAGCAAACTGCCGTTCTGACCCCATGGAGAAGCCGCAGCAGTTTTCTGTGATCTGGAAGCTGTATAGAGGAGACATCTCTGGCTGTTCACAAGCAGACGACTCGCACTCCTTAATGCCATGATGAGTGAGCCTCTGTAAAAGTAATAATGCATGTCATAAATGTCATAGATCATACATTACAATATATGCATGTATCAAAACATTCAACAATGCCTTAATCATTTCTATGCATTTTTAATATTAACTCTTTATTTTACCAGGTTGGCCCCTTCAAATTAATATCTATTTTAAGAGAGAACTGCCCAAAATGGCAGCATACAATATAATCATAATACAAATTATAGAATTATTATGTCATACCATGCTGAAATAACTAATTAAAACACTTAAGACAAGACAAAACATACAGGATATTGTGTTTTAAATGACAGATTGCACAATACTACTAAAGCTAGGAGAGTTTCAGTCAATGTCTAACGTAGGTAAACAAATCCTCAGACACTTGTTCTGTAAACAAGCATTAACGTCACAGTTCTTGGCCACAAGTCATGCACACGAATAGCAGTTGACCCAAAAGTACAGGAGCTAATAAAGGACTCCGGTATAATATCATATAAACAGATAAAAGCTTTACGTACCTGTACACGACGATTTATGAGCAGACGGTGCTAGTCCACTTGTCATCCAGCGATAATTGCGTTAGACAGGTGGGATTTTTTTCACATTTGACAGGCAGCGCACGGAGGGCGGAAGAGGAACGTGAATGTGTGAAAGATGGAGAGTCCAGGGCGCCATTTTGAGTGTGGCATTTCTTCATCTTCTTGTTCTTGTTCTTCTTCTTCTTACTATATTCTTACTTAATATTACGGCGGTTGGCATGAACATTGATTAACATAAACAGCAAAGTTTGGAGGACTAATAATTCTTTAAATCTAAGTTTTTTTTTTTTTTTATCAATTTAATTATATTATCTGTGTAATAAAGCGTATCTAAAAATTATGACATTAAAGGGATAGTTCACCCAAAAAATAAAATTAGCCCATGATTTACTAACCCTGAAGTCATCCTAGGTGTGCATGACATTCTACTTTTTTCAGACGAATACAATCGGAGTCAAGCCTATATTTAAAAATGTCCTGGCTCTTCCTAACTTTATAATATTCTGTTACTTTTTCCATCTTTCATCGCTACTCCGTCGTGTGTGTGTGTGTAATTTACAATCCATGGTGTGTGTATTTACAAACGTTTAGAAACATCAAGGTTTTTTAATGTTTTTGAAAGTCGTCTCTTAATCTCACCAAGGCAGCATTTGATAAAAAATACAGTAAAAACAGTATAACTGTGAAATATTATTAGGCTACAATTTAAATTAACTGGTTTCTGTTACAGCATTCTGTCATGCTGTGGCGTAATGTCCTCTCAGCTTCTTCAATAATCCCAGTTTAAGTCTTTAGCCACTCTGTGCAAACTGATGAAGAAGTCCGGGAAAAGACCAAAAATGTTGTTCTCTTCAAATTCATTTCTGACATTTCTGTTAGAAACAAAATATAGAGTGAATTAAAATCAAAACAGAAGCATTTCAGACACAAAGATAAACAGGAAGAGAGATGTAACTGAGATCTGAATGAACATTTTTGTCTCACGTACCCATGCACCAGTTTGTTGCGCAAAACACGCAGCAGGCCAAATATGTCCTCCGGAAGCTTCTTGTTAATGTCTGTCCATATTTCTGAAAGCTGCAAATGAGACACACACCAGCATTAGTGGTCTAGTGTGCTACATTACTAGTAGTCCCAACACAGCCTTGAATGAACCAAGATAATGTGCAGAGCAAGGAGAGGAAAGCTGTTGTTCTCTCGTCTTGTGTTTAGGTGAGTCTTGTTGTTTCACAGTTTTACTCACCTGCAATTTCCAATTAGAAAAGTTTTTTCCCTCTGTGGCCTCCTTTGCAGTTTTGAAGAGCTTCCAAAGGTTTTTTAAATCCTCTCCCACTATAGCAAGGATGTCCTTTCTCCTGAAGGAAAAAAATGAGCAAGCAAAGAGTTGCATGTTTATTTATGTTTTGTATCTATGTTTATGTCATGTGATAAAGGAAGTACATCCTTTTAAATTCTATGTTTTACGTATCAGGGCATAATAAAGAAAGCTGTGCATAAACGGATGCCCACAAACCTCAATGAACAGAAGCAACATTGTAAAGAGGAGTGGGACAAAATTCCTCCATAACTATGTGAAACACTGATAAAGTCATATAGAAACTAATTTCTTCAAGTTATTGCCGCTAAAGGTGGTACAAGCAATTAAATAATTTACTTATCACACATGGCTTTTTGTTAAATAAACCATGACAGTGTAATATGCCATGTATTGTTGTTCATCTGAGGTTTGTAGGGGGAGGACTGGAATCCACTGCTGCTTCAATGTATATGTAATGAGTGATTATAATCAAGGTATTAATCAATAATTTTCCTTCTAAATATCACATGAGTTGAATGACTTCTCTGGATATTTTACTTTGTTATTGAAGTTACCAGTGTGATTACTGAAATGTTCTTTTCATGTATTCTTTTTAATGTCAGTATTTGATATCTGAATGCAGTAACAGTGCTTGCTTATTTATCCCGGCTTCCAGAAATGAAATAGGGACTGGTTTTGTGATTGTCTTAAACGTGTTAAAACAAATAGGGGTCATTGAAGCCAATAGTTTAAGGGACCATTTCTTTGTTAAAGCCTTACTTAGACTAAAATGTAGCTCTCCTTGAGAAAGAACGCATTATCTTGATGTTTTGAGAATACTCTGTTTATAGTTAGAGCCTGGCCAAATCTAACCTTGGAAAAGCTGTGTGTCGGTGTGTGTGTGTTAGTCTTCTTGGTTACAGGTTACAGAACCACTAGCATTGTTGGAGATTGACTGAGTTGTTGTTCGAGACATGCTGGCACCCAGGAACCCAAATCTGCGACCTGGAAGGTCACAACTTGCCTAACTTCAGGGTCCGAGTGTCAGCTGTAAACCCCCAAAAAACCCTAAATTAGCCCCGCCTTACACCAGCTCAGAGATCCACTCGTTGACGATCACACGTTGACCTGATTGGTTACAAGGTAGTTTGTGACGTCAGAAACACCAGCGATTTCAAACCGCGATTTTGAGATTGTCTTTGCAGTTTTAAGCAGAAAATACAATGGTGTTGACTTATGAATTTACACTTGGTTTGTCTTAAAGCATATAAAAATACCACATAGACATATAAACAACATTAAAAGCTTGATTTTCACCACAGGGGGACTTATATATAACCCTTACTTCTTTTCATTCACGATTTTAAGTTCACTGAAGGCCTCATAGATGGTCAGTGTTGCTGTTTCCTCTGTTTCCTCTGTCTGCTCCTTTTCTATGTAGAGGTTGCGCAGTTTTGCTAAATACTCGTAGTTCTGGATTTCAGGCCTATCACCCAGCTTCCTGAGGACTGCATCTTTTCTGAAGGAAATAAAAGGCAGGCATTGAGCAGGGAAGTTCAGCAGCAGAACAAAATGTATCACACTTGATAGTTTGGAATGAGATGAGGTTGAGAAAATAATGGCAAAATTGTCATATTTGGGTGATCGATTCCTTGAAGATTCTCAGACTCACAGCTAGATACAATAGTCTACAATCAAAAACAAGGTCCTGGCAGTGACTCAGTATAAGAGAGGACATTCAAGGCTGTTTTTGTCAGAGTATCATGAGAGAACAACATCTGAAGAACTGGAAATATACTAAAGAAATAATCTGAGCAATCCAGACATGAAGACTACGCAGAAGATTGATCCCAGAGAAGTAGGTGGCAGACATCACAATCACCAACAGTGAATTTATGTTTTATATTATGAGGAATATTGTTCTTTCCACAAAGATGAAAAGAGGAATAAGATACATAAAAGCTGAATGGCAGAAGTCAAAATCGCCAGAACATTTTACAAACATCACGTATAATTTACCTGTAATCATCCCAGAAAAAAGGGTGTCGTAGGACCTCATCAACGGTCAGTCTCTCTGCTGGTTCTTTGTTGATCATCCATTCAACGAGATCCTTGGCCACTATCTCTTGTACATGTTCAAGAGAGTACTCCCCATTCTTGATGTTCACCTCACGATCCATGTCTCCAAAAGGATGTTTCCCATCAGAGAGGATGTAGTACACCAACATCCCAGCAACCTGCAATAAATTGGGAAAACTGTGAAGCACATACTAAAGGGACAGTGAGAAATAAACCGGAAGAGCTGATAGAGAACTTTTTTTTTAACAATATCTTTAAGTAAGGAACAGAACAATAAGTTGTTATTGGCTGACAAACTAGTAAAGGAAGGTAAGATTGTCAGAGAACAGCAAGTTAACCTTTTTGACCCCCATGTATTTTCCATATTTCTAATAGGGCCTACTTGTGCTATATTTACAACAAAGCTGCTTGTTTTCAAACTATTTTTATTAGCATAAACTGCGAGAACTGAAATATATTTAACTAACCATGATTCATTGTTTAATCCTCTAGCATTGGTCATATCGACTCCTTTTGCGTCCTTTTTGTACAATGAAAGTGAATGGGGACTTAGAAAAACTCATATTTTGTGTTCCATGGAACAAAGAATGTCACATGGGTTTAGAATGACACAAGTTCAGTTACTGTTAATTTCTTTTAAGTTTGATAATATTAATATAATCTGACAGAGTGTCTATTTACACTAAGTGCAAATAGCCCACCTTGTTGGCAGAGGCTTACACTAACTCTGCCCATTAAACATCAGCAAAAATTAAACCACAATCCACCCTTAGCTTGGTGAACTCTCAGTAGTCTCATGACTGCAGTTGATTCATGGTATTTCACAAACCTGGATGTCTGAGCTCTTTTTGTAACCACTCTTTTCCGACTGATTCAGTATCTCGGTCGCCTCCCAGCCTTGAGTACCAGCTCTTACAGTATGAACTGTGCTTCTGCCATCCTCCAGTTTGCGACTCAAGCCGAAGTCGGCCAGCCTTGCATTGTTTTCTGAATCTGTTGAAATATGAGTTTATCAGTCATCTGTGATTTTATCTCTCTCGCTCAGTCTCTCTCTCTATATATACATAAAGTTAATGTTACAGACTAAATTATGATATAGTACATAAAACCTATTTTTGATACCTATCAAAACATTTCTAGGCTTTATGTCACGATGTATCACTCCAGCGCGGTGAAGAACTTGAAGGCCAAGAAGCATCTCCTTCATGATTTTCCTCAAAGCGTTTTCTTTGAACGTTTGCTCCTGCAGATGAAGATTTTCCATGTAGTCCTCCATATCATATTCACAAAGCTGTAGCGCAAGATAATAAAAATCTTCATCCTCTGCTAAGTCCACATACCTGACGATGTTCTTGCTCTCAAGCTTTAAATCTCGTAGATGCTTCAGTTCATGTTCAAAGTCTTTGCTATTCAGTGGATCCTTGGTTATTCGTTTAATGGCCACCTCAGTGCCATCTTCCTTCAGGCCGAGATATACTGTGCCACTTCCTCCAGAGCCAATAATGTAATTATTACTTCTAGAAAAGTAGATGTTACTGACTTTTTTCTTGGAGGAATCTTTCTGGAGCTCCTCTATTTTACTTCTGTATTTTATTGAGGATGGGTTGCACCTAATGATATCATCATCAGGTGTGTCTGTCTTATCTTGCCCCTTTTCTGAAGCTACATTTTGAATCTGAGACTCAGTTATCCGTTTGTCATGGGCCGTCTGTGGGGATAAACCTGGAAAATCCATTTAAAATTAAAGTTGAGTTCCAATATAAAGCTATATATGATTTAAATATGTTATTTTCTTCATACCTTCAAGTTCTTGAATGACATCAGGCTTGATTTCTTGCAGTATTTCATAAAAAGCAGATTTTACTGCAGGTCCTCCAGATTTCACAGCTTTTAAGAGCTCTGTCATTTGGGTCCTTTTTGTTGCGTTTGTGATCTTTGAATACTGTCCCCAGGTAAGCTTTTTGTTTTCATACATCTTATCAGCGATGGGCATCGCAGATGTAACTCTTTGAATGAGAGCTTCATAGTGCGTGTCCACAAACTCAGCATCTGAGTATAAAACATCAGTAAAAAAAAAAAAAGACAGTGAAAAATTAGTCCAGAAAAAAAAAACCAGAAAAAATTAGGTCATAGGGTATTAAAGTGAATTTAATATGCCAATATTATTTCAAATATGGTGCAATTAAGTTGGAGAGTTTTTTCATGTAAAACTTACGCTGATGTTCCATTGCTTTTCTTCAGTCCCTTTAAACTAGCTAAAAAGACAAAACATGTAAAACAACAATATTAACATGCTGCTTTTTATATTGATTATTCTTTATTCTTAATAATTTAAATAAATCAAATGCCTGTTTTCGCTATCATTGGTTTTGAACCAGGCAAAGTCAGACTTTACTTGATATCAGGTTGGTATCAGGTTGTTTTTTTTGTTTTTTGTCATAATTGTTTTGCTGTGACATTGTGAAACGTATCCATTTAGTCATTGTTTATTCATTCAACTGTATCTTTTAGTAGTTAAGATTTGTCTCTAGAGAAATTGACTTTCAAAAAGAAACTACACTGAAAAATATTTACAAAAAATGTCAGTGTGACATTTAAAATCGAAGGGAAGTCACTGACCAACAACACAGTCAGAACGAAATAATCTAGCAGGCAGCAGCTAATAAACACTCATATTTTATGCATGTACAGATGTGAGTTTCACATACCTGTATTAGTTTATAAGACAGCACGGATATACTTTTTGTCGTGCAGAAATCGGGAGGTTAGAAAGGATGCGGAAGAGGGAAACGATGCATGCAGCCAATCAGTACTAGCATACAACAACACGAGACCAGTTGCTTTCCTTTCGGAGAATTCCACACCCCTACATATTTAAAACAAACTCATCTTTTGGGGTCTTCTCAAATCGTCGTTGATACAAATGTCAGATACATAGCTGAGATATGTAAATCTATAGACCCCTTTTCAGTTAGTAAACATGGTGACGTTAACTTGTGGGCGGAGCTTAGGTGGTGGCAGAACGATCCCTCTGGCCGCTTCACTAACGTTAGTTTGCAAGTTTTTTTAGCTTGTTTTTTTAACAATGATTGGAGAAAATCCGATTTTATCTTAATGTGCAAGGTCACTCACTATCCAGGACTGCGATTGTTATTTGCAAAAGTAAATTTTAATGGACGGAACCAGATTGGCTGACCCGGCATACACGCTCAGTCAATGGATGGACGTTCTGACGGGATTAACGTTAACGCTACCTCCGGTTGAGTGGCCTGACTTCTACACCTACCTGATAGAGAAACCGACGGTAAAGAGAAACTGAGGGCATATACATATTTATATGCCTGTACTAAATGGTCACGTACAAGACTTGTGTGGTAGCCTACGATCCGCAGTTCTGCCTAGCCAGAGCCAAGGCCAGACAGAAGACGACAAGAGTGATTACGGTGCAATTTTGATGATGTGAATATTTTCTAGAAATAAAAATTCTAGATACAGCATATTCATTTTTTAACTATGTATTTGATTACACTTTCTTACCAGGTTCTTCAAAAAGTCTAGTCACAATCAATCAAAACAATGTAGCAATCATAGATGATTCACAAATAATCACTAATCATTTAGAAAACATTATGCGATAAAATTTCAAATTGGAGCCTGTACTCCGTCGATTCTTGCACCCAACAACACAACAAGATGACATTTAATAACAATAATAACAATTTAAGCTCCTTATTATGTAGCCGAATCTGTGCTGGTTTGTATTGGCCGCCTCCAGTTTTCCCTTTGTTAAGTGTGAAATTATAACAATATTTATTTTTTACGCGCAAGCACAAGCAGCCTACTGTTGCTATGGTTACTTCCTGACGCGAACTTTCCTCATCAAGACACTGATGAGGTCTTCCCAACTATTCCCAACTGGTCATCCAGTTTTACGACTGCTATCCTGTACATGGTTCTGATATCATTGTCAAGTTTACAGGGAGGAGGTGGACCGCATAGCTTCATGGTGCACTGATAACAACTTGTGGTTACACTTTATTTTAAGGTGTCATTGTTACAGTGTAATTATATATTTAAGTACTGAGTAATATTAAGCAACTACATGTACTTACTATAGGGTTAGGGTAGGATTAGGATTTGATTAAGGGTTAGTTGCATGTAATTATGCATCATTTACTGTTATTACTATGTTAAGTACATGTAACATATGTAACAAGGACACTGTAAAATAAAGTGTTTCCCAATTGTTGCTCAACACTAAGAAAACCAAAGAACTCATAGTAGAACAAAAAAAAAACACTGTACATTTAAAAAATACAAAGAAACACACCACACTATAAGTGCCATAAGAACATGTTATAAGGCTACATGAAATTTACAAAATCACAATTTAAAAACTTGAATGAGTTACAGGTGTTTGTAATGATCTTCAGAAGGTCATTGGCTGTGTCCCAATTCAGAGGCAGCATCCTTCGAAGGTCAGACCGAGAGTTGTTAAATGGGACGGTCTACTCTAGCCTACGGAGGATTGTTCTTGTCGCCTATCAACTGTGACGGCTGCCGTTGATGAGTGACAGTAACATTTGTACAAGACTTTTTTTAAAGTTATATAAAACTGTCTGAAAACAAAACGGGGTTCACAACCTGTCTAAATATTTTCATCATGGTCCATTTCTGTATATAATAAAGAGTAAAACTATATATAATCGCATCTTAGTAAGACATGTCAACATTTGAACCGCTATAAAAAAAAATTAAAAAAAAGTATTTATTTTTATTTTTATACTTGAGTAAGCTGAAACTCAATACTTGCGCAAGTGTAATTCGGCAATTCCTCTCAACAAAAACTGGCGTGAATTCTGGGGTAGGCAAGGCTGCGAAGGATCCATCTGTTGTATCCTTCATTTCATGGGAAACAAAGAAATCATTTTAAATGAGCCTTCGGATTGGGATAACCTTCATCGGCCCCTGTGACGCAATCGGCCTTCGAATGATACGGTCTTTGAAATGGGACATGACTCTAGACTGCTGCTTTTACAAACCATTACACAATATGTCAATGACATTCACATGGAAAAAAGATGCAAAGCATATATTAAATCATTTCAGGCCTTGAAACAACCATCAACAGTCTTGAGCTGAAACCATTGTGGAGTTTAGATTTGGCCAATGGCTATTCATAAAAACATCATTATTCAACATTAAGTGGAAAGCAGTGGAAGTGGTTATAGGTGTCTGCATCCAATTTCTCAGTCTCTTCAGTATTTCCATGTCAGAAGCCAACCGGTGTAAACTGATGAACCGATCAATCATCTTCTCTGCATAGAAGAGTTTTTCCATCTTGGAAACAAACTAGAACAGTCATATCTTACAATAGCCTATATTATATACAACAAATAATATATGTAACAGGGTTCAAAAGAACATTTCATTTAAAGAAGTTTGATGTGTGAATTCCATAAAATAAGGCATTTGATTGTATTCAGTGTTCAAATGCTTCCCTCCTGTGGCTATTTATGGTACTGCAGATACACTATTTTATTCCGCTTCTCTTGCCGTATGCAGCAGATTCGAGTGTCGCCTCTGTGGCTAAGTACGTTTTTCCACGCTCATTAACGAATTAATTGTGAAAATAATATGTTTTAAGTGAATCTTTTAGACGCAAATGATTACATTTTATGTATTTGAACCTGATTTGAACATGTATGAAATGCATTTAACACGGTTGTTGAGATTGTTGTAAATGTATTGAATTTCCTCGTGCGTCATACGAATGGGATTAAGTTAATTGCGTGTAGTAGTTATATTGTGTCTTAAAATGACAACTATTTGTATTGAGTTGAGTGAATGTGTAATTTCTACTTTTCTAGTCTTTTGTGAATGTCTGCAGTATTCAGCCAACGTGATTTATAGGCCTACTTCTTTTTCTATTCAAAAAGGTATGTGGTTTTCATGTTTATTTTGTTAGAAATGTTAACTGATAATTTTTAGCAATTGATTATCCTTTACTAGTACATTGTATTATTAATTATAGGTATTTTGTTACGGTTTTTCATGTTGTAATATGAGTAATATGAGTTTGGATGTATTGAGCAGATTTAAGTGTTGCTGCTGTGGTCTTTTGTGAATGTCTACAGTATTCAGCCAATGTGATTTATACTTCTTTTTCTATTCAAAAGATAAAGTCAAGTACAAAGAAGCCCACGCCACGTGTGAGTGTGTCTTTCCACACACTGAATCACTGACTTTGGGAACAAAAGCCGGGTTAGGTAGCAGTGTAACCTTGCTGTCATCCGAACTAAAATTCAGACATGCTTGATGAACTGACAAGGCATGTAATTCACCCACTCGCTTAGCTGAGACTAAAGCAAGTAGTGTTGTGGAAAATTCACTTCTCTTTCTTGCAAATGAAGCTCAAGAGTTCTGGAGTTCCAGAAATCAAAATAAGACTTTATTGAACAAAGCAACAAACCCGAGATGCCTGCAGAACATCTGAATTTTCCTTTGCCAATACACATTTATTATACGTTTTTCTTAAGTTATTTCGTCTGGTAAGATTCACCCCTCCTGTTTTCCCACCATTAAGTTCTACATCTTTTGCCTTTCTCTGTAATTCTGCCAATTGATGGTCAACTCTCTCTCATAGGCAAAATGTAACATTCTTCAAGGCCAATCAACTCTTCCCAGAGGCAAGACACCTCCACGTGACACGTCTTAACAATGGTCTTATTCTTTCACATCGTCTGGTGTTTACCAGAAAATCCCTGACTAGGCAAAAACTGCTCAGTGGCTGCACACACTTCTCATCTTGACCTTTGTAGTAACAGTCGCATTGTAGGCCATAAGGCCTTAAAAACACATCTGTCTTTTATAGTATGCAGACTAATTCTACAATTGTTTTCTATAGAATAGATCAAATATTTCAACATTCCTCCCTTTGGGAATCTATCGATTCCCACCTCCATTGCCCTTGCCCAGAGTGCAATCTCACAAGTCTTCTTTCTAAGGATTAAAAGAGGTCCTCCTCTCCATTATCAAATGGCTGCCTTATGAAACTGCACTCCAGAAGAGGTCAGAGCCAAACATCACCGCCCACAATTTTTCTAGGATGGTGTAAAAGACTCTTCCTCCTTAACTAAACCTTCAAGGGAGTCAACAAAAGCAAGAACACATCAACAAATTGTGTTTAAGCATGTGCATGGAGTGTCTTAGCCTTGCCCGGTTGTCATGGTTATATAAAATACATCAGTAATTCAACTTATTCCAGTTCACTGTTCCAGTTATTCCAATACTAATCAAAATGGACGTAGGCAATAAATGAAATTTGTCATGCAAAAGAAATAAATTCAAACATCTTTCTTATCGTCCCCTTGAATCTGGTGGCATTACCTCATAACACGGGAAATGACCTGCTTCTGACCCTCATCGCCCCCTCTCATTCATCAACATCATCATAACTTATTCTTAATCAAGTATTTTTATTTTTTATTTTATTTTAAAGATATGTGATTTAAAAAAGATAAAAAGCTTCAAAAAGGATTTGACTTCAGGAAGGGTTTTATGCCAAAATAACAAACATAACACCCTCTAACTTCCTGCCTACACTATCCAAAATTCTTACTAATTTTAGGAGAAAAGAAAAAAGTAAATTACCCCAAAATCCAAATATTTTGTCAAATTAGTTCCCAATATGCTTATCTCCTGCATCTTCAGTGTTCTAATATTTCTTTTTATTTTGTATTTGTTGTATTTTAACATGTTGTCTAACTGTATGGCTGCTACCTTGGCCAGGTCTAAAAAGAAAAAAGAATTTTATTTATTTTTTAAAAGTCATCTATATAATAGTCTCTATATTCTTATGTTTTATAGTAAAGCAAGTAATGATTGATAAAAAAAAAAAAAAAAAGGTAGAAAATAAAACTAGCTGAAACGCCTGGAAGAAAAAAACAGAGAACCCAAGAGCAGATCAGTTCAAACTGTATTTATTGGACAAAAAAAATCAAAGTAAAAGTAAACAATATTGTAATATCTGTTTTCTAAATAGGCTGCTGCCACCACCTTTAATTATTTTAGCCAGTATGGTCCGGCACCAGAAGACAACACACCACCACAACTTCAATCAAAATAGGCAGTTTTATTAACAGAGGGGTTTTGTGGTTTTATTCCACACTGTTCCGTGAAGGGCTATGTGAGCGGTGTCGTCCCTTCAGCACTCACGCTGACGTCTGACAGTCTCAGTCACAAAAGGATGGTAGGTCGATTTCAAAAGGGCAAAGTCCAGCTGGGCTCTTGCAATTCAATAGCATCAGCATTCAGCATAGCGACGACACTCCTAACTTCCCATCCCTATATACTCTCTCCCCGCACCCGCTATCTATCTTCATCGCCGGCGGCCCTAACCGGCCGCGAACGACACCCCCCTCCCAAAAAAAAAGGTGAGTACCGCCGTCTTTTTGTCCACAATGTAACCGGAACCGAGCCCTCCTCCATCATCTTTTGCGCTCCATTTAAACCTTTTTCCACCCTCAGTCTCTCAACACAGAGCTCCCACCCAGGTGTTTCTCATTTCTCAATCAGTCTCATTAATTAGTTGCCAAGACAATATCCCAAAACACAACACACATTACAATATTTAATCAGGCAGCCGAGCCACCGAGCAAGGGGGAAGAGATGATGACGTATCCAAAGACAGACAAGGATCAGCAACGTGTAGACAGTCCAACAAGGCAACAATGCAAGAGGGCAAGACAGAAGAGTGGTCAAGAGGCAGGCGGGGTCAGAACCAGCAAACGACAGTCCAATTCTTATCCAAGAGATTAATCCAGGTACAGGCAAAGGTCCAATAACAGAGGCAAATCCAAAAAGGGATGGGGAAAACTGAGCTGCAGGACTAGGAGAAACAAAACAGGATCAAAAACTTGACAAGGCAAAAATATTACAATACTTAAGAGGCTGAAGAGTGACAGAAAAACAGTCGAAACACTCTGGCAGAGAAGGAATCTAAATAGAGTGAGAAATCAAACGAGAGGGGAATCAGGTGAGAGAGGTGAGCAAGAGCACTAACTACACTCCCTTTACCTATCTACAGATAAAGCGTTGTCGGGATAATTCCGGTTCGCGTGGCTACGTGGAAGCGATAAAAATTCTGTATTATTAATTTTAAGGCCAGACAAGTAGTATGTTGAGGGTTGGTTTGTAGGGAAGGACTACACGCTTGCGCACATATATTCAAACGCACATACCTATAGACTGAACTCGTAATACACATGTGCACGCATCAGCGTTCTCACTGGTTTGCATTTTTGAAGTTTGCGTAGAAAGAACTTAAACGTTTTCTGTTAAAACGGTGTCTTTTATGATCATTGCGACAGAAGTGAATCAATCAAACTAACTTAAGCTGGACAATAGCTTTATTCTGGAGCTGCTATAAAGCCAAAACACTACTTTTCCTATTATCAATGTAAAGCTGCTTTGGAACAATCTACATTGTTAAAAGCGCTATATAAAGGGAGATGACTTGACTTGACTTACAGTGCGGCTCAGCTGTGGTTGCCGCAGAAACAAAGTGTGGGAAAATGAACAAACGGAGAAACATCTGAGAGATAGGTGTGCAGTAGCGCTGATTACAAATGCTGAAGCTGTGGCGCTTTGGAAATATACAGGGAAACATAACCAAGTAGACGTAGCCCAAGAGACAAAGCAGGAAGAGCAGTGATCAAACCAGTCCTGACACTAGCATGAGATAAATGTTAAAGCAGAAATAAGAAAGCTGTAAAGTGGTTTAAACTTGCTAGCTCCCACACTTTCACGCGCACTCAGTCCTCTCCGCATTGGATTTTGGGAAATAGTGCTAAAGCAAGTGTACTTCGAATGTACACTCGAATTCAGAGAGGATTGTGGGAATGATGTTGTTCACTCAGAAATGGACATTTCAGTAATCACACTGGTAACTTCTATAACTAAGTACAATCTCATAAGCTTAGAGAAGTCATTCAACTCATTTGATATTCAGAAGGAAAAATATTGATTAATACCGTGATTATAATCACTCATTAGATAAACATTGAAGATATACACTTGCACTCACAACACGGTGCAGATGTTCTCCTTGCTCATCTTAAGACCAGGTACAGTCCCAGCTCATGTCTATAGCCAATCTGTATAAGCTGATGAAGAAATCTGGAAAGTGGTCGAGCCTCTCTTTATCAAATTTCAAACTGGAAACAAAATACATTGAAATATTAATGTGAGAACAGTTAAGAATAAAATGTAACACTGGGACAATTTTGGAACTAAACATTAACTGTAAACCTTATTGTTTAACTTAATGACTAGAATAAGTTAGAAATAGTCTCTGACCACTAGAACAATATGGAGCTTGAGATGGGAGTGTTTTACATTATATAAAAGAATCTCTTATACCACATTTAAATGTAAAAGCTCAACTTTTTTCAACCTGTAAGAAGTAAGGTATAATGTAGAGCTATAGGCGGTTGTTATAGCGAATACAACCCCGACAGGCTGATCAGGAGGGGTCTTGAATCAGCCAGAAGGGGTTGTATTCGCTATAACAACCGCCTAGCTCTACATCATCCCACTTATTACATGGCTACATACCAAATTAATCAATAATTTGACACAAAATATTGATTTAAAAAGGAGTTTATTGATTTAAAAACGATTGTATTGCTTCCGCTAAAGAAAATATAGTCCGTTCCGTCTCTATGGTTAGAATCCTGCGTCCATAGCAACGCTCTGTTTTTCATGGCAACGGTGTGTTATATTTAGCAGCGGTCTGTTATCAAGAAATAACAGACCGCATTCTACATTAGAATTCAACCAAGCCATGTAATAAAAAGCTTTAACAAATTAAGTCAAATTTTAGGTATTTTGCATTGTGATGTGCTGTGCTTTAAATCTCTCATACATAATATGAAACATAAATAAATACTCAATAAAAAGATTTTGCTCCAGATTGATTTAAATTATTTGTCGCTTCAAATAAACTTTATTGCTTGGTTAAAATAGACCAACTTGAAATGAGGAAAAATGTCATTTTCAAAAGACAAGGACAGATTTAAAACTAAATTGTTGTTTTTTGTCTTACTCGTGTGTCGTGTTGTTGCGAAAACAACGGAGCAGGCCAATTACGTCCTCTGGAGTATTTTTGTCAATGTTAATGGCTGGCCATTTATCTTTAAGCTGCAAATACAAAGCGAGGGTGTTAAACCAAGAAATGTTCAGGTAGTAAACAATTACAAAGTTGCTGTGATCATCAGGAGCATCATCAATCTCAGATGTTAACTTTGTCTTGGCATACTACTTAACTAAAGATATTTTATAAACAACAGTTTAGCAAAGGAAAGCTAATATACTGTTTTTGTGAGTCATGTTGTTGGATATTTCTACCAACCTCTGATTTCCATTTATTAAATGTTTTTCCTTTTGTGTAGTTCTCTGCATAATCGCACATCTTAGAAAGATTTGCAAAGGTTTTGTCCTGGACTTCCTCTGTTTCGCCAAGCATCTCAATGACTTTAGCTTTCCTAAAGAAAAGAGCAGGCAAAGAGCACATTAAGCCAAACACACAATGTATTTGTACAGCATTGGCAACAAATAAACAATGATGCCATTAACAGTGTCTGAACAACGAGAGAGAAATATAACTAAATTCAAATAAAGGTAAAATAATAAAGGCATCATTGGCCAAACAGCAGGAGCCAAGACCACCAATAAAAATGTTTTCCTACACTTTATTACTGCATGCCCTTTCAACGGCTTCTCTTCCTGTTAGACCTTTTTCGGTTTTCTTCATCTTGCAAGCTTGTGAAATACCAATGTAGTGCTGGACTTCAGGTCGATCACCCAGCTTCTTAATAACTTCCTCATTTCTGAATGATAAAAAGAGAAGGCAAAGAGCAATTAGGTTTAGCAGCAGAACAAGCATATCTTTTACATAAATGCACATCAAACCCAACTAACATGTTTTTTTATTATTATTATTTTTAGATTTTTTTTCAGTGACTCAGTATAAGAGAGGACATTCAAGGGCTGTTTTTGTCAGAGTATCATGAGAGAACAACATCTGAAGAACTGGAAATATAATAAAGAAACAATCTGAGCAATCCAGACATGAAGACCACACAGAAGATTGATCTCAGAGAAGTAGGTGGCAGACATCACAATCACCAACAGTGAATTTATGTTTTATATTACTTAGAAATATTACTTAGAAAGATAAAAAGAGTATTACAATTTGTATTTTATTTCATTGCTGTGATTGTGAAGGCAAACAGTAAGTGTGAGTCCACATCAATTCTACACATTGATCTAATCCTACTTACAGAGAAAAAAAGCTGGTGCATATATCAGGGCTAGTCAGGGAATTTATCAATGGAGGATTTACCTGACACAGTTTTACTCTTATTAATATGATGATATAGCAATTTATTCTTACTAACAGGCAGCAAATCAGCACACTGTAGAGACGTCTCAAGAACTGCTGCAGATAGATAGATGCCAAGATAATGAAGAGCCAAAGTCTAGAAACAAGATCCTGCCAGTGTCTCAGTATGAGAGGAGAGCAACTTTTGTCAGAGTATCAGGCAGAAACAGCAACTGAAATACTGGAAATAAACGCATAAGGGGAGAAAGAAGTAAAAGAGTAAAAGGATGCAGTGAAAGGCAGAAGATAAATCATTACCATAAGTATAATAGTTAAATAACACCTTACAGTGTCATTTAACTGCCACTTTCAGTAGTGAAAAGCAAGAATAAGCAGCAGAAGTTTTTCTTAACATATTTTTTCCTGAGCATCAAACATTAATTACAATTTACCTTTTACCATCCCAGAAATAAGGGTGATCTAACACCTTGTCGACAGTTGGTCTCTTTTCTGGGTCTTTGTTGATCATCCATTCTACGAGATCCGTTGCTTTTTTGTCTCGGACGTCGTCAAGAGTATATTCCCCTTTAAAAATGTTCCCCTCACAGCAGATGTCATCTCCAAAAGGATGTTTCCCATCAGAGAGGATGTAATAGGTCAACATTCCCGCAACCTACAATAAATGGGGATCATTTGTCAGTTAACAGGGAAAACTGCACAGTACTAACCACTGGACATGATTAGAGTTGGAAAAGTGCAAGAAATCAAGATTTCTATTAACTGAACTGATAATCAAATCCTCTCTTAGCTAGATGGTCTCATGTTAGCATGTATTTCACAAACCTGGATGTCTGAGCTCCTTTTGTAACGGCCCTTTTCGTTCGGATTCAGGGTCTCTGTTGCCTCCCAGCCTCGTGTACCAGCTCTAACAGTATACACTGTGGTTTTTCCCTTATCCAGTTTACGACTGATACCAAAGTCAGCCAGCCTTGCCCTTTTGTCTTCGTCTAATAATAGAAATATGTTAGTTTTGAATACGTTGAATTAAAGTTAAATTCTAACATTATTTACTTTCCCTCATGTCGTTCCAAACCTTTATTGCATTATTTACAGTGAAAGAGATTGGAGAGAGATGAGATGAAGACAAAATATTTGGGCGAGTTATCGCTTTTTAAAGTAAAAGTCAACCGTATAGAATCATTTATATTATTCCGAGATTTATTTAAAATATTTGTACCTATCAAAACATTTCTAGGCTTTATGTCACGATGTATCACTCTAGCGCGATGAAGAACTTGAAGGCCAAGAAGCATCTCCTCCACTATTTTCCTCAAAGCGTCGTCTTTGTCCTTTTGCTCCTGCAGACGAAGCTCGTCCATGTAGTCCTCTAGATCGTATTCACAAAGCCGGCTTGCAAGATAGTAAAAATCTTTATCCATTGTAAAGGTCACATACCTGACAATATATGGGCTCTCAAGCTTCAGATCTTGCAAATGTTTCAGTTCATTTTCAATGTCTTTGTTGTTCTTTGGGTTCTTTGTTATTAGTTTAATGGCCACCTCAATGCCATCTTCACTCAAGCCAATATATACTTGTGCGCCGCTTCCTCCAGGGCTAATCATGTACTTCTCATCTTTATAAAAGTAGAGATTCCCTACTTTTTCAATGTCAGTCTCTTTATACAGCTCCTCTAGTTTTGTACCATGTCTTTTTGAGGATTTGTTCCACCTGGGGATTTGGGGATCCAGTACTTCTGATGAGGTCAGTGCCGAAGACCTTGGAATCCCTTGTTGAACTCCTACAAAAATATAAATGATATAAGAAAATATTTGATATAGAAGACCAAGAGGGTGATTCATGTTCCAAATGTTTTTCCAAGGTTTATTTACAAAACATTTATTTACTTTTAAAGTTGTATATCTCAGTTGCACAACAGAGCATAATGTAGCACTTGTTGACTATGGTATTATTATTATGCAAACTCACAATTTAATCCAAGAAGTACCATAAGCATATGCAACATGAGAATAAATATCCATTCAGAGTTAGAATCTGTGCCATGGCCAGTTGGTTTTTGCCTTGTTAAATGTTTAGTATTTCCTAATCTCTCTCACCTTCTTGTTCAAGCTCTTCAACCAGCTATGGTTTAAATATGTTATTTTCTTCATACCTTCAAGTTCTTGAATGACATCAGGCTTGATTTCTTGCAGTATTTTGTAAAAAGCAGATTTTACTGCAGGTCCTCCAGATTTCACAGCTTTTAAGAGCTCTGTCATTTGGGTCCTTTTAGTTGCGTTTGTGATCTTTGAATACTGTCCCCAGGTAAGCTTTTTGTTTTCGTACATCTTATCAGCGATGGGCATCGCAGATGTAACTCTTTGAATGAGAGCTTCATAGTGCGTGTCCACAAACTCAGCATCTGAGTATCAAACATCAGTTAAAAAAAAAAGACAGTTTTCACTCTTTTTCATCTTCAGTACACAGTAACAGACCAATAAATCAGCCAGCAAACCCAGAAAAAATTAGGTCAAGTGAATTTAATATGCCAATGTTATTTCAAATGTGGTGCAATTAAGTCGGAGAGTTTTTTCATGTAAAACTTACGCTGATGTTCCATTGCTTTTCTTCAGTCCCTTTAAACTAGCTAAAAAGACAAAACATGTATAACAACAACATTAACATGCTGCTTTTTATATTGATTATTCTTTATTCTTAATAATTTAAATAAATCAAATGCCTGTTTTCGCTATCATTGGTTTTGAACAAAGTCAGACTTTACTTGATATCAGGTTGGGGCAAGTTGAACTATCACAAGTTGAGTTGTTTTTTTTTGTCATAATTGTTTTGCTGTGACATTGTGAAACGTATCCATTTAGTCATTGTTTATTCATTCAACTGTATGTTTTTTGTCGTCAAAATTTAATTGTCTCTAGAGAAACTACACTGAGAAATATTAAAACATTTTCAGTGTGACGTTTAAAATCTAAAGGAAGTCACTGACCAGTCAGAACGTAATAGCCTAATCTAGCAGCTAATACACATTCATATTGTATGCATGTACAGATGTGAGTTTCACATACCTGTATTAGTTTATAAGACAGCACGGATATACTTTTTGTCGTGCAGAAATCGGGAGGTTAGAAAGGATGCGGAAGAGGGAAACGATGAATGCAGCCAATCAGTACTAGAATACAACAACACGAGACCAGTTGCTTTCCTAGGAGAATTCCACACCCCTACATATTTAAAACAAACTCATCTTTTGCGGTCTTCTCAAATCGTCGTTAATGCAAATGTCAGAGACATAGTTGTGTCTAAGTAGGGTTGGATGAGCCTTTTGGAGTTCGTAATGGTGTGCGGCAGGGAGCTCTACTTTCACCAACCCTTTATATGAATGAATTGTCCGAACAATTAAGTGCTTGTAAGACAAGCATATTGATGCATAGATCAGATGATAACTATTTTAATCAATCATCTTAAGTATGCTGACGATCTGGACATTTTTTTCTCCAAGTAGTGCTGGCTTTCAACAGCTGCTAAATGTATGCTCTGATTATGGTATTAAACATGATGTGCAATAGGCCTAATGCAAAGAAGAGTAGTGTTGCCATGATATGTAGAACAAAAGGGGATAACGACCTTAATTTTCCTGATTTTTATTTGTCAGGGCAAATACTTCATGTAGGCTATGCACTAAAACGAAATATTTGGGACATGTCGTTAATGATGAAATGTATGATGATGACGATATGGCAGCGCCGAATGTTATATGCCCAAGCTTGTTGGTGAGAAAATGTTATATGTGTAAAAAAAAAAAAAAAAAGTAAGCATATGTAAGCTTAAGGTTGCCTACAATGATTTGATGAGGATTATTTATTATATATATATATATATATAAACGAGGTAGAGCAGTGCATGTAATCTATTTTGTATGTCAAGAGTAAAAACCTTTATGGCTTTAGTGAGAAATTTGATTTATACATTTATTTGTTGGCTGGATAATTCACAGAATGCTATTATTATGCTGTTGTCAAACCCTAAGCTAAGTGTGGTGCGATACCAGTCATCTATGAGAAAGTATTGGCATAATTGTCTATTTTAAATGTTTTGTATTGTATGTAATTTTGTGTAGGTTTATGTTTGTTTTCTCTCTGATGGACCTTGAGTCTGGAAATAAAGTTGAATTTAATTGAATAGTTGAGATATTAAGTGTAAAATTATGACAATATTTATTTTCTCAAGCACAAGCAACCTACTGTTGCTATGGTTACTTCCTGACTCTAACTTTCCTCATCAAAACACTGATGAGGTCATCCCAACAAAGAACAGGAGGAAGTTAACATTTTAACCCTAAAACCGTATTCTGGACAAATGTGGGCAAAATAATGTTGATTTATTTTTTAAAAATACTTCCCTTGATCTGAGCGGTACAAGACTTGGCCACTTTTCCTAAGTTTGCCTCCTGAACACACACAATTTTTTTTGACTCAATTCTACAATGTTAAGTGGGTAAAAAAAAAAAAAATCCTTAATCTTGTATTTGGGTCAAAAATGGGCACCCATAGAAATGAATGGGAAAAAGTGACAGTGACGGTGAAAGTAATGTAATTTAGAGCAAAAACTGTAATTTAGAGCATTCTTCTTGTTTTTTTGTAAAAATAAATCAATAGATCCAATACAATGCATATCTAACATACACACAAATGAAGGGCTGATCCTGTACAACATTCTCATCATGCCAAAAACTCACACTCAAAAAAATAAGCATAATTTACATAGAAAATATGGTACTTTTTGAAGTAAATAAATTCAAAAATACCCCCAAAATAAAAAAAACACACCATAAATGGATAGACAATTTTATCGAAGACAGTGATATAACATTTATAATAAATAAAAAAAATAGGGTCACATCTGAGTCCTCTGTGCCCACATTTGTCCACAATTACAGAATTAAGGGCTATAAAGTGAATACAGTTTGAGGGCTAAACTAAAAACACAAAGAAACACAACCACACTATAAGTGCCATAAGAACATGTTATAAGGCTACAAGAAATTTACAAAAACACAATTTAAAAACTTGAAATGAGTTACAGGTGTTTGTAATGATCTTCAGAAGGTCATTAGCTGTGTCCCAATTCAGAGGCTGCATCCTTCGAAGGTCAGACCGAGAGTTGTTAAATGGGACGGTCTACTCTAGCCTATGGAGGATTGTTCTTGTCGCCTATCAACTGTGACAGCTGCCGTTGATGAGTGACATTAACATTTGTACAAGACTTTTTTTTTACGTTATATTAAACAAAACGGGGTTCACAACCTGTCTAAATATTTTCATCATGGTCCATTTCTGTATATAATAAAGAGTAAAACTATATATAATCACATCTTAGTAAGACATGTCAACATTTGAACAACTTAAAAAAAAAAAAAGTTTTTGTTGGTTTTTTTCGAGTAAGCTGAAACTCAATACTTACCTAAGTGAAATTCGGCAGGCAATTTCTCTCAACAAAAACTGGCGTGTACTGAATTCTGGGGTAGGCAAGGCTGCGAAGGATCCATCTGTTGTATCCTTCATTTCATGGGGAACAAATAAATCATTTTAAATGAGCTTTCGAATTGGGACAACCTTCATCGGCCCCTGTGATGCAATCGGCCTTCGAATGATACAGCCTCTGAAATGGTATGCGACTATAGACTGCTGCTTTTACAAACCATTTCACAATACATGAATGACATTCATATGGAAAAGGAAGCAAAGCATGTATTAAAATCATTACATTACTGATTTGATGCATATAAACAGCAAGTCAAAAATGTCAATATTGACTTTAGTCAAAAACATGATAGCAAAGACACGCAGGCCTTGAAACCACCATCAACAGCCTTGAGCTGAAACCAATATTGTGGAGTTTCGATTTGGGCTATGGGGATCCATAAAAACATCATTATTCAACATTAAGTGGAAAGCAGTGGAAGTGGCTATAGGTGTCTGCATCAAATTTCTCAGTCTCTTCAATATTCCCAGCCCATGTCAGTAGCCAACCGGTGTAAACTGATGAGGAAATCTGGGAACTCATCAATCATCTTCTCTGCATAGAAGAGTTTTTCCCTATTGGAAACAAACTAGAACAGTTAAATCTTACAATATAGTATATCCAATAATAAATACTTAGGTTGTCTTTGTTAAACCTGTAAAATCCCCCCTCCCTATTTTTGTATTTTTGTACTTACTGATGTCCCAGTGCATTGCGCAAATACCGTAATAGGCCAAGTAAGTCATTGGGAAGACCTTTGCCAATTATTGTCCATGTCTTAGGAGCCTGCAAATACAAAGCTGGAGTCTTAGATCAAGAAATCTCAGTGTAGGAGACAATGACAGCAAACATCCAGATGATACAACACTGTTTTTATAATCATTTAATATGTTGTAGTGAATATTGCAGTATTAAAAATCATTTAATATGTTGTAGTGAATATTGCAGTATTAAAAATGATTTTTTACATTCATGTGCCTCCCAATCTTTAATCAATAACTTCCCCTTCCCCCATCTCTTCTCTTCTCTAATGATGCGTTTCTCATGAGAACGGATCAATCTGTCACTCACATGAGATCCACCAAATAGCAAACCACAACCATCTAACCAACCATCCAATCCTTTTGCAGTCTTCTCAAATTGTTAATACAAATGTCAGAGACATAGTTGAGATATGTTAATCTATAGACGTGGGAAATTATAACAATATTCAATATTTATGTTTGTGTTTATGTCCCCATGGACAAAATCAAGTCCCGCCCTACATTTTTCCTTGTTTAAGAATCCGTTTTATACTTGTATATAGACCTACGCTATATACATAAAGAAAAGACTATCGCAAGTTCACTTTCATGCCGATCTATGAATGCGGTCTGGTTTGTATTTTCCTTTGCCTTGCTCAGTTTGTTGCATGATTTATGAGAGCATAATTAATGAATTTGTAAGAGATCTTTTGACAAACAACAAAAGAATTGGGAAGTGTTTCCTCTCCCTTTAAAAGTTGATAAGCCTGTTTTTTTATTTTTTATTATTATTATCCTAAATATACTTGATTTAATGGTTAGTTGCATTGTACTATTTATTTAGCTTTTTTTTCAGCTCTGTCCAATCAGAACAGAGCTACAACCCAATTTGAAGTCGCTACCTGCTAGTCCAAACACACCCTTTGGCAAGGAGAGGAAAACACATCTCTTACGTTTGCTGAAGAAGTCTTTACTCACCTTTGACTTCCAATCAGAAAAGGATTTTCCTTCTGTGTATTTCTGTACAGTGTCATAAAGCTCTTTATTGCTTTCATAGTTCTTGTAATCCTGGACATCCTCTTTATTACCCAGATTGTGAAGGACCTCCTTTATCCTGAAGGAAAAACATTGTTGTGAAGGCAAACAGTAAGTGTGAGTCCACATCAATTCTACACATTGATCTAATCCTACTTAAAGAGAAAAAAAGCTGGTGCATATATCAGGGCTAGTCAGGGAATTTATCAATGGAGGATTTACCTGACACAGTTTTACTCTTATTAATATGATGATATAGCAATTTATTCTTACTAACAGGCAGCAAAGCAGCACACTGTAGAGACGTCTCAAGAACTGCTGCAGATAGATAGATGCCAAGATAATGAAGAGCCAAAGTCTAGAAACAAGATCCTGCCAGTGTCTCAGTATGAGAGGAGAGCAACTTTTGTCAGAGTATCAGGCAGAAACAGCAACTGAAATACTGGAAATAAACGCATAAGGGGAGAAAGAAGTAAAAGAGTAAAAGGATGCAGTGAAAGGCAGAAGATAAATCATTACCATAAGTATAATAGTTAAATAACACCTTACAGTGTCATTTAACTGCCACTTTCAGTAGTGAAAAGCAAGAATAAGCAGCAGAAGTTTTTCTTAACATATTTTTTCCTGAGCATCAAACATTAATTACAATTTACCTTTTACCATCCCAGAAATAAGGGTGATCTAACACCTTGTCGACAGTTGGTCTCTTTTCTGGGTCTTTGTTGATCATCCATTCTACGAGATCCGTTGCTTTTTTGTCTCGGACGTCGTCAAGAGTATATTCCCCTTTAAAAATGTTCCCCTCACAGCAGATGTCATCTCCAAAAGGATGTTTCCCATCAGAGAGGATGTAATAGGTCAACATTCCCGCAACCTACAATAAATGGGGATCATTTGTCAGTTAACAGGGAAAACTGCACAGTACTAACCACTGGACATGATTAGAGTTGGAAAAGTGCAAGAAATCAAGATTTCTATTAACTGAACTGATAATCAAATCCTCTCTTAGCTAGATGGTCTCATGTTAGCATGTATTTCACAAACCTGGATGTCTGAGCTCCTTTTGTAACGGCCCTTTCCGTTCGGATTCAGGGTCTCTGTTGCCTCCCAGCCTCGTGTACCAGCTCTAACAGTATACACTGTGGTTTTTCCCTTCTCCAGTTTACGACTGATACCAAAGTCAGCCAGCCTTGCCCTTTTGTCTTCGTCTAATAATAGAAATATGTTAGTTTTGAATACGTTGAATTAAAGTTAAATTCTAACATTATTTACTCTCCCTCATGTCGTTCCAAACCTTTATTGCATTATTTACAGTGAAAGAGATTAAATGAAGACAAAATATTTGGGCGAGTTATCGCTTTTTAAAGTAAAAGTCAACCGTATAGAATCATTTATATTATTCCCAGATTTAAAAAAAAAATATTTGTACCTATCAAAACATTTCTAGGCTTTATGTCACGATGTATCACTCTAGCGCGATGAAGAACTTGAAGGCCAAGAAGCATCTCCTCCACTATTTTCCTCAAAGCGTCGTCTTTGTCCTTTTGCTCCTGCAGACGAAGCTCGTCCATGTAGTCCTCTAGATCGTATTCACAAAGCCGGCTTGCAAGATAGTAAAAATCTTTATCCTCTGCAAAGGTCACATACCTGACGATATACTGGCTCTCAAGATTCAGATCTTGCAAATGTTTCAGTTCATTTTCAATGTGTTTGTTGTTCTTTGGGTTCTTTGTTATTAGTTTAATGGCCACCTCAATGCCATCTTCACTCAAGCCAATATATACTTGTGCGCCGCTTCCTTCAGGGCTAATCATGTACTTCTCATCTTTATAAAAGTAGAGATTCCCTACTTTTTTTTTAAAGTCAGTCTCTTTATACAGCTCCTCTAGTTTTGTACCATGTCTTTCTGAGGATCTGTTCCACCTGGGGATTTGTTTTTCCTCAGTCTTTTGTTCGATAGTTTGTACTTGTACTATTTCTGCATGTCGAGGGGGAGATTCAATTTCCAGTACTTCTGATGAGGTCAGTGCCGAAGACCTTGGAATCCCTTGTTGAACTCCTACATAAATATAAATTATATAAGAAAATACATGATATAGAAGACCAAGTGGGTGATTCATGTTCCAAATGTTTTTCCAAGGTTTATTTACAAAACATTTATTTACTTTTAAAGTTGTATATCTCAATTGCACAACAGAGCTTAATGTAGCACTTGTTGACTATGGTATTATTATTATGCAAACTCACAATTTAATCCAAGAAGTAGCATAAGCATATGCAACATGAGAATAAATATCCATTCAACGTTAGAATCTGTGCCATGGCCAGGTGGTTTTTGCCTTGTTGTTAAATGTTTAGTATTTCCTGATCTCTCTCACCTTCTTGTTCAAGATCTTCAACCAGGAAAGGGTAATTTGTTTCAAGCAATTTGTAAAAAGCAGATTTTGCTTTGTCAGAGTTTAGAGCCATAAGGAGCTCTCTCATTTTTTCCATATTTGTAGCAGCTGCCTGAATCTTTGAGTATGTTTCAGGGTGAATTATTTTAACAGCGATCAGTCCATCAGCAATGGGCATCACAGGAGTAACCCTCTGGATGAGATCTGCACTGTGACGGTTCACAAATTGAGCATCTGAAAAACAAATGACAGTTAAACCAGAATATTTCCCATTATGCACTGAGTAATACTGCAGAGAGGAAACATCCATTCAAGGAGTTTTTCCAGACTGAGTTTAAGAGTCGTGTTGACTGCGCATATACGCCAGTGGAGTTTTGATTGGAAGCTCAGTTCTGCCTAAAAAATAAAAAAGGAGGTAACTTGCGAGTTTATATCTCACAATCAGAATTGTGAAATATAAACTCATAATAGCGAGATATAAAGTTACAATCGTGAGATAAAAACTAATCGTAATTGTAAAAAAAAAAAAAATCTGAATTGTGAGTTTATATCTGACTCATTCCCCCTCAGAATTCTGAGATAAAACGTCACCATTTCCTTTTTTTACTTTTGTATTCTGTGGCATAAATAAGCTTCCATAGTTTTGCATTGTACAGTATGTGTTGAAATGACATAAAAAATGACATTAGTTGAAGATCAGTTTATGCATCATTGTGAGCTAATGCAGAATGTTGCGTATGAACTAAATTTTTAATTGCTAGTCTGTGGTGGACATGAGTTGGAGTGTCACTTTAAACTTACGCAGCTGATCCATTGTTTTCATTCAGTGGCTGAAAGACTGCAAATCTTGAAAACCTAATAAAAAATTTAAAAGCAACGAAGACAGAAGAAACATGTTGATAAGAAGAATATACAGCAAGTCTATACACAATTAATGTAAATACAATCCCATGTGAATGTCAATATTCAAACCTCATGCATGAACACATGAACTCGTTATGCAACTCACTAAACACATGACAATTAATGACAGGCAAAACTAGCCTAAATTATAAATTATTATATTAAGTATTCATAATAAATAATAATAATAACTATTATTATTATTAACAAACATAATTATAAGTATAATAATATGTTAAGCAGTTACAATTGGTCTTTGTTTTTTTCCCCTCAACTTTCTAAACAAAATCTACACTGAGATATAGGCCTACATGCGTAACAACTACTAAAATGAAACGTTCTGCCTAAAATCAGTAAAAATCCAGACAAGTGAGTTTCTTTCCTTCAGGTGTTTTTGCTCACGCGTAATTAATCAAGTGGGTGGTGCTCACAGCAGAACCATAGTCAAGCTCCACCTCTGTGGATCTAAGGGGTGTGGCTCAACCTAAATCATATCTAGCTACACCTTCGGGGCCTATACCATGAAGCCGGTTTAGGTGGCTAGCCAGGTATGTTTCAGTTTAGTTTGCGCCAACCCTGGGTTTTAGGCACCATGAAAGTGGTTTGGTTTATAGCAGTGTTCATCGCTTATAGTAACTTAGGCTCCACGGCTAACCTGGTCCAGGACAGGTTATGCTCCAGGTAAGAGATCCCCAACTGAAATTGGACCAATCAGCTGTGAGCAAAGTGACACACACGTCTGATGCGATAAAGTCACTCCACCTGTTTTTACTCTAAATTAAAGGTCACTACACAGCAAATTATTTTTAAAGACAAAATCGTCTGGCTTTTAGTAATGCTTATTTAGAACAATAATTTTGTATGATTTAGATATTATGTAATTACTATACACGTAATTGATCACATGTACAATTTTAGTTTATCAATTATCATTACGCACGGTCTAAATTAATACATTTATAAAGGTAATATAAATACGCTTTAGAATCAATATAGATAAAGCTATAAAATGACTACATGTGAGCTTAAATGTTCAATTATCTCTATACCTTTATCAACTGTATAACTTCACAACTTTTACTTGCACTGATAGCAATACTTTTTCTTTTAGTTGTCCTTTTTCGAAGACAGCTATTTTCTTCTTGCTGTGTAAATTTGTTTAAATTCTTAATATTTTACAATCACGTAATATTCTGCAGAAGAGAGAAATGAATCTCAGTTTCACTCTTTCTCAGCATGTGATTGGCTGTTCGCTGATGATGTCACACCTAAGCTCAGGATCAAAGCCTGAGTTGACAGAGAAAGTTGATGATCAGCATCATGGTGCCAACAAAGCCTGGTTGGACTGGTTTGGTTTTGTCAACTCAAAACTAATTCTGTAACCCTGAGTTTGTTCAACTATGGTACAAGGCAAGCCCCAGAGATTTCCAGAGAGAGTAAGCTGGACGTGGAGCTCCACCCATTGGCTCTGAAGTGAGCAACTTCCCTTTTTGCTGGCATCAAAATAAATACAAATACTGAACATTTTAATACAAGGAATAAGCCTACACAAACACTAGGAGGACGGCTTGTGTCCATCAGCAAATATAAAACAACTACACGCCGTTAAATACTAAAAAGACATTTTAAGCAATCTTATTAAACTTTTCTCCTCACCTGAAACTGAAACAACACCTACAGTTTGATGCTTAGAATTGCGAGCGAGTTGTTCTTTTGAACTGAATCTTTTCCTGATGATTCGTTAAAAGCGAACAGAACAAAATCACAGTGAGCTTTTACTTCCCTTGGTTTGAATAGGTGTGTTCCACATCGGCTGCGGCTGGATGTAACCGATCGGAGAGAGTTGCCGCGTGCTGGATAAAAGGGGAGAAAATCGCTGATGTTTCCCCACAGCGAAGTATATGTTGAATGTAAAAATCCCGCGAATTTTCCAAGTGGAGGTGACGTTTTTCCGCTCCAGTCTTCTTCTTCTTCTTATAGGATTCCGGCAGTGTAGACGCTGCTGAGCGCCCTTCACAGGTCAAAGTTTGACTTAAATTCTTACATACAGTCCTGTATCATGCAAGAACTGAAGAACTGCCTTTGAGATCAGTTTATGCTCGTCATCACTGTGATAAAAGAGAGAAAGCCTTAACTCCAAGTCCTGTCAGTTTAATAAAGAATATATTTCTTTCTGCCCTATACTTTCTGCATTCTAGGAAAACATGCCCTACTGTCTCAAGACTCCCACATTCACACAAGCCAGAAACATGCTTTCTACAATGCACAAATAATAATTTAACCCACAGTGCCCCAACCTCAATCTACACATTTTAACTGAGTCCCTACGTGACAAAATGTTAAATGAACGTCTTTTCCTAACTTTAGGTTGTATGGAAAAGTAGTGTCTACCCCTAATTTCCTTTTCCCACCCTCTCTGCCATTCATTTATTAAACCCTCTTTAATTTGTTCCCTCAGTTCCACCCTCCCTAATAATACATGGACATCTACTTCTCTTCCTAAGCTCTCCTTTGCTATTTTATCCACCCGCACATTCCCCCTCACCCCAGCATGCCCGGGAACCCAGCAAAAACTGATATTACAATCAAACCTAATTCTAAAAAACACATTCAAGATGTCAAATACAATGTCAGGACGAGCTTTAGATTTTCCTACTTTCAAATTTTCTAGAGCAGCTGCAGAATCAGAGCAAATAATGACTTCTCTAGGTTTTACTTCCTCAATCCACCATAGAGCCCATAAAATTGCCATTAAAGGGATAGTTCACTTTGAAATTAATTTTTGGTATGTTTTAGCTTACCTCAAGGGCATCCAAGATGTAGGTGTCTTTTTTTCCGCAGTAGTTTCAATTTTGATATTTTTAGGTCAAACCGTTCTTGTCTGTCAGTCATATAATGCAGGTCTATGGTCATTATCTCAAAACACAAGCACAGAGTCCAAATTAAACAATTCCCCATCGTACACATTGATGGCCTAAGACACGAAACGAACGGTTTGTGTGAGAAAACGAACAGTATTTATATCGTTTTTACCACTTATACACAGCCATGTCGAAGTGATCTGATCTGACGTGTACGCAGACTGGTGCATATATATATACACTAGGGCTGCGTTCAGCCCCGACAAAACGTTGCACAACGTTTTTTAAACAGAAACGGTGATGCGTTGAACACACTGTTCTGATGACGCAAGAGTTGCAACTATGGCAGCTGAGAAGGCCATTCTTTGTGTTCTTTGTGAAGAATTTTCGGAGCCTGATGAAGTCGATATAAATATGTGTTTAATACTACAAAATATGCCCTAGGTTACAGTTACTGCACTTGCCGTCGAGTGAAGGGATTGCTGAAACTGAAATCAAATGGAAGCACACATCTTACCTAATTCAGACTAAAACACATCTATTTAGCCTCACATAACCTACTGACTTTATTTGTAGTTCATACTGTTTTAATACCCTGTATTTTCTTTCTTATTTTTATGAAAAGCACTTAATTACCATTGTTTATTTCTATACCAAATGTCATACACTTGCAATGAAACTAAACATATAAACAACTACATCATTGTTGATATCCTATATTTTTACAATAAAACTTACGACAAACATGTCTTCTAATATCCTCAGTTGAGCTGCATCGAACACATTTGTAAATTACTTTCCTTGAACCCATTCACTTTAAAGGAGAACTCTGTAACTCTAGCGAACTCTAGTCACTTCTTCGCTGATTTTCCCTTTTGTTGTCGCATGTTTTCCCCACGAGCTCCCCCTACAGCTGTGGGGGGGCGTATATTTCACAACACAGTCGTAAAAAACACACTTGCGGCGGCCTCCTCCCCCTCTCTACCGCTGCTCATGTGCGTTTGTTTTGATCGGAGCAAGCCAACTGTATCGCGTGGAGCTATGTCTACCGAGGTGGGTCATCTGGTAATACATCATACATGCGTGTGTGTTTATGTCGAATTGCCGTAAAGCAATTTGTGTTTCGCGCTCGTTCTCGTTCTCGTTCTCGCTTCTCACGAGACTTCCAATTTCACTTTGCCGGGACGGCAGTGCGCAAGTTGCAAGGTTGGTTTTCCGCCTGGGAACGCTGGGGGGAGCGGGGAAAGTCACCAATATCACCAGAACAGGTTGTTTAACCATCCAAATGATTTCTAGACAGTTTTATTAAGTTAAAAAAGTTACCAAGTTCTCCTTTAATACCGCGTGCTTTATATACATGTTGCTGCTGATTGGACTGCAGTTCTGACACACCCACCAAACAAGAGAAAACGTATCTCAAACCCCGTTGCACACCGGTGCACGCCGTTTCCAGGAAACATGACGTTCAAACCGGAAACCGTAGCAAAACGTTGCGCACCGTTTTGAACTTGAACGTGCCCATAGTCGCCTTGTCTACGGCAGTTCATTGGAACGAATGTCTTTAAGGCGACATCTAGTGTATACATCTAGTCCCATATGTAAAGATTTAATAATATTGCCTTATCGTTTGTACATGAATAATTGTCCAATAAAGAGAGAGAGAGAGAGAGAAAAAAACTTCTCCCCTTATAAGCCTTGAAAAAAAAAAAAAAGAGAAAAGATTGGACATTTCTACTGGCCATTCAACTCCACTTGTCAGAGAAGCAGAAAGCCCAGTGATTGGTCAAAATAACTGCCAATCAAAGCTCTCTCTCTCATGACTCGTATGAATTCGCTAGTCTGCTCTGCAGTTTGTTGTGGACTGAAACGCATGACCACTAAGAATAGTTCACCAGAGTTTGTACATGCATATTAACCTGAAATGGATATGGAAGAGAAGCCAAAATACGGCAAGTTTATGTCGTTTTTATATTTGCTGGTGTTTGTATTGAAAGTTTATGATTTTGTGTTTTTAAGAGTCCTCCTCAAATGTTAACGCTACCAAACAGAAACTGAAATTCATTTTAATAACTTCGCCGCCGCTAATAGTAAGAACTGTTACCTGTTTTGACTCTATATGCCGTGTTAAGGTGAAAAAACAGTTGTGTTATCAGTGTTAAACTAAAGCTGTTGTGTTAGTAAGGCAACGCCTAACCCCCCCGTTATTTATTATGTCAGAGTTTGGGATTTGCTTTACCTCATGTTTTGTGTAGATATGTTCTTACTCCTAACAGTTATTTATATCTGTAGACATTGTGGCTTTTGTCACTCATTTTATTTGCTGATTTATTTGTAGTTAGGCTACTGTAGATTTGGTGGTTGAGCAAAAAAATGCTGTGCTTTCATCACATGTGACGGCATGGCTGAAATGTTCATGTGTTCAGTTGTACTATAATATTATACATATTTGTTTATGTGTTCATATTAGTTGGAAATATGAAAACAGTAGTTTTTTTTTTAGTTGTTATAATTATTATAACAAATAAAGCTGTGTGACTGGAAATAGAAGGTGGGCGTGTTTATTGTTAGATAAGATAACAGTGTTTCCATATCATGTCAAAGCAAATACAACTAAAGTTGTGCCACAGGGTTAAACTACATTCAGACATATGAAACCACACAGCTGTTGTGAGTATGAACATCTCATTGGACACAACATGGAAACCATTGAAAGGGTCAATTGTGGTTGTTTTAATAGTTTGCATATGGTTTCTGTCCTGGATTTCTGATGGAAACTCCTTAATACAACGTTGCTTTTACAAGAACATTGTTGCTTGTCTATTAGGTTAAAAGTCAGTATTTGGAACAAATGTGTTGAACATATTTTTTATTTTTTATTTTTTGCTTTATTATGCAGCCCTGGTTTTACTCGTATGTCCCTGTAAAGTATCTGGTAACCAAAGTCATAGAGCACAAAGTCTGCTCTCATGAGTTGGGAGTGCATGTACCGGTAATTAAAGGGTGGAATATAGGATGGCGCTTTCTAAAGATATAAAATAAGGCCTTTACCTCTTAATTTTAAACTTTAAGCTGTACTTATGTGCTATTTCTGCTGCTGAGGGACTGAGTGCGACTGCAGCTGTTTCAAATTAGGGAAGGGATGACTTTCACATTCAGTGGAACTTCTCAAATAGTTTGCGAGCACTGAAATATATTTTTATATTGCCTAATTTGTATTGTATTTTATTTATTTATTTATAAAGCACCTTTCAGGCTACAAAGTAACTCCAAAGTGCTGTACAGTAAAAAATTATATGAACAATTGCAATGAGAATTTTCAATCCTGAATTTATCAGAGAGCAAAGTGTTTTGTTTCCTCGTTTGCCAGACGACAGGAAAAGACTCATATAAACCAACATGGCATTTCGGATCCTTTCCACTTGATATAATCTTAATTGTAAGGTGACTTTTGAAATGTCTTAGCTTCATTTACAGTAATAGTTAGACTTCTTGTGATCACATCCTGAACTGCTGATAGCAGCTTTCCTTCCATTAGTCATTTGGACTAATGGAAGTGCTATTGATTTGATTTCTTACTTTACTCATTTAAGAACAGTGCGTATTTTCATGAGCAATTACTATTTTGGACATTTCTGTCCACTTTTCTCTGACTTGAATTCTTTAAAATGAAGCCATATTTAATGAATAAAGATTATTTGCAGCTTCACATCAAAATCTTGCTTAATAACACACAATTAACTTAGTTTTAACCATACATTTTGCGAGTAAATGCAAAATCTTTGACGACTTTATTTTTCCTGTCATCTCATGTTCTGTCCCTTTAGGGGCTCCATAGAGAAGTGATTACAATAATTACAAAAAAAATTATTACAGCTTAAGAAAAAGGATGGCAGAGGACTTGTAAAATGTATATATTTTTTCTGATAGTAAAAATCCTTTGAAAGGGTTATTATAGTTAACAAAAAAAAAAAAACATTTTTGTAACTTGAAATAAAATAAAATATTAAACATCCCAAACATATTCAATATCAAACTAATACAAACTTTAATAGTATCTCAGTGATAACAAAAACTTTGTACATTTTCCTCAGATTTGGCAACATGCAGTTACGGACAACAGTCAGATTTTGATTGATATCAGTTCTAATTTTCTTTAATTTTAATTTTAATTTTGTCTGAATCTAAGCAAAATTGAGCCAAAACGTTTGTTGCTTTAAAGAATGAATGAAATTACATTACTAGCTTTAATTAATTACATTATATCGGCATGGGTGGAGATGCACATGAGCAGATCCCAATAGATAGTGTGAAACCAATGGGAAGCTTTTCTTTTTTCACCTTTTGATGTACCACCTGTTTGCATATGCATTGATTTCACACACCGATAAACCTCAACCGAAAGCCGGCTGTTTGTGACCTAAACCAGAAGATCTCATGTTTGTGCAAAAGATTCCACTCATGTTGGTAATGGTTCGAGAGATATTTGCACGATAAACTTGCTTTGCACCAGCATCTGCAAGACAAAATGAATCTAAACCATTGTCGTCACTCCCAGCTCTGATCCCTCCTGATGTTAGAGACCCAAAACTGCTCCGTTTAGTCCTTCAGAGACAAAAGAAAACTTAAAAACAGTTCAGAAAGGACACCAGGCCAAGTTTAGAAAGATCAAATGAGAGAAATCCAATATTTTCTTGCTTGAAAAGGTGGTGTTTAGTTCAGCTTAAACCTGTTCAACCAGTTTTCAACAGCGGAAGGTTGTTTCCCGCTTGAAATCAGGAAGTTAAAGTCAGATAGACGGCTGAAGGACTTTTCCCTAAACAGTGAGGAAGGAATATCAGATCATCAGAGCCACTGAACATCAAGATGCCTGAAGAGGAAGGTGCTTACAAAAAAAACGGTAACGTCACTTGATGGTATCTCCTAGTATGCAAATATTTTCTTGGTTTTGACATGTGGACAATCCCTTTGAAGCTCTCTTTGAGTACCTGACCACAAGTAAAGTTGTGTCTTATATGAGTAATGGTAAAAATGGGAGTGTTTAGCTGAATCCAAATCTTGTCTGTGCGGTCAGCCTGGTTTTTATGCAGATGTTGGTTCAAATGGTTTCCCATAACGTGGGATATTTCAGTGACTCTCACTGTCACTTGGTAGGTACCCTTTCAAAAGGTACACCTTTTTGCAATATTTACTCCTATAGGATGCACATTCATACCTTAAAGGTACATATTGTTTCCTGATGTAGTTCCTAAATTGTACACCTTTTGAAAGGGTACCGTGTGCTACTGTGTCCCAGTTTTCAGAGAGTGCTTTGGGAGTTTTTAGAGGCTGCTCTACTGTTGGCTTGTATGCCATTAGCCATTTGCGTTCATTTAGTGCATTGGAAGAAGTGTGTTAACACTGCATTAGTGTCATACTAGGCCTTTGTCCATCTTCACAATACCCTGGTCTGCCTGGGAACTGAAGCACTCAGTCTTTGCGTGTCTACTAGGGTGTGGATGTTTACAGTCAGATGCCACAGCAGAAATTCCCATGGCAGTGTCTTCCCTTTAAGTGGTGAGGGTTGGCCTATAGTTTAGCAATCCTCATTCTAAGATAGAAGAAAACATTGTAATGAAGCTTACTTATTTAACATAAAGCTGAATGATATTATAGTAGCAACTAAGGCTAAAAGCATTTAACTAACCCACAGCCATAAACCAAGGCACTTACTACTACTATTTAATGCACTTCACATTTGCTTTTCTAATCTAGTGTATACTAAACTTAACATTGTGTACTATGAATTATATTGTTGGCTCTTATGACCAATTGCTGGTGGTGTTTCTCATTTTGCATAAAAGCATCTGCTAAATTAATAAATGTAAATGTAGTGCATTAAGTTATTATGTTGATCACTTTTTGCAAAAAGTGTTGTGTAATCAAATGTGTTTGGGCAAGGTATTATGCATGTTTTTCGTGGATGTCTGAGACATAAACAGAGCAGATTTTTTTTTTTTGTTCCAGTACACACAAGACATTTCTTTTACAAAGTAAATGGAAAGATTGTACCAGTTTTTTCCGCACCAGAGCTCTGTGGTTGGCGAATAAGAGCATTTGCACATCTGTTCTTAGTTTATTGCAGTTCACAAGATGGGAGTTCAGTGGCCTCAAAAAGTACAGTATTTGGACTGATTTAACGTTTATAGTAGATCCAAAATTATCAACGCAAGTGGGAACTGTGCTCAGTTTCTACCGCTCTTCTCTGAAATGAATTACTTCCCTTTTCAGTGTCCACATATTATTTTGTCTTTGTTTTGAAATCTGTTGGTTTAACATTGTGCTTGTGCAATCTATTTTTTTTTAAACAAATGCAGCTGGATTGACATTCTTTTCTTATACAATGCTATTTAGATATTTTTAAGCGTGGCATGAGGATCCAAATACTTCCAGCTGACTCATAGTTTGAGCTAAATTAACTTTACAGGGTAGCTTGGTTACTAGCTGTTTAGCACAACATTTCATACTACATGTCTTATTTACTTTAGGAACAACCCCCCGGCTCTAGATGTTAACTGACAAGCAGCAACAAATGTACATTAATTAGAAGTCATGTTGCGTTTAAAAGCATGCTTGGCTTACCCTTTCTGTGCCATTTTGTAATAGGAGGCTCCATTCCAGGGCTGTAAATTGGGAAATATTTCCAAAACAACTGTGTGTGGGACGTTGTTGTTTCTGGCACAACTAGACTTAATTTTCTGAAGGAAATGTGAGTGGTGTTTGCCCTTGCAGAAGTCACTATATCAATGCTAGGGTGGTTTGAGTGGGGTTTAACATGTTCCTGTGTGTTGGGGTGTTTTGGGTGGTTGATAGGGTGTCCTAGGTGGTCATTTACTGTGTAGCAGAAGCTCTTGCTCACTCACTGGGCTGGAATGTAATTTTCCAGGCGTGCGCTGAAGAAAATCCCCTGTTGTAGATCAGCAGTCATTCACAAAGTGTGTTACATTGGGCTTAATTGGGCTAACAAAAGCCTGACTGAGCAAATTTCTGCTCTGTAAGTGAGTGGTTGTCTGTAATGAAATCTAACATGGTTTCCTTGTGGTCTAACAATGTCTGGAATATTGATTGTTTTAGTTGAGTCGTATTTAATTTAGTTTCTCCTTGTTGTTCTCACAGGAGAGCCCAAAAAATATGACCCCGACTTCAAAGGGCCCATCCAAAACAGGTAAGAATCAAACTGATTTGATCTGTTTTTAATAACTAGATTTTGCTTAAACATTAAAATGATAGTTCACACTCACACAAAATGTCATAATTTACTCGCTCTCATGTCGTTCCAAATCTAACTTTCTTATGTGAAACACAATATATTATTTGATGAATATTCACACTGCTCTTATTTTTTTATACAATAAGTGACCATGGACTCTCAAGTTCCAAAAAGTGCCAAAAAGCCCCAAGTGTCATAAAAGTAGTCCATAATGCTTATGTGCCAAATTCCAATCCCACAGCAATACAACAGACTAAAGTCAAAGTTGTAATTGCCAAAAATCCTTTAAAAAAAAAAAATCTGTTGCTCTGTAACTCATTCCCACTTTTGGTTCAAATTTCCTGTGCTGCAATTCTTCAAGAGATATACAATAACCAATAGAGTTTATCAGCACTGACATCTAACCTTTGCAAACAGCAATGCTTGATGTTGGTTCGTCATATAAGACATTGATACATTGGTCCTGTAGTTTTAAAGCATGTTGTAACAGACCGTTTCTTTCTGCACCACAGAGGATGTACAGACATTATTTGCTGTATCTTCTTCATCGTGGCCATAGTGGGCTACATCGCAGTGGGAATACTGGGTAAGTCAGTCTGCAATAGTGTTATGAACTGGGTACTGTGTAACAATGAACCCTTTAATGTTATATGTAGTGTTTATTATTGGTTTGTGTGTGATGAGCGTTTGTCTGTGTGCATGGTAGGACTGGGTGATTCAGGTGGCTAAAAGCCTTTTGGAGATATTTAAAATATTTCCTAATCCATTTGCTCTAAAATTTGTTTTAACTCTCTCATACTCGCACATCCAACATGGTTTTGGAAAGGTAATGGCTACTCAAAAAGCCTGTTAAAAGGTGTGTGTGTGTGTGTGTGTGTGACATACTCATCATTTCTGTCTTGCACCCTCAGCCTGGACTCACGGTGACCCGAGGAAGGTGATCTACCCCACAGACAGCATGGGACAGTACTGTGGACAGGGAAATCTGGAGTAAGTCACAAATTTAAGATAATTATGACTTTTGTTGATCCAGGTTTGACATCATTAGTGACATCACATCATATAACCTTACCTTTGGTTTTTAAGGATTTGTGACTGTTAAAAAATGCATTTGAAATCATTCAAGTTGAAGAGATTTGTTCAAAAACACTGATTCGTCCAGTAAGTCTTTGAGTGAATCATTGAATCATTCATTCAAAACGATTAAAAAAAAAATCAAATATTTTTAAATATACTGCAAAAATCAAAATTTTGTCAGAACCTCTAGTGAATTACGTTATTTTGTGTAGTTGTCTGTTCAAAATCGTGATCTCTATTTTAAACGCACTCTCACTCTCAATTTATCCTGAATCATGCAGTTCTCGCATATAGTAAAAATGCATTTTCCAGTAAAAAAAAATTTCCAAGGTACAATTTTGAGCACTGTATCAGTGAAATGAATTAATAAAAGCCTCACTTAATTGAACATTTGTATTTGTGACGTGTGTAACAGGAAGAAGCCCTTGTTGTTCTACTTTAACATGATGAAGTGCGCCAGTCCCATGGTCCTCCTAGAGTTCCAGTGTCCGACCCCTCAGGTTTGTGTCCTCTCCACCCCATCTGTTCCACCCTGTGCCTACCGTATATGGATTGGCATACTACTTTACTACTCATACTATTATTGCAGAATTCAATTCAAAGTATGAGAATTTTTTGTAACGACGATGGGCATTTCCTCCTAATGCTGTCGGCTCGTATCCCGATTTACAAGCAGAAGGAGCTGGATACAAAATGTTAGCATAATATCAATCCACAAATCTAATTTGTAAGGCGCCTGGATTAAAAAATCATACCATGTTTGTTAATTCGGCCATTACTGTCACCTGAGTTTGGGTCGCCTTTGGCTTGCTTAACTTGGGGTTTAAAAGAGACTAAATATTCAGTAATATATTATGAATTGAGTGACTGCACTGATACAATGTAAATGAGAACAAAACTTGAACTCAATTCAACTGGATGATGACACTATTGTCTTCTGCAGAGCTGCTTTATAGCTGAATCAAATGTGTTTCATAACTGACGAATTTTGCTACATTGACACTTATTAAACTGAATTTAACACTGAACTGACTCAAGCTAAATATCGACCCTTATTGCCCTCTGTAGAGCAGCTTACAGCTGAACTGAACTCATTTCAAAACTGATGAACTTGACAGTTATTGAACTGAACTGAATCCACACTGAATTGACTTGAGCGGAATAATGACACTAATGTCTTTTTACAGCAGAATTTGTGTCATATTTTATGAAGTTTGCATCATGATTTAGTTTTCTTGTTTATTATTATGAAGCTGCTTTGAAACATTCTGCGTTGTATAAAGCGCTGTATAAATAAAGGTGACATGGTTGCATGTGCAGTGTACTACCAGAGAGCACTGTTGGGAATACTGTATCCCACAATGCAATGCGCTAAACTTATCTTTCATTAAGTTTTTATTTTATTTGAATAGGTTCCTTGAGGCTCACTTATACTGTTAATAATGTTTTTTGAACACACACACACACACACACACACACACACACACACACACACACACACACACACACACACACACACAGACACACAGTTGTGTGGATGAACAGTTGTGATGTGATGTATTTCCAAGTGAATATTAAATAGAGGGCAGGGCACCTCCTCTCCATCTCTCTCTCATAGCAGACTGAAAGTTGGAGGGGAGGTGTTAAAGCCGTCAAACTGACGTCATCAGAGAAGGAACACCATTTCCGAGAAGCACATTTTCAGACTACCACGACAAACAAAATGTTTTCGGTGTATTAACTTGCATAGATTAATCGTTCACCACAAGACTAGTAATGTGCGCGAACAAAGTAAATAGTGTCCATTTTGATTTCATGATGACATTAAAGGGTTAGTTCACCCAAAAATGAAAATTCTGTCAGTAATGACTCACCCTCATGTTGTTCCAACCCCGTAAGACTTTCGTTCATCTTCGGAACCCAAATTAAGATATTTTTGCTGAAATCTGAGAGCTGGCTAATCTTCTCCATAGGCTGCTGGGTAATCTCATCTGCCGGCCCAGAAAAGTTAGTAAAGACATCGTTAAAATAGTCCAAGTGACTACAGTGGCTCAACCTTAAGTTTATGAAGTGATGATAATACTTTTTGTGTGCAAAAAACAAACAAAAATAACAACTTTATTGAACTATTCATTTTCTTGCATGTGGGCCTCTAAGAGCGCCACGACGACACATGCGCGAGAACTGAGAAGATCATAAACAATAGGCACTTCACTGTGATGTGCAGTATAGCATTCCATTATGAAGTCTGTCTTTTTTTTTAGCACTGACGTCTCATCTTTATAAAAAAGGTTATAAGTCAGGATTTTTTTGTTTTGTTTTGGGCAGTCAACCCTGTTAAAACTTCTTATATCAAATTGTTTTCTTTCTGTGTTTAGGTGTGTGTAGAGAAATGTCCTAATCGCACTATGACTCTGGTAAAGGCCGTCATAAATTCATTCGATTGGCAAGAATACAAACAATTTTGCAGAGAAGACCCTGGGCAGAAGGTAAGTTAGTTTTGTAACATATATAAATAAAAAACATTTTTTTTTTTTGTGTGTGTGTGTGCAAGTATCTAGTTTTTGTGAATGTCTAATGAATGTCTAATGAACCAATACTGTCTCCCTCTAAAGCCTGTGACACAAATTTTGCAAGAAAAACTGTGCCCTGCATATCTGATTTCCAGCAAGCCATGTGAGACTCTTATTCTTATTATTACACTTTTAGTATTTATTGGTAATATTTGCAAATTTAGTTTTAATGTCTCTGTTACATAATGCTATTTTTTTTATTGTTATTTTTTCAGTTTTGCAACGGTGTTTTCCATCTCTGGGCAAAAAGGGTGAAGTCATCACCGTGGGCGATCAAGAGACATTTAATGATGGAAAGACGACTAGAAATGCCAAAGACCTGGTGGCTGGGATGAAGTAAACATATTTATAATACTCAAACATTTGCAAGAAAATAACTCATTTGCATGCCACTACTGCAGATGCGATTGCAGTGCAATTCTAGGGGGCTGTTTATTATAAATCCATATTTGCTTTGACAATCGCAGGAACGCCACAATAGTCATGGAGGGTCGACAAGTTGCAATGAAGATCTTTGAGGATTACACAAAGTCTTGGTACTGGATCCTAGTGTAAGTCATATTTTTTATTTAAGTGATTTATATTTTCTCTAGTTTCAATAGAAATTACTCATTAATTTTAGTGCTAACATTTGAATCAGTGTTCTTTTAATGTCATCAATATACTGGAGTATAATAGTATTTATTAATATTTGTAATGAGATTTGATTTTTATTAGTTTGTTGTAGTAATTTTGTCTCATTTTGTTGGTTTTATTATTATGCTTTTAGTAATATGTCTATTTAATTTTTTATTGTTTTATTTCAGTTTTAAATGAATAATTTTCAGTCTTAGTTTTAGTAATTTTAGTTCTTAAATTGAAGGAAAATTAGAAACGTTGGCTTTGAAACTAGCTGAAATAAAGTATAACAGATTTGTATTTCTATTAACGCAAATGTTTTTTACAGTAAATAGTTTTAAGTTGATGATGATTGCAGTGGTTTAGCTACTTTCTTCCTGCTGTGAACGAGTGTTAATCTGTTTGTTTCTGCAGTTGTTTGTTGATTGCTGTGGTGTTGAGTCTGATCTTCATCGTTCTCCTGCGGTATCTGGCTGGAATCATGGTCTGGGTCATGATCATCATGGTCATCGCTGTCATTGCCTATGGTACAGTCTTCATACACTAAGATACATTAATCTGCTGCAGTACATCTGATGATGCTGCATAAATGGATAAAAACGGTCAATCGTTTGTCTGTTCTTTACACAGGTATTGCTCACTGCAGCATAAAGTATGTCAATATGAAGGACGCGGCTGGCTCTAATATCACTCTACAGCAGCTGGGCTTCCAGCCCGACTTCTCCGTCTACCTGCACATCAGACAGACCTGGCTGGCCTTCAGTGAGTTGCTTCACTGCTTATTTGCTTATATTTTAGGTTAGAGATATGGGGTCAAAAAACAATTTGGCACGTAACTGATATTGCACTAATCTTTGACGAAGATTTAAGGAATGCCATATTGGTCGGAATATCACAGAGACTTGTGGTTAGGCTCTTTTAAAGGGTTAGTTAACCCAGTGTTTCCCAACTTTTTTTTTTTTTTTTTACTGCGGCACTATTTTGATTAGTAAAAAATCCCGCGGCACACCACTATATAAAAATATATCAAAATTGCACACATGCATTGTTTCAAATGGCATTTAAATCTAGATATTAGGTTATGTTGAAAGTAGTTATCCCATTTAATATGAAACTTGAGCTTAAGTCAAGTAGAAACACAATAAGTATGATGTTGTTGGTGATGATACAACAACAAATCTACATATCATCGCTGTCGGGAGGAAACCTCGTATTTAATTAAACACTGTCGTCGAAGTTGGTTTTGTGGCTTTATTTAGCTATGGTCAGACACTTGCACGTGTCATTATAATATTAACATTTTATGAAAATCAAGCTCACATTGAGTTACAAGGTTTTTGACCAGCGAATGAACTGGGACAGCCGCTTCTGAGGCTGTACGGGCATCGCATTACATTTTCATCAGCGTACAATAATGTTTATTTTAGCTATATGGGGTCTCAGTTTTCTTGTTGGAATCTCATGATCAAAATTAGATAATTATAGATATTTAAAACACTATTTGCTTCTAGACTAGATGGCAAAGACTAAGACTATTCTCCACTCTTCAAATGCTAAAAAACATTAGCCTTTATGGACCGTGTTTCTTGAGTAAATAAAATGCTGTACTTGCGCAAACATCAGTTATTTATTTTCCCTTGCACTGCAAACAAGCAGAGATCTCCAGTGGTTTAGTCACAACTTCTTTTAAATGCTTTTTATTGGTTAAATATTTGTGAAACCAACATAAAGACATAAAGGATGACCAATAAGATTTTTTTTTTTTAAATAAAATGAAAAAAAAAAAGAGTACAGTGGTTGGGTTGATTTAACCCAAAAATATTTTCATACACATGCCGTTCCAAATCCATTAGACTATCGTTCATCTTCAGAACACAAACAAAGATATTTTTAATGAGGATATTTTTAATGATTCTCAGATTCTTCATTTGTGTCTTATGTGTTTGGAACGACATGATCGTGAGTGAAAGAAGAAGAAACCACCCAGAACACCCTAAACGCATGAAAACGCCCTAAAAACCACCCACAACAACCTAGGTGGTGAATTAAACATTAGTAAACACCACTCACATTTTCTGTATACGAATATATTTGTTTGCTTATTACTATTTGGCGATAGCTAGCCATTTTTTCTCTCTAATCACATTCAGTTTAGATTGGATCTCACAACTTTGCAAATACATTTTTTTCCATTTTGGCTGCAGATTCGCATTAAAACGTAATTTACATTTAAATATAAATGCAATTAAAATACTTAAAGGTATAGCGGAGGATGTTTTACTTCCTGGTGGGTAGTCTAAACTATTGGTCCTCCTAATTGTCAATCATTCTGGTGAATCAATCAAACTTTTCAAAAAGTGGAGAGGGCGGGTCTTATCTAAAATTTGGAAAGATCCTCCGCTATACCTTTAAGTTTCATTGAAATATTATTGTAAAGGCACTGAACTAACACATGTTTCTTTCTTCAGTAATCATTCTGGCTATTTTGGAGCTCATCATCATCCTCCTCCTCATCTTCCTCAGGAACCGAATCCGGATCGCTGTTGAGCTCATAAAGGAGGCCAGCAGGTTTCTATTTTTCGCAGGATTTTGGCTATTATAAAATTTTATTGGCATATTGGTTATTTTACCTTTTAATCTTTGGTTTGTATTAGTGCTTTAGCATTGGCCTTGTTTACCCTCATTGTGGTTTTCTTTGACCTCTTTCAGGGCCATCGGTTATGTGATGTCATCACTTTTCTACCCGATCTTTACCTTCTTCCTCCTGACCATAGTCATCGCTTACTGGGGTGTCACTGCAGTGTATCCTTCACTCAAGACTCAAGCAGAAATTTTAATGCGTGTTAGCGCTTTTGGACAGGAACTTGCATCTTATAGTCACTCACTTAAATCTAAATTAAAATAGTTCTTAGTTCAGAGGGGCAAAAGGTTAATCCATTACATGCCTTTAAAGGGATAGTTCACCAAAAAATGAAAATGATGTTATAATTTACTCATCCTCAAGTTGTTCCAAACCCGTAGGCATTTCTTTTTTCTGCTGAACACAAAATAAGATATTTTGAAGAATATGGGTAACCAAAACAGTTGATGGACCCCATTGACTTTTGGATACTATGGAAGTCAATGGGGTACATCAACTGTTTGCTTCATTTTTGGGTGAACTATCCATTTATGAGCCAAAACATCGAATTCAATTCAATGTGCATTACATTTCAATTAAATTTAAATAAATAATTTAATCAGAATACACAGATACTCAGACTTTTGTATGACCGTCAGTACAGACAGATGCTTTTTGCCCTCATAATGGTGTAGTTTACAGCATCTGCCTGAAGAGGATAATGGTTTGTAATGGATTATTTTATAATAAGATAAAAAAAGTTGGGGATATTTTTATGATAGCAATGCTATAGTTAAACATTCCCAGCAGCAAGCAATTATTTATATATTGTAAAAAGTGTTTTGTATATGTATATGTATATATGTCATGATTGCACCAGTACTAGTCCTTAATCGCCCTGGTCAGTTTTCTCTCTACATCTAGTGAACCTGTTTATAAGGTTTTCAACGAAACAGAATGTTCATATGCCAGACAAACCTGCATCCCTGAGGTGTGTATGCATAAATGTATATTTATTTATTTATTTATTGAGTATAGTCATAGTATTAAAATATTAGGTGCACAATTCAATTTTTTTTATGCAAATATGTAGTACTTTATAAATATAAATTGATAAAATCAGCTAATATGCTGCACTATTGTGCACTATAACAGTTACCCAAACACCTGAAGGCAAAGGTTTTCTGATTTTTACACTACAAAGAATTTATTTATTGATATATATAAAGAATGATACTTGTTTATTGGAGTTTATATAAATGTCTGACGTGGAATAAAATTCTGTGGATGTACTGAAGCAGGCTTGATGGAAAAATCTAGTCTGTTTTAAAGTAAGTGAATAATCCGTGTTTCTCATTTCCCTGATCCTTGTAGAACTACAGTCTTTCTGCTATGAAGAAAGATTGTCCGCAGTCTGAGTGCCTGTTTGCGTTCTACGGTGGGGAAACGCCGTATCACAAATACCTGATCGTCCTTCAGTTCTACAACGTTTTCCTGTTCTTCTGGTGTGCCAACTTTGTCACTGCTCTGGGTCAGATGACTCTGGCAGGAGCGTTTGCGTCCTACTACTGGGCTTTAAAAAAACCCGACCACATCCCCGCTTTCCCGTTGTGTGCCTCTCTGGGCAGATCCCTGAGGTACGGCTTTAGAAAAAAATATATGCACGTTAGCAAAGTGTGTCATTCGGGTCCTAGGGACGATTTTGATACGTTTGATGCATTTTGTCCACACGCAGGTATCACACAGGCTCTCTGGCGTTTGGTTCTCTCATCCTCGCCATCGTCCAGATTATCAGGGTTCTGCTGGAGTATATTGACCACAAACTCAAAGGTACAGTAAGAGAAAACATTTCAACAGAGCGTTTATAGTCAGTCATAACTCGGTTGATTACGATAGGTTAATCACGGCAATATGTGTGCATACACTGAAAGTAGAAAAAAAATTCACTCTGTAAATTTTACAGTTAATTGCGAAGAAAGTGAAAATAGAATTTTCTTATAAATAGCTTTTTCTATTAATATTTGTTTCATTTACAACTTTGAAAAAGGTTTTTTTTTTACAGTGTATAATGACTGTTGAATAATAATTAACTATTAATAATAAAATAATAATTGACCATTGTCACATATTCTAGTTTCATGTCTCTCGAATCACTCTCCAGCCTTGTTCACATAATTACTTCAACTGGTTATTATCGCAAAATAAGCCCTTTTAGGCCCCGTCCACACTACTGCGTTTTAGTTTAAAAACGGAGAATTAAAACGAATACGATCTCCATCCACACCAGCGTTTTAGCTGCGTATTAGAATTGATCTCCGTCCACATTAAAACGACTGAAAACGCGGATCACGTGACCATTCACCAACACTGGGCATGTGCGTGCCGGTGTAAACCTAGAGACTTTAAAACATAGACTGTAAAAAAATGCTTTCAAACATCAAAATGTCATTTATTAATATGTATTTGTGTCAAAATGACATATAAACATCTTTTTCTATTCTATTTTGCCTGGAAACGCTTCCAACACACTTGCGTGTCGCATGAAAAATAGGCGTCAGTTCTATTTCTAGCATGCACGCGTTTACCGCGCGAGCCGCGCCTGAGACGCGGCAGTTTCTTACTGTAAGAAACTGTTCTAGCGAGTGATGTTTACTGGTACTGAATATTACCTGTGTAATGTGTATACTCCATGACTGATGACACCCAATCATAGAGCCGAGCGTGAGCCTCCGCGTCATCGTTTCTAAAGTCCTCCGTTTTGACCCGTCCAGACTAAAACGCCCTCCGGAGATTCAAAACGAAAAACGGGTCGGCAGCGTTTCTAAACTTCTCCGTTTTGGGTCTCCGTTTTTGCCGTTTTAGTGTGGACGGGAGGTGCAAACGTAGCAAAAGGTCTCAGTTTTTAAACGAAAACGCAGTAGTGTGGACGGGGCCTTAGGGCGATTAGAGACCCTGCAGGTTATTCTTTTGAGATGACGGTGAACATTATCCCTTGCCATATCTCACACTGCCCACTGTAATCTGTTTGTGAACTCTTCTGCCCACAGGAGCAGAGAATAAATTCGCCAAGTTCTTGCTGTGCTGTTTGAAATGCTGCTTCTGGTGCCTGGAGAAGTTCATCAAGTTCATAAACAGGAATGCTTACATTATGGTGCGTGGTCGTACACTACATCGTATTATTTAAAGCAGAAACTCTTGGACTGATTGAATTAAACCAGGGGTGTCCAATCCTGCACCTGGTGGGCCACTGTCCTGTAGAGATCAACTCCAACCCTAATCAAACACACCTGAACCAGATAATCAAGGTCTTCAGACTCACTAAAATCCAAAATCGCCCCCTATACCCTCAAATAGGGAACTATTTGAGAGGACAGCCATTTTTAGTGGCGTCCGAGTGCACTCATTCACCATAAACCAACCGAGTGCACTCATTCAATCCCATAATGCACTGCAATAACAAGTGTACGGCCGATGTACACTCAACGGCTGTCCAAATTCACTCATTTGTTTTCATTGACCTCTTCAAGTGAGCTGTAACATCAGACTAACATAGGGAATAGTGATTATGGAAGTGAGGCTATAGAGGGGGATTTTGAATTCAGTCATGTCTTATTATTCAGTCTTATTATTAGGAGATATGAGGGTCCATGGCTCTACCATTGGAGAAAGTGTAACGGCTAACTTGATCACATGTGCTTTGATAAACAATCACGTTACAGCATTGACGTCATTGAATTGAGTTGTGTGACAGTCAATCACTGTTTGCGAAGACCATAGAAATAAATGAGAAGTGGCGTAAACTGAATCATACCTGTTGCGCAATTGTCAGTGACTTCTCTTATAAAAAAGCATTTTTTTCTGGTGTTAACTAAAAAATTGTTCAATCAAAAATGAAAGTTTAAGAGCAAACATGTTGAAGATTAGCCGATGGATGTCGATTAATTAAATGATAAGCTATTTTTCTCACAAAAGTGGTTTATTCAACGTAGTGAAGTCTCTCCTCCATTGACATCCATTTAAAAAAAACTGCCTCTGGTCAGCAGGAGTTACGCTTTTCTTTTTCTTTTTTTGGCTAAGGTTGCGGTTGCTTTTCATCAAGTGTCTTTGCTAGAAACTTCCAGGCAGGACTGTTGAGACTAAGCTTTGCAGGACAGTGGCCCTCCAGGAGCAGGATTGGACACCCCTGAACTAAACTGACTGTGCTGATTCCTTCTTTTGAAGTGTTTAATGTAGTTTCATCACTCTCAGCCGGAGAAATTATGAACTAATGTGTCAAAGAGGAGGCAGTCTTCATTTTTTTGCTGAAGCCTACGTATAATATAGAATGAATGGGAATCTTAATAACATATGCAGTCTTTGTTGAATAAGCGTCTCTTCTGTCACAGGTGGCCATATACGGTAAAAACTTCTGCCGGTCAGCAAGTGATGCTTTCATGCTCCTGATGAGAAATGTAATCAGGTGAGTGAACCCCTGACACTGCACTAAATGCCGCCGCTAGAGTTCTTACGAGATCAAGAAAATATGATCATATAACACCGATTTTATCATCACTGCATTGGTTACCTATAAAGTTCCGTATTAATGATAAGATATTGCTACTGACTTATAAAGCCCTAAACGGCTTAGCTCCAGTCTATTTAACGGATCTTCTATCACCCTATAATCCATCGCGCTCTTTAAGATCACTAAATTCAAGGCTTTTGGTCATACCTAGGATATCCAGAACCACCAAAGGAGGGAGAGCATTTTCACATTTGGCTCCAAAACTCTGGAATAGTCTTCCTGATACTGTTCGTTGCTCAGACTCGCTCTCCCAGTTTAAAACTAGATTAAAGTCGCATCTCTTCAGCCAGGCATTCATATAATCCTACAGTTCAAACTACAATCCGTCCTCTAGCTCATAAATGCCAGAGGAGAACTGGCCCCCGACTGAGCCTGGGTTCTCCCAAGGTTTTTTTTTCTCCATTAGGTCACCTGATGGAGTTTTAGGACACCATTAGGTCACTTGATGGAGTTTTTCGGTTCCTTGCCACTGTTGCCTTTGGCTTGCTCAGTTGGGGATATTTTGGGGATATTTAATTTAATTTTATCAATCAATAAATTCCTCTTGAAACAAACTTTGTTGTATTATTTTAATTTAATACTGTGAAGCTGCTTTGATACAATCTGTATTGTGAAAAGCGCTATACAAATAAACTTGACTTGACTGGACTTTAGAGGAGACTGGAACTGAATACAGGGGTTTAACATTTTTAAAGTGACACAGTATCTTAAAAGCACCACTGTTATGCTGTGAAACACTAACAAACAATGATATGTGATGCTGATAACAGCAAGAACGTACTATGCGTATGCAGACCAACAATTAATAAACAAATGCAAGGCAAGATCATTAACAGATCACTAGTTTTGGGACGTTTATATGGGCTGGATGAATTTCAAGCATGTTTTACAGATGTTTTCACTCTCTCGTCACAGGGTTGTAGTCCTGGATAAGGTCACTGATTTCATCTTATTTCTTGGAAAACTCCTTATTGTTGGGCTTGTGGGTAAGTTTTCTGCTTTAGACTGGAGAGAATGAAACCATGTTTAAATAAGACTGAACTGAGGCTTTTCTGATCTCACTCCATCTTTTTTCCTCCCAGGGATCTTCGCTTTCTTCTTCTTCTCAGGACAAACGGATGCGTTTAAGGGTGCTGCACCCAGTCTCCATTATTACTGGGTTCCTATTTTGGTAAGAGGTTTGAGAATAAGAACATGAGAAACAATTATTATCTGAATAGGGCTATAGGCAACATTTATTTGATAAAAAATAACTGTTTTCTATCTGAATATATTGTAAAATGTAACTTATTCCTGTGATCAAAGCTGAATTTTCAGCATCATTACTCCAGTCTTCAGTGTCACATGATCCTTCAGAAATCATTCTAATATGATGATTTGATGATCAAGAAACATTTCTGATTATCATCAATGTTGAAAACCATTTGTGAAAACTGATTTTTGTTGTTGTTGAGGATTCTGTTAGAAATCTTTTGTAACATTGTAAATGTCTTTACTGTCATTTTTAATCAATTGAATGCATCCCTGCTGAATGAAAGTATACATTTCTTTAAAAAAACATGTTTGCGTTCTTCCTCCAGACCGTGTTGGTGGGCTCCTACCTCATCGCCCATGGGTTTTTCAGCGTTTACGCCATGTGTGTGGACACACTCTTCCTCTGCTTCTGTGAGTACTTGCCATTAATAAGAGTTTTCACCTCAGAATCCGGTAGTTCAAGTATAAATATCAATTTTTTTATCCTTTTTAAAATGCTATAGCTTTGCATTCAGGTATTATATCTGTTTGGAAGAAGCCTTATGTCACTAATGACTCTTCATTGCGCATGGCAGTGCATGTAGCTCGGTTTGCTCTTAATAAATATGGCTCGCTAGACTGAGAATTTACTCTGTGTTTCAGTTATGTATTCTGGTATGAGGTGTTTCTAATCTGTCTATGGTGCTTTTCCTCCCTTCATCTCATAATAACCTGATTCTTTCTCTTTCTCTTTTTATGGTTGTTCCCTACACTTTTCTCATCATTCCTCTTTTGGTTTTTCTATACTTCATATTCAATATCTTTTCCTCACAATCAAAATTTCACACATTAATCATTAATCACACACTCATTACCAAACCCACTAACACCACATAAAGGTGAAGACCTTGAGCGTAATGACGGCTCCACAGCGCGTCCGTATTACATGACCGCATCGCTGCACGACATTCTGATGAAGGACACGGACGCGGCTCGGACCCCTGCTTCACATGACGAGACCATCCAGCTGACGGAGCCAGACAAAAACAATTGAAAACTGTTGAAAGTTTCCCAGTTGTCTTTCGTAATATGGAAATATAATCTAATTTATTACATTCAGAGACTGAATGGTCATAAGATTAAATCATAACTGCAGTTAACTAATCATGTGGTCAATCGACTGATAATGAATAATGTATGTTAAGGTAATACAAGGATAGACAGGGAAAATGATCTTGAAAATGAAGTCAACATGAAACTACATTCGTATCACATTTTAATTATATAATGTGATGTTTCTCCAAATGAAACAGGATGTTAAAGAGGTCATATGATGCTATTTTAATTGAGTAGGTGTAATGGAGTAACATGCTTTAATGTTCAAAAAACATTATTTTTCTCATTGTATATTATTGCAGCTCCTCTATTCCCAGTCTGTTCGAAACGCGCTGATTTCTTCAAGCCCGTCCCTCTAAAAAGCGCGGTGTGCTCTGATTGGCCAGCAGACCCGCTGCATTGTGATTGGCTAAACACCAAACGTGTGTCGGAAATGTAACGTCCCTTTACCATTATCAAGAGCTTCAGATTCCGAGGCTTTAAGCAATTGTAAATGCACAGTTAATGTCGTCGTTTTCCCGGATCGGTTCGAGCCTGAGTCGGATTCTGAAAATGCGGATGATCAAGCCGATCGATCGGAAGCAACTTTGCAAGTGCGATTTGGGCAAAAACGTTCACAGTAATAAATGGAAAAATATTACTTCCACAGTAAGTAGTCTTTGCATATAGCCGGAGTTGTACTCTCCCAGATTCAGGAAGCTGTCCTCTGTAAAATGTGCTGTGCACAAGCAAACTTTTGGATTGTATTGCTCAAGAACGTAACCACTGAATCCTGATATCATCAGTTTTCGGAAGGCCAAACCCAGTGGTTTTGCTTTCGCATCCAAACACACAGCGTCACAGCGTCTCAGCGACATGACCACTACAATTCTCTGAAGCTTCGCCTTCTTTCTTTGAGTATGACTTTGGGTGGCATTATGCTAATAGTTCACATTGTGACGTAGATGATCAAGGTAGTTATATCTGTTCTTCAATCGAGGCCATTTAGGCTGGTCTGGATCAGTGTTCTCTCTTATAAATCTCTGTGGGAAAGCATGAGCTTTATAACTTCACAGATCGTATACATGCACATACAGATCCATTACACACTAAAGGAAAAAGAAAGCATAAAAAAGTGTCATAGGACTCCTTTAAATGATCAAATTAGTAACACTTTACAATTAAGTTTCAATTGTTAACATTAGTTGACTGCATTATTTAACATGAACTAACTATGAGCAATATTTCTTCAGCATTTCTTAATCTTATTTGGTGTTAATTTCAGGATTTACTAATACAGTATTAAAATCAAAAGTTGTATTTGTTAATTTTATTTAATGGACCTGAACTATCACAACTATCACAAACTTGTGTTTTTTATTAATTAAAGGTGTAGCGGAGGATGTTTTACTTCCTGGTGGATCACCTATACTATTGGTCCTCCTAATTGTCAATCATTCTGGTGAATCAATCAAACTTTTCAAAAAGTGGAGAGGGCGGGTCTTATCTAAAATTTGGAAAGATCCTCCGCTATACCTTTAACTTTAACAAAGATTAATAAATACTGCAACAAATATGTTGCTTCTTGTTAGTTAGTGTCAGCTGATGCATTAACTGGCATAACTAATGGGACCTAATTGCAAAGTGTTAACCATAAAAACAATAGTGGCACTTGGATGATGAAAAGTGTCTCTATATGAAAAAGAAAAGGGCTTAATATTACGTTTTAATAAACATATGTGAAGACAACCAATGAATCGTGCAGAAATGTTCGGTCAATGTTGATTTCATGTTGACTTTAAAGTGGCCTTTTGCTTTGCGTCTGTTAATTCAAATAAAAAAATCAATTCATAGTTATAATATGAATAGTTGTAAATAAAACAAAGATTATTGGAGTATGTTTTATAAGAAAGTCTTTCTACTTCATTTTTTTTCAGTGTAGGATTTATTTTTAGGTCAGAAATTATCAGTAAATTTCACAAATAATTACAACAGCAAGTAACACATGGAAGTAAGCACGAGATTTTGAAGTAGAAAAACCTAAATAGTATTTTCTTCTAATACATATTCCAATAATATTTTTTTTTTATTTACAACTTCGTTGTAAGTAATATAATTTTTTACACTGTGCATCAAAATTAGTGATTCAGTGTTTTTAGTTGTCCGTACTGTCAGATGAATGATGCATTTATTTATTTTAATTTTTTTATGTACTTGCTGTTTTATTCTACGATAGACTGAACATCCAATGTTACTATTAAACAGCTGATAATATTTCTGTATTTCCTGTAGATTGTAAGCCATATCTATTTAATGCACTTTAAGGTTGGTTATTGTTTTTGGTTGCACTTTGCATCCGGTTTTGGAAAACCAAAACACCTTGTTGCCTTCTTGAGATGCCTTTAACTTTGCTGCCTTTTCCACTGTCTTTTGGATGCTTTCATTCTTAATGTCTTTTTTTATCTTTAATAAATACTATGCAAGAAGGGACGTGTTATTTAGGTCTGTTTACATTTTTGTGTGAGGAGTTTGTCACTTTCCTTTCCTCCTATGGCTAAAGGTAGACCATGGCTTGTTTATTCCTCAACTCTTTTCTCACATTCTCCATTTATCGCAGTGGAGGACCTGGAGAGGAACGACGGCAGCTCAGAACGACCCTATCTGATGTCTGATAACCTTCTCAATGTTCTGAAGAAGAAGAACCAGGCCAACTAGTCCACACCGACGGTCAGGGTTATACGTACAGTACGTGCATGTTTTCTGTGAGGCCTTGAAAAACTGAAGGTGCCTGAAATCGCTTTCATTGCCATACTCACCGTGCCTTAGAGAGCCAGAGACAATCATATTAATTATGAAACGCATCAACCGTGATTGCCTTCTGTGTCTCAGCCATACATTGAGATTTATAATGCAGGAACACTACCAAAAACTTATTTTTACAATTAGGTGAAATTACACCTCTGCTTTTTTCAGAGGCTTTTTTAAGAAGATTTATTGAAATAACTGACAAGCATTTTAATGGCCACTTTAAAGAATACCAGAAATGTTAGGAAGTGTTTCGCCCTAGGTTTGCATTTTGATATTTAGTTAACTTTTTCTTGTTTATATTTATGGTTTTTATACAAAAACACAATTCGGTGTCGTTCAGCGTGCTGTTGGATAGGATTGTTAAATATTTTTTTTCTTTGCCTATATATATATATATATATATGCATAATCGATCATAAAACAATGTTTATGATTAAATGTTTCAGATTCATGTTTACTTCAATATTAGATCATCCATTTATGTTCCTAAGAGCTAAATCTGTGGCCTTGTGTACATTTACAATAAGAAGTGCCTGTATGTAGTTCAAACAGTTAAAGACTTCGACTTGAAAGGTGTTCATTTATTTAGTGTTTTAAGATTTTTGTTACATGTTGGCATGCCTCAATGCATGGTAAATAAAGACTTTTCTACAAAAAAAAACGTGTGTAAAACTTGTTTATGAGACCTTATTGATATGTTTTTTTATTATCATCTTGAACATAAAAAATGTGAATTAACTTCTATATCAAATGCTCATTTTAGCACCCACGTTTTTATTGGCTGTAGAACTTTCTCATTTTTCAGTTACCCACTAGATGGCGCTGTTTATTACAGAAGCTGTGAATTGGAGAAAATTTGAATTATCAAATGTATTTATGTGTTAAACAAAAAACAAAAAAACAGGTCTAACATAATGAGAAAATACTTAATTCGTAATTCATTACCAGTCAAACATTTTGGAATCATTACGTTTTTATTTTTTTATTGTTAATTGTTTTTTTGTTTACATTTATTTGATCAAAAATACAGTAGAACAGTATATGAAGAGTTCAGATGCAAAAGCCTCTAAATGCCATCTGAAATTTTCTTATAGAATGATCATTTTTATCAAGCTTGTATATTTAAGTTCAGTAATTTCACTTAAATGACAATTAATAGGTAATCTTCATTGCGATTTAAGTGAAATTATTGAATTTAAATATACAAGCTTGATAAAAATGATCATTCTATAAGAAATTTCAGATGGCATTTAGAGGCTTTTGCATCTGAACTCTTCATATACAGTAGGGTGAATTGAGGGAAATTTACCCAAGTTCAATTTTAAAGTCACCATTTAATCAAAATGAACAATTCTTATTTTTTTACGGAATATTGCAGTAGGCTATTTATTATGAATGGTTTATCCGTGCACAATTATTTATATATTTTTTTAGTTCATGTGCCATGTAATCTTTAATCCAAATAACTTCCCCTCACTCTTCTTTTCTCTGATGATGTGTTTACTGGTGCGAGGGTGGGATCAACCTGTCACTCACATCAGATCAACCAATAGCAAACCACAACCATCCAATCAATTCCCCATGAACAAAATGAAGCCCTGCCCTACAGTTACTCTTGTCCAGGAAGACAGTTCACTCAGATGAAGGCCTACGGGTGCTTAAAGTCCAGTTCATGACTTCAGTTGTGTTCAAGTCACTTTCTTCGTTGTTAGTGTAGCCTACCTTCTCTTAACTGGCCTACACTTAAATACAGCAAGATTTTTAAACTCTACTTTTAGAAAATGAAGAACAAAGAATGTGCATCTTTTTTTTTGTTTGTGTTTTTTTTTGTGTGTTTTTTGTTGTTGCTGTTTTATGTTTTTAATTCATTTGAAGCCGCTGTAAACTTTATCGTTACATATTATATTGTTATATGACAATGCTATTATATTTTGTGCAGGCAATTATAGATTATTTAGTTGTAGGCATAAATACATAAAATAATTTAAAAAGCCTGTCACTGCTAAATATTGTTATTATGCCACGTTTCTCACTGAAACGCCCCAACTCATACACTTTCGTATTTACGCCATATGCCTTTAACACAACCTGAACACCATAGGCTACATCACAATATCTAACCAGAAAATAAAAATGGTTTCTAATAGGCTATTCTACAATTCTAAGAACAGTCGAATATTGGGAAAAGTTATAAACCACAAAATCACAGTCCCATAAGGAAGTTCTGTTGCGCTACAAATAACCGTGTTATTAAAAAAAAAAAAATCCTCCTAGGTTACACTGTTTTCAAAGTGACTGAATTCCCTCAACAATAGAGGCTACAGAAGCTCAGCTCCCATAGTAACGTGTGAATGCTTTGCCATGATAGCCACATCTCCAGGGACTGGTTTCAGTTTTATAGAGCTCATACACTTTTAGAGTTCAGTCCACAGCTCAGGTTTCAAGTTATTGTTCCATCATATTATTCCATCATATTAGGATCGGTTTTGTGGCCTTTGCCTCTAGCTATCTTCTTTTTTCTTTTTTTTTCTTTTTTTACAATATGTTAACCATGTCCTAATTATATTCTCACCTAATTTAGCTTCTCAACATCAACATCATTTGAGTTTTTAGTGAGTGACACCTGCTTTCATATTAATGAAGCACAAACTATACGTCTCTACATACACACGTCTCTACCAGAGTGTAAAATATTATTTGGAAACTAAGCCGCAGTTAGATGAGATGCTCGGCAGTGACGAGTGACGACAGTAACACGTCACACAGATCCCACGGGACGCACGCACGAGCTCTTGGCCTCCGTTGTGCGCCATCCAGAAAAGCCCTTCCCTCGGGCGGTTCATTCTGATCTCGAGCCCTGTACTTTATGAAGAGGATATAAGTAATAATTCAAATAGAATAGAGCCTTTATAATGTATTTGGCACACAAAGTAGCCTAGGCCTACTATATATTTATATATATTATCTGACATTTTTCTGATATTAAGATGTTCACAATATTAAGGTGTCTTAGCCTATTATTTGGGCTGTTTTAACATTTAGTTTGTCATTTGTCAATATTAAAATTGATTTTGTATTGAAATTTGTAATTTTAGATATGCAAGTACATCTATATGTTAATTTTTATTGAAAAATAATTAAGTAATGAAGTAATATTCACAACTCTAAAAATAATAAATAGCCTATTTATTGATTAATATCGCGTTCTCCTGACGCGGTAACAATAGTAACAGTTCGCTAATCCAACAGTTCGCTGGCAAAACGTATAAAAGCAAGGGTTAAATAACTTCAACATACTTTTATAGTGGCACATACTACAAATATAACCTTCGTGTTTTCTTTTAACACATTTAAGATAGTTTACTGTGAGCTGACAGCGCCATCACGTGGGTCGCGCGAGAGGAAGATCAACAGATGCGCCTCGAAACTTTCAGTAAAAAATTCCTTCGAATCGAATTCGAATTCCTTCAAAAAATCGATTTAAAGATTGTCAGTTGCGTTCAGGCAACGTTCTAGTGTTGTGTCGTACAGTGTATACTTCCTTCTTTAACACCTCCCACTTCATGATGCCCTTATGAGCGCAGGTGAAACGACACAGCAGTGCGGTCAGTCTGCCTCTAAGGAAGGATATTTTAACATGATGGGGATTTTAGACTGGCGCTTCTGAAGTTATAGAGAATTTTTCTAATAATCGTTTTTTTTCCCATATATATATCTTTGATAATCTGTTATTATTCTAAACATCTGTTTGCAGCTGTAGGCTACTATAAATAACGTTTTATGCAACTCTCAAGATGTTTATTTTCTAGCGAATAATTCTGTTCTCTATAGTGCAATTAATTTATTTTTATTTCATTTTTACTTTTATGGTTATTCGTGAGGATGGAAAGGATTATATCGTAAACGCATCCTCGTAGAAATGGGAAAATGGGAGTTGACAATGGTAAGACGATGAATGATTTATTTCTGATGTCTGTGTTAAATGTAAAGTAGATACTGTACAGTCGCACACATAATGTAACTGTGTTATGATTATGAATCGATTTGTGTGTGTGTGTGTGTGTGTTGAATGTGTGTAGCTGTGCCCTGAATGCACTTTAAATAGAGTAACAGATCGTGTTTAGAAAATGTGCTGTCCCAGCACCTGACAGATATACATCATTGCTGACAGACGAGGCCATTCAATGTGGGTCAGAGAGAGAGGGGCTGGGTGTTACTGGGTTAAAATAAATGGTAATGAATCACAGAAATACAATAGGAGAGACCGGGGGCAAGTTGTCACAGTGGCTATACATTTTCACACGTGAGATTTTTCTCGCATTGGGTTTGAAATATCGAATTCAAAACTGGATATTTTTTGTAACTATTTTTGTAATGCTGTAAAACCAAGTAAGTATTTTGCAATTGATTTATTACAATGTTATTACAACGGGATGCGTTTTTATTTATTTTTAGGTCAGTTTAATATAATTTAAAGTGAATTGTGCAGCAAAACTGATTATACTTTCAAATTTAAGGCAGCTGCTGAAATTAGTTTTTTTTTTTTTTTAGAGTATAAAATTACTCAAAATGCATTACAGTAATGCATATTATTTCTATATTTGTCTTATTGTGCTGTATAATTAGCTTATGATGTACCGTATGTTCTGAACTGACTGATCTTCAACAGCCACCAGTTTGTGCCCAGTTTGTGTGTGTCATGTGCCTCTGTTTTGTCTGCTGTGGGATTTGGGCTGGTGAATGTTGGCAACAGACATTAAGCCGAAGTAAATGACCTAGTCAGCAGCATTTCCAGTACAGCTTTTGTTGAATAGCTCCGGAATCTGTGTTTGTTGGGCGTCACATAAAATACATAGTGATTTTTGTTCAAAAATGTTATTCTTTTACTTTTCCTTGAATAATAGCAACTTCTCTCGTGCTTCCTGCTATCAGATGGCAAATGCCCATGTTTGACCTGGTGTGATCGAGTAAAAAATGTTATGAATGTGACATTACAGTAACTGGGTCATTCCTGAGATTCAGTAATATTTCAGTCCCCAGAAATATATTCAGTCCCCCGGTTCACCAAAATAAAACGTTAAAAGCTTTTCACAATACTTCAGTATGTCCGTTATGCATTTATATAATTACAATCATAAAATAATGCCTTATTATTTCTATCGTACACTATAAGCATTCTGTCATGTCCCTGAGGAACTTTACTGAATTTGTACTTAGAAAATATTTAACAAAATGTCCACAATGTCTATAATTTTGGCAATATTGTAAGAATTTATTTGTTACTTTCTTGTGAAAAATATTTTTCTTAAAAAAAAAGAAGGAAGTATTTTGTAAAAAAAAAAAAAACAGACTATAAAGTTACATCCCTGTCTGAACTCAAACCCGTCGCCAACTATTCTCCACCTATAATAATTTAGACTCCACCATATGTGACATCACTTACCACATTTACATTTACATTTAGTCATTTAGCAGACGCTTTTGTCCAAAGCGACTTACAAATTGGGACTAAATTAAGCAAGTCATCGTGAAGAGGCAAAAAACAACGCAAGAAGTGCTCAAAATACGAAGTTCAGGCATTATTCAGAGTAGCATAAGCCCGATAAGCGAGAATTTACAGGAAAATAATTTTCCTGTAACTTACCAGAAATTACATAATTCAGGTCTCTTTAACAGTGTTGAAGAAGATAGTAAGTACTATCCTAGTTTTTAATTCTTGTTTTGAGGTGTATTATAGTCAGGGAGGATACTGTCAAACTTAACAACTCAACCCCATCACATAAAATGAACATGGAAAATTATAATTTTTCTCAATTTGATTTAAATCTATAAGTATACACAATGTACTTATTTCATTGCTGCCATACATGGTCTACTGTCCTACACTACACACGGAGCAATGGGCATTTTGCGGAAAAAAAACCCTCAACCCCGTCACACTCATCATGAGGGGGATGAGGTATGAGGGACACATGAGCAGTAGGTACTGTAGATGTTTGTTTCATAACAAGTTTGGAATAAAATCCTTTTTAAACCAATTACATTTTGTCCATTACGGGGTTGAAAATAAAAGGTGTTTAAATCTGAAGAAAAACCCCCTGAAAATAATAAAAGGTCTTTAACGCCTGAGGTGGGAAAATATGATTTGATATGTGCCTAATAATGTAGGGTATTTAGAAAATTAATTATATGTAGTTTAGAAAAATCCAAGTTGAAATATTACCGAATTCCAGGAATGACCCAACTATTAATGTGCAGTTTAGATGAGATATAGAGCTGAAAGAGCAACCAGCGTGGGTTTGAAATAGGACAAGATTTTAAAAATGGCTTATAAAGGTTAAAAAATACAAGCAGGTATTGATTTTGAGAAACAGGAATGTTGTGCGTGTCATATTATGCAGCTTTAATGATATGTTTTGTATATATAATGCTATGTTTTGTGTCCCAGGTTGAAAATACAGAGTCCCAGGTGCATGTCCTTTGAACTGAAGCGCTCTGCCTCTTGAGCTGCAGACAGGTTCTCATTAGCTGTAGTGTTTGTTCCCTGGAATAAATCAAAGAACACCCCATTTTGCTTATTCATAAGGACAGACTCATGTTATATTCAAAGATGAAGATTATAAGTTACGATAGCTGTAGTTATTAGGGATTGCTGAGCTTTTTCAAAAAGCCACTGCTCTAAAACAAGAGTTTAAAACTTTCCTGGCCATCCAGAACACCCTAGCGACCATCTTAGCAACCACCTAGAACACCATAGCAACACCCTGGCAACTGGCAAATCAATAGCATCATGCTGGTCCATTTTTCGTACACTCTTCACATAGAAACCTCCCAGAAACATCCTAGCAACTGCATAGCAATGCCACTTCACATAGCAACCACCCTGAAACGCCCTAGCAACTGCAAAGCAACACCCTGGCAACCCTCAACACAAAGGCATCATGCTTGTGCATTTTCAAACAGTCTGACTCTTCACATAGCAACCACCCAGAAACGCCCTAGCAACTGCAAAGCAACACCCTGGCAACCCTCAACACAATAGCACCATGCTTGTGCATTTTCCAACACTCTGACTCTTCACATAGCAACCACCCAGAAACGCCCTAGCAACTGCATATCAATGCATCTTCACATAGCAACCACCCTGAAACACCCTATCAACTGCATAGCAATGTATCTTCACATAGCAACCACCCTGAAACACCCTAGCAATTGCATATAAATGCATCTTCACATAGCAACCACCCTAAAACGCCCTAGCAACTGCATAGCAATGCATCTTCACATAGCAACCATCCAGGAACGCCCCAGTAATTGCATAGCAATACCCTGGCAACCCACAACACAATAGCATCATGCTTGTGCATTTTCATACACTCTTCACATAGCAACCACCCAGAAACGCCCTAGCAACTGCATAGCAACATGCTTTTCTTGACTATTTTTCTTGACTTTATTTCTCTTCAAGCACATGTTCATCCACCTGAAGCTTTGGATTTGAACAGTAGTCTCTTGTTTTGCTTGCTTGTGTTTTCACATCTTCAGCTCTCCTCTTGTTTATCCGTTTAACCCGTCAATAATGGGCTGTAATTGATAGTCTTCAGTGTCATACCCGCTTCTAATAGTTGTTTACAGTCAACACACAACCTATACTCAGCAAAAGAGGTAATCCTGACTTCAAAATCCCTCAGGTGTGCTGGTGTGGACTTGCCCTAATGTTATAGTGACATCAGCTGCTAGTCAGCCAGATGAAGCTTGTAATAATGACTCTTTGTCCTCGTGTCTGTGGTTTGCAAATCCATGCTGCTTTTAGCTGACAGCTCAGTCACCAGTGTTGTTTTACAAACAGTGCATAATGGGAAGGGTTTTTGTTGAAAAGTGTGCTTAGTATTTGATTTAGAACATGTCTCGTCCGTTTAGTAGCTATGTTATGGTTTCTTTGCTTGACTTGAATGTTTATAATATAAACATTTTAAAATGTATATGAATCAGTAAGGGAAGCGTGTACACTATTCTTACATTTGGGGTCATACTTTTATTCAGTAAAGATGCAATAAACTGATCACAGATACATTTATAATGTTACAAAAGATTTATATTTAAAATAAATGCTGTTCTTTTGAACTTTCTGTGCATCAAAGTATCCTGAAAAAAGTATCATGGTTTCCACAATAATATTGTGCAGCACAACCGTTTTCAACATTGATAATAATCAGAAATGTTCCTCAAATCATCATATTAGAATGATTTCTGAAGGATCATGTGACACTGAAGACTGGAGTAATGATGCTGAAAATTCAGCTTTGATCACAGGAATAAATTACTTAAAAAAATATATTCAAAATAGAAAACAGCTATTTTAAATTGTACAAATATTTCACAATATTACTATTTTCACTGTATTTTTGGTCAAATAAATTCAGCCTTGGTGAACAGAAGAGACTTCTTTCAAAGATATTCTTTGAATAATTCTTACCCACCCCAAACATTTGAATGGTAGTGTATATTTTAGATATTATGAACGGATGTATAGTGTCCTTGCTTATTTACTCACCCTTATTCAATTCTTAAAACAAATTTTGTCAATTTGTTTTGTTGTTGTTAGATTTCTGCGGAACATATGACTAAGTATGGACTTGGAACAACGTGTATAAGTCAATATAGAAAATCATTAAAAAAAAATCTGTTGCCAGGGTGTTGCTATGCAGTTGCTAGGGCATTCCTGGCTGGTTGCTATGTGAAGCGGCATTGCTATGCAGTTGCTAGGGTGTTTCTGGGTTGTCGCTATATGAAGAGAATGAAAATGCACCAGCCTGACGCTATCGTGTTGTGGGTTGCCAGGGTGTTGCTATGCAGTTGCTATGGCGTTCCTGGGTGGTTGCTATGTGAAAAGGCATTTCTACATATTATTATCATTATTTTTTTTATTTTTTTTTTGTTTTTTTCAAAGGAGCCTGTTCAGGAGTGGGGCGAGGAGCATGAAGACGGGGCGGTGTTTGGGATCACCCTGCGCAGAGAGCCGGTCCTGCACTCAGCCGAGCCCACCGAGGCTTTCGTTCAGTACCGCACATGTAAAGTGCGCAGGTTAAAAGCGGCCACGCTGGACAGGCTGGTCTCTCATCTTCTGGACCCCTGCTGTCAGGAGCAAGACTACGGCAGAATACTGCTGTCCACGTATCACACCTTCACCAGCTCCAACAAACTCATCGAGATGCTCTTCCAGAGGTGTGTGTTCAGAGGTGCATATGGAAATATGTGTTTGCAATAACAGGCTGTATTTGGCTATCTGTTTGTGTGTATTGGATTTCTCTATGCCATTAAGTCATATAGTACGTCATCATTGATCACTTCCTTGAACTCATGAATTACTTCTGGTCTCGGTGGGTTAATGGGTTCATTTATTACTTTTTTTATGAGAAACACTGCATTAATTAGGCCCATTTTGATGATATTTTTCTATTTTTCACACTTTTGATTTAACACATGGGTTGTGAAAGTCTGTTCAGACAGGCCTATTTCGTCTTGGTTGAATCTTGCATCTAAAAGCATTACTTTTAACTCTTTCCCCGCCAGCGTTTAAAAAAAAGTTGCCAGCCAAGTTACTTTCTCAACATAATGTGTGTCTTGACAAACTCTTTAATCTAGATTAATTATCTCTAATCACCATTGAGCTGAGGAAAACAAAAACTAAATTCAAGCTCTAGATCTCTGAAAACAAGTCTTAATCTTATGCAATTTTGCTTCTCTAGTAAATTCATCTTGGTTTAAGGATATTTCTTTTTTTTTGTGTGTGTTTTTTTTACTGTAAAACCAGACAAATACTAATAAGGAAAGGCTATGCAGTTTTTGCATCAGTCTGTCAGTCATTCTTGAATGTGTAAAATGAAAAGGTGTGTCTTGATAGCTACTCTCTGTTATAACACTGTTTTGTCAATAAGGTTTCATGACAAGACGTCTCAAAGTAATTAAGCACTACAGTACTGTTAATGTTTTACATAAATACTATTTATAAAGAAGTATACCTTTTCATATTTTCTGATAGGGACAACTTTGCCTCTTCGCTTGACAGCACCAGTTACCCTGACAGGTAAAAATATACGCTGACAATAAGATGTTTTTAACACTTTTTTTATGTCCAGTAGACCTTGATTAAATGAGTCTGGTTAGGGCCTGTCTGTTTATCCAACCGATAGCATATATTATTTTTGAAATTATGTTTTGTGCCACTATAGTGGTGGAGAAATTACATGCTGGATCTTTAAGTCAAGTCAACTCACCTTTATTTATATAGCGCTTCATACAATACAGATTGTTTCAAAGCATCTTCACCGTGATAAACAGGAAAATAATGATCAATGATGTAAAGCAGTGTCATTATTCAGCTGAAGTCAGTTCAGTCTCGATTTAATTCAACTTTAAACAATTCTGCTCATTTAGTAGGGTTTCTGATGTACAATTTTGAAAATACAGCTTCAATATTTGATTTGTTTTTCCCCTCTTTCCTGATTCCCTCGTACTGTAGCTCTTTGTGGACTTTGCTTCAGATGTGGTTGGACGAGTACAGTGATGATTTCAGGGATCCTCCCATGCACTCTTCCCTGCGTCTCATGTGCTTACAGCTGAGTGGACGTCCCGCTCTCTTCCCCCTGGCTAAACACTATGACGCGCTCCTGAAGAAATTCCAGACTGAAGGTCATTGCGCGATTATTTGTTTGTTTGTTGTGCACATCATTTTAAGATTTAATTTTTTGTTATAGGCTGAAAAATGTGTATGAGTGACATTTATCCTCTTGAATAAGTGAAGCCAACTACAATTTAAGCTCTTCTGTCTTTTGCACATCCAGATATTGTGGCAGATTGTCCAGTTGATTATATAGAAGAACCAGCCTTGAATAAGGAGGCGAAAGACGATGAGTCAGATAACCTTGCAGATTTCATGGATTTCTCCGTCACAGATGTTGCAGAACAGCTCACCCGTATGGATACCGTGAGTGCCTGTGTTTCATTGCTTGCATGCTTATGATCATGGTGACAGTCATCTTGTAATGTTGGTGTTCCTGATGTTGTAGGACTTGTTCATGAAGGTAGTCCCTTTGCAGTGTCTGGGCTGTGTGTGGTCCCAACGAGACAAGAATGAGAACCTCTCACCCACTGTTTCGGCCACCATCACCCAGTTCAATGCAGTCACCAACTGGGTCATCACTTCTCTGCTTCATCCCTCGTCTTCTGCCTCTTCCTCCACAACCACAGAAAGAGCCAGAGTCATTGAAAAATGGGTTGGGGTCGCACAGGTAAGCCCTTTTTACAGAAAAGAGGTGATTGAGAAAATGAAAGTGTTTTTGACCTTGGGTGCATGTAAACCTATTGTGGGAGACCTCCAAAACAAAAGTAGGAACCTTTAAAATATCATTAGGTATTAAAGAAAGACTTCAGACTTATTTCTTTTCACGCAGGGGTGCAGAGAGCTGAAGAACTTCTCCTCTCTTAAGGCGATTTTATCTGCCCTTCAGTCCAGCCCCATCTACAGACTTAGGAAGACCTGGTCTGCTGTGAGCAGGTACAGATACACATCCTTCAAATGTAATTGGCTTTTATGGTCACTATAGTCTCATACAGCTGGCTTTGTTTTCTATATTTCTAACCAGCAAGTACTTTGTAGAAAACCCTGAGCCATTGGTGGGAAGCATTATGGTTAGGCCACATTTCATTGTAAATCTCTGATTCTGTATTTCCAGAGAAGCCGTGTCTGTCTTTGAGAACCTGAGCAAAATGTTCCCTGATGAGAACTGTGTTTTGACCAGCCGAGAAATCTTTGTGGATGTAAGCCATGAATATATAGTGTCTGTTATTTTAGTATTATTTATGTACTATCATATTTATGATAGATTTGAATTAATTTGATTTGATTTTTTATTAATATTTTAAATTAGCTTTAATTAAAAAAAAAATTTTTTTTCAATATTTTATATAGTTTTCATTTTTAATTTTAGTAATTTTTTCATGTGGTTTTGTCATTATACAAACACACACACACACACACACACACACACACACACACACACACACACACACACACACACACACATAAAGATTGTTAGTGTTGATGTTTTTTTTTTTATATAAACACAATAATCAAAATGCTTTCAATCAACCTTGAGTTGCTGTTTTTGGTCCAGATTTGAAGTCACTTCTTGCGACATGTGAATTTAATTTAGTGCTCTTTTATAATTTCTAGTGGAACACATTTGATCTCATATTTGGAGTTATTTTCTCTCTTAATCCACTTATGTTATTATAAACTGAGACACAGGTGCTGTTTGTCTAAAACTGACTTCTCTGTTCGACCAGAGTGTGCTGATGGGATTATTATAGCAATGATCTGATCTCAGTGTTCACATGAAAGCACTATTATAAACATTTCTTACTATTATCAATGTTGAAAACTGCTGCTTAATATTTTTGTGGAAATTGTGACGCATTTTTAAAGGATGCTTTGATTAATAGAAAGTTCAAAAGAACAGCATTTATTTGAAATATAAATCTTTTGTAACATTATAAATGTCTTTACAAACACTTTTGATCAAATTAAAGCATCCTTGCTGAATAAAAGTTTTAGTTTCTTTCAAAAACAATTTTACTGGCCCCAAAATATAGAACAGTAGTACAATCTAATTATCAATTTATTATTTTACCCAGTATTTGTATGTGCTATGTACTTTTAAGATTATTAGAGTGTCACATGTTACCTTGACACTACATGTTGTTTCTCACATTATAGGATGGGAGTCAAGATGACATGGATAACAATACCCCAAAAACATCCAAGAGATGCCCTCTAACAAAACAGATGGTAAGGATGACAGATGGCACACTTTTTATATTTAATATCAATGTTTTTCAGTGATGCTGTACAGTGATTAATAGCTGAGTGATTTTTTTTTTCCAGAGTTCAGCTGGAGGAACAGTTCCATACCTGGGCACGTACCTTACAGTATTGAACATGCTGGACACTGCCCTGCCAGACACTGTGGAGGTAAGGTTGGAATCATGTTTGTTTAGGAATTAAGTGCTTGTTTAGTGCTTGACTTTATTAGTGGTGCTCATACTATTACACTTTGTTCACCTAGCAACACCTCAGCAACCATACCCTAGCAGAGACATAATTGTGTGCTAAAATCACACAGAACACCCTAGCTACTACCTTGCAACCACTCAGAAATATCCTAGTGACCATCAGCAACAACCTAGCAACACCCTAGCAACACTCAGAATACCTTAGCAAAGAATGTGATAAAAACCACTCAGAGCTAAAACACACAGAACAACCTAGCAACTTAGAAATGTCCTAGTGACCATTCTGAACACCCTAGCAACACCCTAGCAACAATCTAGCTACACCCAGAATATACCAGCCGAGAATGTGATAACACCCAGAATACTCACCAGAGAGCAGGCACTCTAAACACTCAGAACACCCTAGCAACTACATTGCAGCCACTGTCCTAGTGATTATCCAGAACACCCTAGAAATCACATATCAACACCCTAGCAACACCCATAATACCCTAGCAGAGAATGTGATGAAAACTGCTCAGAGCACCCCAGCAGCCGCATAACTGTTTGCTAAAAACACACCGAACAACCTAGCAACTAACTTGCAGCCACTTAGAAATGTCCTAGTGACCATTCAGAACACCCTAGCAACACCATATCAACAACCTAGCAACACCCTAGCAACACTCAGAATACCTTAGCAAAGAATGTGATAAAAACCACTCAGAGCACCCTTGCAGCCGCATAACCAAATCACACAGAACATCCCAGCAACTACCTTGCAGCTACAGGACTTAGAAATCTCCTAATGACCATTCAGAACACCCTAGCAACACCATAGCAACAATTTAGTAACGCCCAAGCAACACACAGAATACCCAAGCAGAAAATTACATCATTTCTATTTACATAAAAGAACATCATAATAGCTGCATTACAGTGTGCACAGAAATTATGCACAACACCCTAACAATGCATTAGTGACCAGCCTGAACACCCTAGCAACCACATAGCAACTACGTGACAACCATTTAAAACATCTTATCAGACACCTGTTTGCATAACTCACATTTTCTTTTGAAAATGTAAAAATGTCCTTTTTCTCTTATGAGTTTTTAATTTGGTTTCACATGCAAAGTTATGTCATAACGTATCATTTTGATTAATATCTGTACATACTTTATTATCAACAGGGTGGCCTCATTAATTTTGAAAAGAGGAGACGGGTGAGTCCTTCTGTTTGTTTATCTTCTTAACTGTCTAATTAAATGTACCCAAAGCAGTCTTTGTCCAGATCTTGTTGTTATAGATTTGGTAAGAGCCCATTCTGAATAGACATGAAGTCCTCTTTAAAGCTTTGGTTTGACGTCGGCGCCGTAGAGATAGACTTATGTTTAAAAAGCACTCTCTTCCTCTGAAGGCAGACTGATATATTAATCTCATGACTGATTATTTGTGCGGAGTGTGTTACATAACAGTCATGCTAACAGTCTTTGGCTTTGTTTCCTCTATTTCACTTTAATCTCTTGCTCTGTATATTGTTGCTATGCCTCTCATTTCTTGGGAATCACTCCCGCTGTTTTACAGGAGTTTGAGATTTTAAGGCAGATCCGTCAGCTGCAGGCCTCGTGTTCTCAGTATGTTTTACCCCGTCATGCTCAGATCGCTGCCTGGCTACAGAGTCAGAAACGGCTGTCGGATCAGGAGAGGTGAGACTCCAACACCTGAATCATTAACAAACAGAGTGGGTAAATGTGTGGATCAATATAAACACTATACTTTAGGTCCTTTTTTGAGGATATCAAATTAATATTAATCTCAATGTCAATTTATTTGTAAAGTACAACTGAAAACAACAGACTGGGGATAATTGTGTTGTAAAATAAACACATAGGCCTATAATAAGATGTAAATAATAAATATAAAAACAAAAATAATAAAACTGAATATAAATATAAATACAGTAGTTTAAATATATTAAATGAAAACTAAGACAGAAAATGATAAACAACAGGATTAAGTATAATCCTAATAGCAAAACAGGATTAATAAAATAAATTAAAATAAAATAATGGTAATATTTCATACGGTCTCATTTGTTAACTTTAGTTAATGTATGAACTAACATGAACTAACAATGAGCAACATATTTGTTACAGTATTTATTCATCTTTTTTAATGTTAGTTAATAAAAATCCCGCCGTTCATTGTTTGTTCATTTTAGTTCAGTCCATTAAATAATGTTAACAAATACAATGTATTAGTAAATGTTGTAATTAACATAGATAGAAGTATTGTTCATTATTAGTTAAGTAGTTATGTCAACTAATAAAACCTTACTGTGAAGTGTTACCAATAAATAAATAAAAATTGATAAAAAAAAAAATATATGAAATAAAATAAAATGTGTTTTACAGTCTAAAGTTTGACAAAGGAGTATTGTAACCTTAAAAATATTCCCCAGAATTCTGGTATGAGATCACTTCCTTTATCTTAATCATACTTGTTGTGTCACTGTCCTCAGTGATGAACTTTCCAGACAGCTGGAGACTCCATCCAACACTTCTCCATCCAACGCTTCTCCATCCAACAGCCGCTGGAGTCACCAAACTCTCACCAAAAAGCTCTCATCGTGAGTATCAGTTTGAACTCCATTTTTTACTTGTTTTTAACTCAATTTTCAACTAATGTCAGGGCCCAGATTAGCCTGGTTAAAACCAGACCATTCTCAGTAGTAGCTGAGTTATGGTCTGGCAAAGCTCCATAGACAAATCATTTCCAAAGGGGCGTCACCAACGGACGTCGCTCAAATGCAATTGGATAGACCTAAAACTCCAAAAACCAATCAGAGCGATCGTCATGTGTAAAGCCATATGCTGCGTCCCAATTCGCCTATGTTACACTACGCCATAAAAGTATGCACTCTTTTTGTGAAGAAAATGTATTTACTTTTGAATGTGTAGCAAAAAAGTAGGCAACTTTTGGACATACTACTTCATCATCTTTATGTGCATCCCGTCATGTAAACTGCCCTGTCAATCATCTTGTCACAGATAAAATCCTCTATTAAATCTAATTTAATTTCCTACCATTTCGGAGAGAAATGTAGTAGCATGTTCATCTGCCAGTGGGTCTTTCATGGAGACTGTCCTCATGTGTTTGCAATTTGAATATAATAATGCTGCATTTAAAAGTTGGTGCGCTTCACCAACGGAGTGGACGTCGCTCAAATATCTCTGGGCACAATTGGATAGGCTAGACCTAAAACCAATCAGAGCGATCGTCATCGTGTAAAGCCCGCCTCAACGTTTCTGATTGGTGCCGCGATTTCCACGGCATGGAAATGGCCTTGAATGAGCTCTTTGCCAGACTACTTGCAGAGCAAATCTAAATTTGCCGGAAGTTGTCTGGGTTTTCCCAGGCTAGGCCCAGATAGGATTTCTTGAGTTTGCTGCAATTATCCTATTAGCTGCAAGTGTTCATTAGCATAACAGAGTGTGCAACAGAGATAATGTGACTTAACATAGCAATAATTTATGTTCGCAGGCTCTTGTCAGGAAATGAGGGCTCCAGAAAGAACGCAGATCAGATCAGCGTGTCCTCGTCAGGATCCAGCAGCTCTGAAATTGAGGAATCACCGGTACTACACATACAATTTTATATTTATTTAATCAATAATTTAGAAGCTTTTATTTTGCCCTTGTGTATTTAGATCTTAGTAGAAACATTTAATTATATATACTATATACACACACACACACACACACACACACACACACACACACACACACACACACACACACACACACTCACTCTCTCTCCCTCACACACCGATATGTACTGTGCATCTCTGGCCATTTTTGTGTTTCAAGGTCATCAAAACATTATCATCGTCAGTGTTCGCTTCTAAGGTCTTGACCGTCTTTCACATCATATCCTGCAGTCTCTAAAACTTTTGTCCTTGTTTTTAATTTCCCACCACTCTGACATGTGTTTTCATCGCCAACATGACTCAAACACAGAGTTAGAGAAGTCATCTCTGTGTCAGCAGTCATGCCCTCTGTAACTTTGCACCGTATTCAGGGACATACTGTCGTCAGAACTCAAATTCTTCAAATTCTTGGAAATTTTGGTCCTAATCGCTTCCATGACATCATTTGAAGTTGCTGAGACCAAAAATTCAGTTTCGTTATGCATTTGTGTTCTTGCATTCAGGCTACACTTTATCAGGAATCAAACCCATGATCGATTATATTCTACAAGGCTGATCTTATTTCATGTCCCTCATATGCTTTCATCCTTCTCACATAATTAAATAATTTAAACTCAGATCAGCATTTCATGTCCATTAATTTGTTTAGCCATATTGATATGGTATTATCATTCAGTCATTATAATGACTGTTTAGCTCACCTGGTATTTTCGTCTGTAACTAATAGTCCAAATCCGTTTGTAGCAGTTCTGAACTGTTTCACACTTGAAAGAGATTGTTACGGTGCTGTTTATGGTGTCATATGACGTTGTCTTTTTGAAACTGGCTCTAAAATGTGACTCTCCTTTCAACTCTAGTCTCTTTCCATTTGCTTTCAGAACATGCCCGAGGTTTTTCCCTCGTCTTCCTCTCCTGTTTCCTCTACCATGTCTAGTTCATCCTCCAGCTCTCAGCATGACCTCAATCTTAATCCATCTTCCGCCTCCTCATCTTCTTCAGCGTCAGCTGACCCTCACCTGGTCTCCTGCCATAAGCGCTCAATCTCGATGACCACCCTGCCCTTCTACAACAGACAGGTGGACGACTCCTGCATCATCAGGGTCAGCGTGGAGTTCTGCAACAATGGCAACATGTACAAGAGCATATTGGTAAGTTCTTTGCCATGGGACAGTGTTTTTTTAAGACAGCCTTTTTGATATCAGCAACTATAGGTTTTGTACAGTTAATTCCCAGCATGGGAGGCGTGCTAACAAGGACACTTAAGACCGCAGCTTCTTGAGATCAGGGGAGTGAGGTTTACTCACACAGCTCTTACTAGCTGGTAGGGGTTGCACAGACTAGTCAAGTAGTCAACTTTAATTCTCTGCCATGATGCTTTAAAGGGACAATTCACCCAAAAATGAAAATTAGCCCATGATTTACTCACCATGAAGTCATCCTTGGTGTATATGAGATTCTTCTTTCGGACGAATACAATCGGGAGTTATATTAAAAAATGTCCTGGCTCTTCCTAGCTTTATAATGGCAGTGAATGACTGTTTCTGTTTATGAGTCCATAAAAGTGCATCTATTCATGCTCTGAATATGGGGTTAATAAAGGCCTTCTGAAGCAAAGTGATGCGTTTGTGTAAGAAAAATATTCATTTTTTCTGAATATTTCTGACTGACGTTAGTGTCCTTGTTAGCGTGCCTGCCTCCCATGCCGGAAACGCTGGTTCGAATCTCGCTCGAAAAACCGGAGGGATTATATAAATTATGCTACAGCTTATCCTCACTTCTCTATGCCAATTTGGAGGGACATTAATGCAAGAATTTGCCAATGATTATATATAATTATATAGCTTTATTTTTCTTTCATGAAAAAATTTGTCTTTCATGAATTATTTTGGCAAAAAAAAGCACCACTTAAACAGCAATTTGCTGTTCAGACTATCAAAATTGAAGTAAGCTGTCATTGAGATTACTTTTTACTCTGCAGCTAATGCACTACAAAAAAAAAAAAAAACAATGATGAAATGTTCTAGGTACTCCTCTTAATTAGTATTAATTACTGAAAGCCTAAGAATGGCTGGAAGAAGAATACATTGAATGTTAATTATAGGTGCAAATTAGCATCTTTTATATTTGCTACTTAATCATAATCATCGTCATCATCAGATGTATAATTACCAGGCTGGTGTGTTGAATGTTTGTTGATTGTTTGTTAAATATTACAAACAATAAAATGTTGTTGTTGTTTGTTAAATATAAATATAATTACTGTTATGAATTCAATAAAGATCTTAGAGTCATTTGTGCAGAAATCCACATCATTCAAAACCTGTTCTTTGTGTCAACATTTATATCCTCTTCTGCTAAAGATTGTGGAAGATTGCAGTTCTTTTATTTCTTAAAGAGCTCTGTAAATATTTAGCAAAAACTGGAGTGAATTCTGTTCTTTCTCTGGCTTGTATATATATATATATATATATTTTTTTTTTTTACGATCTCTTGCGCAGTTGACCAGTCAGGATAAGACGGCCCAGGTGATCCAGAGAGCTCTGCAAAAACACAACCTGGAGGATGTTAGTGAGCAGGATTTCACCCTTGTACAACTCCTGGCCCAAGGCAGAGGTACGGAAAACTAGTTTAAATAAATTAAACTTGTCATTATTAAAATAGAGAAACTTTTGAATCCCACTATATGTGTATACTGTATGAAAACTATAAATGGAAGGTTTTTTGGTTTTATTCAAAATAATAGACATTAGTACTCACCATTTCCATGCATGTTTTTTGTTGTAGAGTTGCATATTCCAGAAAAGGCCAACGTATTTTACGCCATGTCTACATCAGCCAACTATGACTTTGTTCTACGGCGATGCCCAAAAGGCCAACGGAAGCAACTCGTACGCTCAGTTTCACTGTCATCAGGACGAGCAACTAAATAACCGTGGATTCAGCCTCGATTTCCGGAGGATTCATATTTCCTGTGCAAACAGTTGTTGAAGACACGTCATTCAGACACAAATGGAGATGTGTGAGATCGAAAACAAGTCAATTGAAGACAATAAAAGACTATTTCTGGTCCACATTTCACCTTGGGAGGTGATGAAAACTTCATGAGACGCCGTTTGCAAGCTATTTTACTTCCATAATGTGATGTTTTTCTGGTTGAAACAGGACAAGTTTCATCAATTCATTTAATTGGATTGTGAAAGGTTAAATTTGAGGTTTTGGTGACGTTATAACATTTTGATCTATAATTCATTTCTTTGAATAACATGCAGTAATGAATCATGCATGATAAAATCAAGAACATTCTTAGATGAAAAGATTCTATATCGAACCTTAAAGGGTTCTGTTCTGTCAGACACTTCATTTATAGAACATTTTAAGGGTTCCCATCATGGGATAGTTTTATGGATTTACAGTAAATTCATTTTTTATGACTTAAACAGCTTGTAAACATACTTTTTCACTGGAAATGAAGACATTTCTCCTTATATAGAGCCGTTTTGGCATAAAATGTTCTTTACAATTAAGTCAAGAACCTAAGGGTTCTATGTGGAACCAGACTGAACCTTTTATTTTTTAAGAGTGTATATTTATATATATATATATATAAATCGTGCCAATTATGTTGACTGAAAGGCTTTGCAATGGAAAGGCAAATATCACATGTTCAGTTTCATGAACTGATAACCCTGTAAATTGTTTTAAGTGACAAGAGACAGATAACAAACACGGCACCTTCTTGAATTCCTCACATTCAGGGCAGTGATAATGGGATAGAGCAATGCTTTTCAATGACCTTCCGCTCTGTCATGAGACCATCTAACCAGATCCACTGTATGATAATGCACTTACTTCGAATTGAAACACAGTCGGACACCTAGAAGCCTGGAATGAGACTTTTTCAATGTCTACACAGAATGCCTATGGTTAATACATCATCAGTTCACAGTGTTCCTTCTCATTAAACCATCATGATGCCGGAAGACGAGCCGCTCCAAAACAGGAGCAGTGGCATTCCTGAGACACGCTTTCATGCTGTTGTCCGATGTTACATGTGATTTCAGTCACGTGTCATTTGATGAATCCAATTTTTACAAAATTATTATTTCTGATTTATTATTAATGAGGCTGTGTGGCTGCACTACTGTACATTCTACTGATATTGTTACACCACTATGTCTTGTATCCTCCTTTATCTGCACAAAATTCAGTAACTTGACTCTCCACAATCAGTCTACTTTCACGGACTTATACTGTACAAGCTATTGCAGTGTCAAATTAACAAGATAAATTATATTGTCACTCTTAAGATGTTTGAAATGTAGATATTTTAGTACTGCAATATTTATGTTAGTTTATGTTGTAAATTTTAGGTTTAATGCAATGTATATTATAGTTTATTTCAATGTTTCATTTATTATTTTATTTGTATTTTCTTTCTTTCTTTCGTTCTTTCTTTTTTTAACTCAATGTTTTCTGATCCCTGCAACATTTCACTGAAGGACTTGAAGCAATTGTGTCTGAAAAACAGTGTAAAAGACCATGTAAATACCCAGAAGTGAAACCGTGAGCGCAATCTACATTCTGATCTGAGATGAAAGAATGTTATGCACAGATCGATGTGGATTTGCTGCTATGGAAGGAGAGGCATTGTGAAAATGAGCTGTTATAAAATGCTTACGATGTCTGAATACACTCAAAGGTCTCTGACACAAGCAAGAAGCATCTAAAGTCACACTTGCAAATGTTGGTATAGGACTGGGTGATAGGCACCTAAGCAGCCTTATATGATGGTAGTGGTAGTGGCGCAATGGATAAGACACATGCCTTTGGTGTGAGAGACCCGGGTTCGAAACCACTGTGAGACACCAATGTGTCCCTGAGCAAGACACTTAACCCCTAGTTGCTCCAGAGGCGTGCGACCTCTGACATATATATAAATTGTAAGTTGCTTTGGATAAAAGCGTCAGCTAAATGAATAAATGTAAATATGAAGCTATGATTAACAAATCTTAAAGCACCTGTTCAGTTTTATATCTTGAAGACTTGATTAGGATGGCATTGAGATTTCAGTGACCTCAGCAGATCACATGGAGATATAAATAAAGAAAATCTAAACTCAAACCTGAAAAAAATTACTGTGATTGTAGAAGGAGTCTGTCATCTGAGTCTGTGGCACAACTTTGGCTTAAGCAGAAACCTGAAAGTGTTGAGTTTGTTAGGCTGTCCAACACTTTTAGTATTTCTGACCCTGATGTACTGAATTATGGCCTGTGGACTTGAAATGGACTTGCCATAAAACTTGTTTTAAAAACCTCTTGTGATTCCTCATTCCTTCAGTCCAATCACACGCTAAGTCATAATTATGAGATATAAAGTTGGAATTATGAAATACTATGTTGAAATTGAGATGTAAAGGCACTGTGCATGAAAAATCGAATTTGTATATCATAATTTACTTTTTGTCATATATATTTTTATCTCATAATATCGAGTTTTATGTCAATTTTGACTTTATCTCATAATTATTACATAGTTCATTTTGAGTTTTTTTGTCATAATTATGACTTTTATAATTAGCCTATTAATCAAAGCATGATTTTTTTCGTGGTGGGAAAGGGCTTCCATACTATGTGCCAAGAACTGCGGTATTTAATTTTTTTTTCTTCCAACATAGGTTTTAGAGAAGAGACTAAAAATTACTTTTAAAACAATGTACTGTACCAAAAGGAATTAACTAAAAGACGCATGGCAGGCAATGAGTAATTAAACGTTGGGAGACGTAATTGATTACCACGTGATCTCTAGAGATTAACAGGGGCCTGACTGACTGATTTAAAAGCTCTCGTGATGTTCACTGGTCTGTTTGAATGTGTTTTGAAGCAATTTTCAAAGCGACTCGGTGAGAGAATCAACGGATATTAAAATAATTTGTAGCAAAAGCCTATAGCTGTCATTTAGGCCTGCTAGTTGTTTATTGAAAGCCAATTGGTATAACCGCGAGCATATCGTGGTTGTAAACCGTGGTTTAATTAGTTAGGAGCGAGTATTTTAGGTTAAAGTAGGAATGATGGACACAGGACGGACATTAGGCTTTACGTGGTTAAAGTGTCAACGCCTCGTGTAAGTAGGCTATTAAAAACACATAGGCCTAAGTGCTTTATAAACTTTATTTTTTTAAGGAACGGTCAAATGATATTTATTTGTTTTAACACTGTCAGGTCAAATAAAGACAGTGGAGGTGGATGGAAATAAGGCAGGATTGACAGGCGACATGGAGGAGGTGAGTGAGGTGGATGCAAATATTGGATGTTTTCACCCTTTTTAACCCTGAACACTAAACCCTTTACTCTAGGGTTCCCATAGTTATGCAAAAACCCCAGAAATATCAATACACGTCAAAGGTGTGACAAAGTCATGGAGAATTTCTGTTCTCAAAATAACGTGCTATGCTTCGTACTAAAGTAGGCTATTTTATGTCATCTCACATTTGCAGCAACTCTTTCTGCAGTTACATCATCACGCCAGTAGGTGGCGACAGATGACTGTCTTTAGTCAATGCTGTCAGTGATGTAACTCTGATCAGTTATTTATTTAGAGTAAGAACCCTGGCAATATTAATTTATGGTGGATCCAGTGCAAAGTGTGTACCTGTTATACGGTGACAAACAACGGAATAATTACGATATATAAAGATCACAAACAAACATTTTTACTTTACTCTTGTTATATCTAAGGCAGACTGAAGTGAAAAGTAAGTGAAATTTGGCATTTTGGCCACTAGATGGTAGAAAAAGCACCGCCTTATGAGAACATGTCAACATAATCAAACTATTTTGTCATCTAGGTTGCTCTATTTTAGACATGTGCATATTTTCTGCTCACTTTGTACTGAGATGATGTCTCATCCCAAACACCTGGTGTCAGTGAAGTTTATTAACTTTATGGCAGAGGTGAGGAGAACGTATTCAAACCAAATAATGTCAAAGAGTCTAATACAAAGATATAGAGAACAGAATCATTTGATCATGTTCAGTGTGTGTCTGGGTGGAAATGCCTGACTCACTCTCTGGCAGGTCTGTGGGGTTTTCAGGCCAGACAAGAGCAGGTCCTGAGTCAGTGCAGCTCAGTGGGTCGCAGCGTGGGAGCGGACAGGGATACGGAGCACCCCATGATTAATCAAACCCAGCCGCCTGACAGTTTTACTGTGTCTACACCGAAACTGAACGACATGACACAACTAGAATGATGAAATCGAGCATTAAAGTGTTTCTTTGATCACAATGTTCTAGCTTTAATGCGCCACATTGTACGCTCTCAGTGTAGATAGGCCGTTAAACTTGACCGCTTCAGTAAAGTTACAATCTAACCAGATTATTTTGATTGGCACTACTGATGTGTAATCTAATCTAAATTTTCGGTTTAATAAAAAGAAGGCAAAATAACAGCGTGTGCACATACACTACTGTTCAAAAGGTTTGGGTCGGTAAGATTTTTAATGTTTTTGAAAGAAGTCTCTTCTGCTCACCAAGGCATTTATTTGATCAAAAATACAATCAAACTGTAATATTGTGGAACGTTATTACAATTTAAAGTCTTTTTATATTTGAATCCATTGTAAAATGTAATTTATTCCTGTGATCAAAGCAGAATGTTCAGCATCATTACTCCAGCCTTCAGTGTCACATGATCCTTCAGAAATAATTTTAATATGATGATTTGATGCTCAAGAAACATTTCTTATTATTATCAATGTGGAAAACAGTTGTGCTGCTTTTTTTGTGGAAACCTTTTTTTCATGATTCTTTGTTGAATCGAAAGTTCAATAGTATGGAACAGCATTTATTTGAAATATAGTTTTTTTGTAACATTATAAATGTCTTTACTGTCACTTCTGATCAATATGATGCGTCCTTGCTGAATAAAAATGTACATTTCTTTCCAAAACAAATCTGATCCTAAACTTCTGACCATGCATTTAAGATCTTGGGTGGACCAAATGTAATTTAAGAGCTAAAAACAACGTTTGTTGTGACCATTCAAAATCAATTTGAACTCCCATTTATTTGTCCTACTGTATATTTGTCATATATATAATTTGCATGCATTCAGAATGAAAGGGATTGACTTTATTATCCACGTTTGATTTCACCAACTCATTACTGGAGCTGTCCAGAAAGAGCCGTAAGAAAGCAACCATAAAACACACAAATATTACAAGGTAAATGTGTTTTATGATGGTGATAAAAAAAATAATATTGACTATCTGACCTCCAGCTTTTACACAACGTTAAATATTAATATCAAATTTCTCACACGACTCTTCCTGTAATCCATGTTTTGTTTTTCTTACCTGACACACTTTCTATTTTGAGAAAGCAATTGCCTTCCATAATGAAGCATGCGCAGACACAAACACCTGGATGCATGAATGTGTTTAAGGGAGTGTACGTGCAAACACACACATACATTTACTCATGCTGTTACGTATAAACACACCTACATTTGTCATTTCATACTTTTGTCGCACATCATGTAACAGGAACTCACACGTGGACTCAAAACAGATGCAAGAGGATATAGAGAGTCAAAGCAGAACATTCTCAAGAGAATGGGCTGAATCACAGGGTGAGTCTCATGAACAATAAGTCCCCATGCAAGAACAACCTTGTCACACACACACACACACACAGTCTTCACGTGCACTTACTCTGACAGTACCACAGCTCACAATCAAAAGGCTCAAACAAAAAAATCGTATTGTTTCAAACATATGCAAATCTAATCCATACACCCTCGGTGATATAAATATTTTCTAAATGTGTCCCATTACAGTCATGAGTAAAGCAGTTGATCTATATATAAATATATATATAATGCACCTGTAACCCTGGTAGGCAGAAATTTCTGTTTGTATTCTAACCCTTTTTACCCGATTTTGCTTCTCTGTTTGCGATCAGGTTAGGAAAGGTCAGGTAAGCCGCTAAACTCGGGGAAGGTTTTCAGTCCTGTGATCCTGTAAGCAAATTCATTCCAACAATTAGTCCAAAACAGCACTAATGTAAAGAAAATATTGGAAAGACACATAAATCACCCTTCAATCTGATGGTTTACTTTGCTGCATACAGCCAATGATGACAAAATGAACGTGTTCAACAAGATAAATGGTGTATGCTTAATTTCACAATAAGTGTGCGGTTAATTTTGATTCGAATTTTAAATCTATTCAGAGCCCTAATATATCATATATATTTGAGTTACTTTTTAATACAAAACAATATATTTATAGTATATTGAAGTGACGCACATAAAATCAGAATTAGCTTAAATGGCAAGTATTCTGATTTTATGTTGCGTCACTTCAATATACTAGAAATATATTGTTTTGTATTAAAAAAAAGGTATCAACTAGGGGTGTAACAGTATATATCGTGTCACAATATATTGCAAAAAAAAAAAATGCAACAATATGTATTGTGGGTGGTGACAATATGTAGCGCATATAGTTCAACCAAAATAAAATTTCTGTTTGAGGAGTACCACATTAAACTGCTATATATAATGTTGAATATAATGTATAATAATGCTATGAGGGAATATTTGTGGGTCCTGATAATGCCAAATGTCTTTTGTTACCAGTTAAAAGTGGCCTACATTATTTTAAATATATCTAGCAGTGACAGAGTGCAAGCATTTTCATCTAAAATAATTCTGTATTTTCAGCTTCAGACTCATAATTATTTTTATTCTGGTGTCTCCATTGTCCTGTGCATTGGGTTATCAGCACCAAGTCCAAGCCTATTTATTTACGCCCACAATGTAATATAAAATTTACCATTTTAATCAACATTACTTTTTTGTTAACCTTTTACCATATGTCTTGTAGTATCGCAATAATATCGTATCGCAAGTTCAGTATCGTGATATGTATCGAATCGTCACATGAGGGTATCGTTACATCTAACATATATCCACATATAATATTTATTGGTAACACTTTATTTTGATGGTCCCTTATGAACATTCTGTTGACTATAAGCAGCTTTGCAACTACATGTCAACTAATTTTCATTAGAGTATTAGTAGAGTGTCTGCTTAATATCTACCAACTCTTTATTGTGATGTTCCTCCAACAGACATTCTACTGACTTTAAGTAACTTTGCAACTACATGTCAACTTATTCTAACCCTAACCCTACCAGTCTACTAATACTCTACTAACACTCTAATGAGAGTTAGTAGACATGTAGGTGCATCAAAATAAAGTGAAACCAATTTATTTCTTGTGTGCCAGTGTTTACACTTTGTGGTCCTCTCCAAAGTTACTGACCTCTGGGATCAATTGTATTTGGCAATGTTGCAAAAGTTGCTGTAATCAGATCAGCATTTTGGCTAATATTAACAGCTCTGATGAAAACCAAATATATAATACCATAGGGTTTCGCACCCTGTTGTGGGAGTATTTCTTATCAGCTGGGTCTGATGCACTTGTCAGCATAGAGGGGAAGATGGATGATACAGATTACAGGAAAATCTAAAATCTGCTCAAGATGGCTCTTTTTTCAACATGATGACACCGCCAAATCAACTATACAGTGGCTAAAAGACAGGATGATAAATCTCCTTGAAATGTCTTGTCAGACTTAAAATCCTCTGGATCTGTGGAATGATTAAGCAAGGGCCGGGCAACGATCTCCATGCTCTCCTGCTGAGCTTGAGAAGTTCTGTTTGGGGAAACCGGCAAATATTCCCCTACAAGATGCATGTGCAAAATCAGTGAAGTATGAAAATCAATGTGATTTGCCAAACATATAAATAACGAAATTTAGTCAAAAGATGCTTTTAACCAGTCGATCAATTCCTCATGGACAAAACCAAGCCCTGCCCTGCATTTTCTCTTGTTTGAGAAGCTGTTTCACTCAGATATGCGTCACGAAGCAGACGACTTATGTGAATATTAGCTATAATGATGAACACAACTATTATTCAGGAGCCACCAGCATTGCTGTTGCATCCAAGGGTCGTGCTGAACGTTTGCCCAGTGCCCAGATCATATAGCTTTGGAGCTCAGCTGCTGTGTTTATGCTATTTTTATCCCTCTTTGAAAAAAAAAAGAGGATGAAAAACACTGTTGTTTTCTTTCCACTTCTATCCTTGCTATTCTCTCATTTGGATGATGGCTTAATGTGTTTTCCGTGCTTTCATTTACCATGAGCGCGTGTGTGGAGGGGCTCCTTCAGGATGAGTCATTTGCTTACACTGGTCGCTCTCTCTCACACACGCTTGCTAGCAGCACATGGCCTGAAGACGGCACACACTCTCCCTTCACGTGGTGGCCCTTTGTCTGCCTCTCTCCATCAGCACACCTTCCTCTTTGTGCTTTTTTTTATCAATGCTTTAGCCGTCATAAACTAGTTTCTCTGCAGTGAACGCGAGTTACCTGCAGGGATTTATTTGACCTTCTTGTATCAACAATCCAATTTCAAACAAATCCAAACACTGTTATTCCTGATCGATTTGCCTTTGATTTGTAAGTGCATTTGGATGAAAAAAAACATGTTTACACTACACTATGGTCAAAAGTAATTCTATATGCTTATTTTATTACTGGGGCTCATTTAATAATGGTTCTTATTAATCTTATTAATGGTTCTCAGGTTTTGCTGCTTAGTATTTTGGGAAACAGTGATAACAGAGGAGACGGAGCATTTATTTGAAATGGAATTAGAGCATAAGACTAAGATACTCTAAATCCATTTCGGCTGGGATTTTTTTCTTCACATGAATCATGTTTGAGATGTTAAGTGTTTTATTTTTAGTTGAAGTGAGTATAGTGCACGGTATTTAGCTATGTAGGTCATGGTCAAAATGTCGTGTAGTTACTTGTCTGGGAAGATTTGTCTAACCTAACTAAGTGAGCTTGTT